>NC_135725.1:56345086-56663211 GCF_964656455.1 Halichoerus grypus
CATCCTCCTATTTGTTCCTCCTCCCCACTTTGCCTGGGCCAGAGGGGTTACTCATAGAGGTAGGGGCCTCGGGTGATTCCAAAGACCAAATTAAGTGGTATGACCCCCAAATTCCAGCAGGACCACACAAGCTTGGCAGGGCAAGGTGTCCTGAATTCTATTAAGCTATATTAAAGAAAAGACACCGACTTCTGAGAGTCCCATATTAGTCAAGACTCTCAGAGCTGCAGCAGCAGAAAATCCAACTCAAAAAAAGAAAAGTTATCAGTTCATGGAACTGAAAAGTCCGGATGTTGATCAATTCCAGGCACAGCTGGGTTTGTGTATTTAAACAACGTTGTAGAAAGCTGCCTACCTCTTGTGAACATCTACTTCTCTCCGTGTTGGCTTCTTTCTCTGGAAGGCTTGTGCTTTATTATAGCTCCCCGTTCCAGGTCTACCTCTTCTCAGCTGTACAGCCATAGAAAGAGAGAAAGCTTCTCTCCCAGCAGTTTCCTAAAGTTCTAGACTGAGTTGTATTGGCTCTGTTTGTTCCAGTTTGGATCACATGCTCATTTCTGAACCAGTCACAGTAGACAAGGGGATGTGACCTTCTAAGTCACAAGCCCACTCCTAGAGCCAAGGATGAAGTCAACCCCATCTTCAGTACACAGACTGAGAGCGTGGGAGAGCTGCTACCCCAAGAAAATTGGGGAGATAATGGCAGGGGAAAGGGAGACTGATGCTGAGTTAAAAAAAAAAAAAAAAAGCAGTGTTCACTAAGGACCATTCAGCTGAAATTCACAACCACTCTCTCCTACACAGAGACAACCTCTCCAGAAGTGACAATGTGGCCATTTACTGCAGTAGAGCTGCAGGACAAGGAAATGGATCCCCAGTGTATTTTCCTTGTCATTTTGGGGGTGTCCATTGTTCCATTATAGTATCTACAACATAATAAATTCAATTAGTATTTAAAGCTATGTCAACTGGTAGCACTGCTTGCTTACTTTGTCAGAGTGACCCAATCACCTGACTTAAGAAAGGTGAAAATCATTAGTCAGTGAAAATGCAGAAGAAAAGTCACTGAAATGGTAACAGTGCTCTAGGCAAGGTTGTGACATGTGTGGACTTTGTCCTAATTAGTGTCCAGTGCGACCTCCTATGAACTAAACATGGAAGGTCTTAGCCCTGATCAAAGTTACCAGCGATCTCCAATGCCTCTGGGAAGTGTGACTTTGCCTCAAGAAACACTGATCTCTCTGTGTGTCTGAAAAATCAAGATACAGAGCTGTGGGTCGCCTTTGGAGATTTTCAATTTTGCTCTCCACTACTCAACTCTCAAGTGAATTATTCTGTACAAATCTACTTTAATTATGTATTAATTTCAATATTATTACATGCAGTACACAACTGCTGCTCATTAAAAATTAATCTGGATTCTATCGGTTTTATTTAGTATTCATTATAAGGCAACGTTCACTTTTTTTGAAAAAGGCCTCCAGATAAATGTGTTGCTCTACATAATCAAGTAGTGATCTGCCAGAAATAGAAATACCTTAGTAAGAATTCTGCCTACCTTTTCCCTTCCCTCCTCTCTTGAGCAGCTTCATTCACAGCCATCAACAATGAATGGGCAGAAGAAGGAACTGGCAAGGACTGGTTAAGGGCAGCATTTGAGGACCCTACTGTGTTCTAGGTTGTTGTGGAGCTAGAACGCCCGAGTCCTATTCTCATTTTGCTACTAAAAGGAATTATTTCATGTCCTTGCCTTCAACAGCGCTGCTCTGGAGATCCTGCAGTAGGGATGCTTTTGTTTAGATGTTGACCAGAAGCGCCACAGCTTTACTCCTCCACATCTGTTATAGTACTTTTCCATGCAGATAGATGCAGAGCAAAAGAATAATGCTTACATTGTGTGTGGAAAGAATCACCTAGGATTGCAAATAACAATAATAATAAAGTCTAAAGCAGTTTTCTTCTGAATCTGAAAATAACACTTAACATTTACGTAGACCTTACTATGTGCCAGGTATTAAACACATCTTATTTAATTCCAAGGTAAATACTGCAGTTACTCCTCACATCAATTTTGCATTGTTTTCATAATACCTTAGAACGATTCATACATATGCTCACAATTAGTGAGCAATACCTTAGCAAAGAAGAAACAAAACCTTTACCTTGACTTCACCACGCCAAATAATTTACAGAGAAAACAAATTTTTACAGTACAGTTGTGGTCTCTTCACAGTATCAAATCAACATTTCAAAAAAGAGTTAAGTAATACATACTGGCTTGGGCACTTTTTTCTTAACATAGGAACTGATGCTGCACTTGGGGCTATTTCATGAAAATGTTGGCTTCAAACTAGAATTGACACAAAGAGAAGTTCTACAAAATAACATTCTGTGGTTGCTTCTCAGTGAGCTACACCTGAACAGGTTCCCATCCTACCTTTTCTTTGACTTTCTCATTGGCTCTAGTTAACATACAAAGAGAAGTAAATAACGTGCCAAGCCAATGTATTACTCAGGCTATTGATGGAGAAACCAACTCAGCCAACAAGAGTAAAAAATAAAAGACAAAGTAGAGGGTAGGGGGTGTGATACAGGGCATTATATAAACCAAACGCAGGAAGCATCCAGGCTTGAGAAAGTGATGGGAACAGGAATGAGAAGTGGGTCAGGAACTTTTCCTTTGCTTTTCACCTGTGACACTTTCTACTCTCTTTGCAGACCAGCTTTCTCTGCTTCTTACCCAGTGGACAAAAGATGGCCACTCACAGCTCCCAAGTCTAATGTTACATGTTGGCCAAATAGGAAACTATGCCTTCTTCCTCTTTCTCAGATCCAATCTCAAATTCTCAAGATAAATAATCTGAAAGGCCCACATGGAGTCAGATGTCCACCTCTGGACAATTCATATGGGAGGTGGGGTCAAACAGAACAAAAAAGACTACAGGAACCATCAACGCGGGTTAGAAAACAGATGCCAAAGAAGAGGGAGTGACTGTGAAATGGGTGGATGTCCTAACGGATGTTTGGTTAGTCTGGGTTCTACAGAGAAACAGAATCAACAGGATACTGGTTCAGGGGGAAGGAGAGGGAGGGAGGGAGGGAGAAAGGAAAAGGAGTTAGCTCACAAAATTATGGAAGCTGACAAGTTCCAAGACCTGCAGTCAGTAAGTTGAAGACCCAGTGAGCCAATGGTATGGTTGCAGTCTGAGGGCAGGAAAAGACAATGTCCTAGCTCAATAGTCAGGCAGGGGCACTTCCCTCTTACTGAGCCTTTTTATTTTATTCAGGTCTTCTTCAATTGATTGGATGAGGCCCACTCACATTAGGAAAAGCAATCTGGTTTACTCAGTCTACCAAATGAAATGTTAACCTCATCCAGAACCACCCTATGGACACACTCAGGATAGTGTTTGGCCAAATGTCTGGGTTCCCTGTGGCCCAGTCAAGTTGATACATAAAATTAATCATCACGGGTGTCCTCCACCACAAACAACACAGTCCCTTCTGGCATCTGACCATACAGACAAAATTAGAATATTCACCTGATATTTTAAATTCTTTTGACAATATGAACCATGTCATAATAAAATTTTGTTAATAAAAAATCAAATGCTATCTACTTGGAAGGAAAGTAGAATGTCAAGAGGGTGCCTTGACCCAAAAAGTATAATCCCATTGATCACAGATTCCTTTCAAAAAAGACATTGGGACAAGTAACCCTATCCTATTTTCCTTACCAAAAATGATGAAGTAATGATGAGGGAATTCTTTGGTTCAGATATTTTAAATTTATTTGAAGATTTTAGACTTTTTACGTCATCATATTCTTTTTGCTTAAAAGATAAATGCATTCTCTGATTCCAAATCAAAATTGACATAAATTAACCTAAGACTTAACACAGTTGTGAATGTGTTGACTTTTTGCAGTTATTAAGCTGAAGCAGAAGCTAATAAAAAACACAGTGTTTTAATTCACTAATGTAAAGATAACTTATTAGTCTGTGGTTCGCATTATTAAACAAGTTTGAAAGGTTAAATACTCGTGTTCTAAATTATAGAATAAAGGTTACTCTTAAAATCTCTTTGTTGCAGAAAGAAAATGTGTTAAGAGGAAATATAAACAATTTTGGAATACTTAGGCTTTTTAAATAATTTATAATCATTTATTCACTGAATACTTGAATACCTACTATGTAGCAGAGCTGGCCCTAACTTTAAGAGATTTACTTCAAATGCAAAATGTATGTTTTTTTATTCTTGAGTTATTTGATTCTATTAAATACTATTGCCATTTAAATAGTCTTGTCTTTAAAATAGACCTTTAAAAAATATTCTTTGATTTTTTTTTTTAAAGATTTTATTTATTTATTTGACAGAGAGAGACACAGCAAGAGAGGGAACACAAGCAGGGGGAGTGAGAGGGGGAGAAGCAGGTTTCCCGCGGAGCAGGGAGCAGCAGGCTTCCCGCGGAGCAGGGAGCCCGATGTGGGGCTCAATCCCAGGACTCTGGGATCATGACCTGAGCCGAAGGCAGACACTCAACGACTGAGCCACCCAGGCGCCCCTGATCTTTTTTTTTTTTTAGAGAGGGAGAGTGTGAGGGAGGGGCAGAGGGAGAGAATCTTAAGTAGACTCCACACCCAGCACAGAGCCCGACTCGGGGCTCTATCCCACAACCCTGAGGTCATGACCTGAGCCAAAATCAAGAGTGGGATGTTTAACTGACTGAGCCACCCAGGCGCCCCTAAAAAATATTTTTAAAGATATCAATCTTTTAAATATTGAGCATTTACATACACAGAATTATTCTGAGAAAATCAGGTTATACTCTATTTTTTTTAAGATTTTATTTATTTGACAGAGAGAGACACAGCGAGAGAGGGAACACAAGCAGGGGGAGTGGGAGAGGGAGAAGTAGGCTCTCCGCTGAGCAGAGAGTCCGATGTGGGGCTCGATCTCAGGACCCTGAGATCATGACCTGAGCCGAAGGCAGACGCTTAACGACTGAGCCACCCAGGCACCCCTATGCTCTATTTTTGAGATTCAGAAAAAATAAAAGAGAGAGAAAAAATATGATAAACAAATAGGGAAAAATGTAAACAACTGGCAGAACTGAAATAAACTGGAATAAAGAGTTATTTACACCATTCTTCAAACTTGTCTAAGTTATATTTAAAATTATATCAAAACATAAAGTTATTAAAAAATGGAAAAAAAAAAAAATATGATCCAGCAACTCCACTTCTGGGCATATAACTAAAGAAAGTGAAATCACTATCTCAAAAGATATCTGTACTCCCACATCCAAAAGCAATATTTAAAATAGCCAAGACATAAGAAGTGTCCACTGATAGATTAATGGATTAATAAAATGTGATAGATAGATATACACACAATGGAATATTATACAGTCAAAAAAAAGGAAATCCTGCCATTTGCAACACATGGATGGGCCTTGAGGTCACTATGCTAAGTGAGCTAAGTCAGACAGATAAAGACAAATACTATATATGATCTCACTTATATGTAGAATCCTTAAAAACTGAATCACAGAAACAGAGAAGAGATTGACAGTTGCCATGGTTGCCAAAGGATGGGGGGGCAGTGGGTGAAAGTGGTCAAAAGGTACAAACCTCCAGTTATACGATAAATAAGTTCTGGGGATGTAATGTAGAGCATGGTGACTATAGTTAATAATACTGTATTGTATAAATCAAAGTAGCTATGAGAATAAATCTTAAAAGTTCTCATCACAACAAAAAATATGATTATGTGAGCTGATGGATGTTAAGTAAACTTATTATGTGATCATTTTGCAATACACATATATATCAAATCATTATATTATACATCTTAAAGTAATTCAATGTTATATGTCCATTATATCTCAATAAAACTGGGAAAAAAAAAATTGACAAAATTGGTAAGTTGATAAACTGTCTACAAAGTCAGTTTATGTAAATAGAAGGCAGGATTCAGCAGGAAGATACTAAATGGTTTAGCAAAATCATGGCAGATCACTTTTACTGAACCTAATTTTTAACTTTCTGCCCAATGAGAAATGTCTGGAAGGAATGGCTGACCTGTCTGGAGCTGTGGTCCTCTGGGAGGCTCTATCTCCTTTACAACTTCAGAAAGTTATAAATGAGCTCTCCAGCTGGGATCGGCCAGCTCAATCTGACTTCATCTTCTTGTTGGGAGTGTCACTTCATCAAGTGGGTCTCCCAGGGGGCAGCAATGAATCTATCACTGAGGACAATCAAGTAGGACCAAAAACACATTCCAACTAAAAGTTATTTAAATAAAGCTAAGTTGATGAAGAAGAAACAAAAGAGAGGATTACAAGATTTTCACTTCATCATATACAGGGTGGGAGGATTAATTAGCTTGTTTTTATAAAGCGCTTTAAAGATAAATGGTGCTGTTAACTTGCCAAAACTCATTTCTATTATGTTCATTTGCTGTGCCCTACATAAATACTTAATGATTACCCTGGGAAAGTAACTCTTGTTTAATCCATCATCCTTTCCTTATTAGTAGATAGTACCCAAAAGCCAAATTTTTCCCCTGAACATATTATTTTTAAAAAAGGCCTCCAAGATAGTTCCCTATCAACTAAGCAATAATCCACAAATAAGCCATTAATTTTTTATCGCTCTTAGCAATGAGAAACATAATATGGTAGAACCTATATGTTGGAGCTCCTTCAATGTAAAATAGGAGTTACTTTTCCTCAGCGCCATTGTGGTCAAAATCCAATTGGTCACTGCAGAGGTAAGGCTTTTAATAAAGAAACAATACAGGTTCTGATTCACTCAATTGTTTGTTTGTTTTTTTAAGATTTATTTATTTGAGAGAGAGAGAGCACACGCACATGAGCTGGGGAAGGGACAGCAGGAGAGAATCTTCAAGCAGACTCCCCACTGAGCAGGGAGCCTGATGCCGAGCTTGATCCCACAACCCGTGAGATCATGATCTGAGCTGAAACCTAGAGCCCTCGAGTCGGACACTTAACTGACTGAGCCACCCAGGTGCCCCTCACTCAACTGTTTCTAAGCATTACTGACCACAAAACATGCCTTATTTCCAGAAACACGGGTTTCACAAATTAAGAGAAAACATTCCTGGTGTCACCCAAAGTGGTGATTTTCAACTAGCATGCTTCCTGTCCCACTAATTAATCTATCTGGTAAGAAGGTAGACAAAGGATAGCAACACATCTTTTCACTGACTTTTCAACTTTTTTTTTTAAGATTTTATTTATCTATATGAGAGAGAGAGCACGAGTGGGGGAGGGACAGAGGGAGAGGAACAAGCAGACTCCCCACTGAGCAGGGAGCCCAATGTGGGGCTGGATCCCAGGACCCTGGGACCATGACCTGAGCCAAAGGCAGATGCTTAACCGACTGAGCCACCCAGGTGCCCCTGAATTTTTAACTCTTAAGGGAGATCAGCACAGGCCCCAGGCTCTGGCCAAGGTGCTCAGCCCTGCAGTGCAGAGGATCCCTGGCCGGCTTTCCTCTTGATCTGCATATCCTTGGCCCTCCTTGCGTAGCCTTGGCAGAGGAGCATCTTGGCCTCCCAAAGCAGCAAGAGCAGGCCCATGTGCATACGTAGTACCTGGCAGTAGCAGGCGAAAGGGCAGAAAGCCAGTGGATAATCCCTGGCAAGTGAGATTGGCAGAAAAACAGCAGGAAGTGAGCAGGGGGGTGATGATTAGGAGAAACACCGTGTACACAGTTACCCATCGTAGGCCACAGGATTACAGTGTCTGTCCCATTCGCCAGTGAACATGCTAACAGGGAAGTGGCAAAGTCTTAATATGTTTTCAAGTGTTGCTAGGAAAACCATGTCTACAGTACAATGAATCTGAGTCCAACTCGTTCAAAACCACTGACCCAATGAACATGCACCTAATTCAAAAACACTGGATAGGGGCACCTGGGTGGCTCAGTCGTTAAGCGTCTGCCTTCGGCTCAGGTCACAATCCCAGGATCCTGGGATCGAGCCCCGCATCGGGCTCCCTGCTCGGCGGGAAGCCTGCTTCTCCCTCTCCCACTCCCCCTGCTTGTGTTCCCTCTCTCGCTGTGTCTCTCTCTGTCAAATAAATAAATAAAATCTTTAAAAATATATATATTTAAAAAAAAAACACTGGATAATGTCCTTCCTGACTGAAACCTTAGCTGAGAGGCCAGGCTACAGACACAGAAATGAAGGGAGCTACCCTTTGTTCCTACCACAGTTGCCTCTATTCCCTCAATCAAGCCAGAAAATCTGACCCAACTTTTCCCTAGAAAGTTCCTCACAGCCACGAGCGGCAGAGTCAAGGTTATCATTGCTTTCCCCACCCCGAGACTTGCCCTTTTTCCAAGCTGTGTGACCTGAGACTTGAGCTCACCCTTGGAGAAGCAGGCCTCTTTGGGCAATTCTGTGCCTTGAGTCGAGTTCCTTCAGAGGGCAGGAGTGCTGTAGAGGGTTAAGTCCTGCAGCTCACAGAGCAAGATGAATTCGAATCTGGGCTCTGTCACGTAAGATCTGTGTGACCTCAAAGTTAATCCACATTTCTGAAGCTCAGTTTGCTCACTTGGAAAATGAGGAAAATGGTATTTTTATGATTAAATGCCAGCTAGTACCATGTTCTTCTTCCTAAAACGTAGTCAATTATATTTTAAAGTAGATAGTGAATTTAATGTGAATGAAAAAATTGCTAAGCTTTAAGTGTATACATTTATCCATACAATTATATATCACTCTATCCTTCAGTATCATGACCAAAATTTGTCTTTTTTGTGTGTGTGTGATGCCTTCTTTAACTGAGCATCGAAAGATGTTTCTGATTTACTTGTAGCCATTTTCAGTTATACATTTTTCTTTTTTTAAACCTACACTCATGAGCTTAACTTTCTCCGCAATTTCAGTTTTGACAATGAAACTCTGGGGCATTCAGAACTGCTGTGTATGGTTATACACTGGTTATGTACAGACAGCCTTAGAAAACATCATTCACATAGATCACAAGGGCATGTCTAAAAATACCACACTTCCTTAAATGAATCACGAATTGCCGAAACAAGCCTGCTCTTCGTGAAAGCTATCAGACCTGGTGTAGATAAATGTTCAAACCCCTGGGATCAACGTCTGTATGATGTGTGACTTGGTTAGGCCAACCTCTCTTCACTTTAAAGATTATGATTTATTCAATAACGTAGGGCTAGCTTAATGAAACATCGCTTGTAATCATAAATATAATTATTTCACACTGCTAAAAGAGACAGGAAGATGCATGGACTTTATTACGGTTTTAGAGATACATTTGTTCTGTTGGATGTTCTCTTGTTGAGTGACCAATGAATAGTCCAGAGCAACCTTAAAATCCCATCTTTGCTTTCTAAATTACACATATCAACCTTCAAAGTTCAATCTGCCTGACAGAAATATTTCTTACAGTCATATTAAATCACTATTCTTACAAATCTATTTTTAACTATAACACATTTAACTAATCATAAAGTATTACATACTCATGGCAAACAATTTTGAAGGATATTTTTATAGAAACAGAACAAAATAATGGTTGCCAAAGACTGTAAGGAAGAAGAAAATGGAGAGATGTAGGTCAAAGGGTACAAACTTTATAATATGGTATTGTTTACTTGAAAGTTCCTGAGAGTAGATCTTAAATGTTCTCACCACAAAAAGAAAAAATATGAAGAGTTAACTCTGAGATGATTGTGTATCAACCATTTTGATCTTAGTAGTTATTCCACAGTGTATATCAAATCATCACATTGTATACTTTCTTTTAAGATTTTATTTATGTATTTGACAGAGAGAGACACAGCGAGAGAGGGAACACAAGCAGGGGGAGTGGGAGAGGGAGAAGCAGGCTTCCTGATGAGCAGGGATCCCGATGTGGGGCTCTATCCCAGGACCCTGGGATCATGACCTGAGCCGAAGGCAGACGCTCAATGACTGTGCCACCCAGGCGCCCCACATTGTATACTTTAAACATACAATTATATTTGTCAATTATTCCTCAATATAGCTGGGAAAAAAAATATTTCTATCACTCAGCTGATATCTACTGGGTAACTACAATGGGCCAGACGCTGGCTATGACTTCAAGAAATGCAGTCTAATAGAAAAAACAAAATCACAAATGAGTGAAAGAATTGATAAACAAACAAGTGAATAAATATAATGTATTATGTTCAAATAAGTATGCAAAATGAGTTTTGGCTAAGAAAAGGGGAAGCAACCACCTGAGGGGGGAAAAAAAAAAACCCTGAGTTATAGCAAGCAGTTGTATAGCTCAGCTTAGAAGACCTTCTCCCTTGAAAATATCTTCTAGATATTAAGATGTATTTCTGGTACCTAATATTTTAAGTGTCATCATACTGAGGAAGACCAGGCATACAGCTTCCAAAAGTTGGCCAACCACTGAGTGGATGCAAAACAGAACTTTAATCAATACCTTGATTAAAGAGCCAGCCAAGGAAAAGAATCTTAACAATCCCGGGCCAGATCCAAACCTTGTGAGGAGTGTGTGCATTGCAAATTTAAATATGGCCCAGGAGAGTACTCTCTGCTTTTCAGAGGCAGCACTTAAAAAGAGTGAAAAGGACATGCTGAATATTTTTTGGTAAAAGGCATTGCCCTTTTTATAAGCCTTCTAAAATCAGGAAAAACTATTTAATTTGGAAATAATGCAGGCATATTAGTATCTAAAATTTCAATGCATCTTAGGAATTTAACTACAAACTTTTGGTATAAGTTGAGGAAAGGCATGAGGCTAAAATCAGCAAGCCTTACAGCAGTAAATATGGCCAAAAATGTTCAAAGAAAACACAGAGCGAAACTAAATTGAATCAAAAGAAACTTAAAACACTGCCGAAATGCAAAAGTCAGCCTCCTTGTTCTCTCCTTTTGCAGTTAATTTATCCCATTATGGTCCTCTGACCTATTATTTACCATCAATTTCACTGTCAGGATTTTAGTTGCTCTTTTAATATTCCTTCAGTATACATATGAACCTCAGGGCATAAGTGACCTCCAGAGCAAACAAAAACAAAAACAAAAATAAAAAACCACTGAACCTAAAGATGCATACCTGGCACTCCCCCAACATTCAGAAGTGCTTGTGTTCGAATAATCCTGCCCTGGGCTATTGTTCAAACAGCAAAATCTAGACGTTAAAGGATGAGACTCTAAGATGATGCGTCTCTGCTTCCACATTCAACATTGTGTAACTCTGGCAAATCACTTAATCTTTTTTAAGCCTATCAAATGTGTATTACCAACATAACACTTAATCTAAAGAATTGTGAAATCAAATATGGCCTGTAAAAAATCATAGCATATAGTGCAACACAATCACTATTATTGTGATAATTACTTAACTATTGTGCTTACAAAACAATTCTGAGTTCTATTTCATAGCTATTTCTTGTTGAAATATCTAAGGAATTTTAATCATACAGAGCTTGCTTTGCCCAAATCCAAACCTCGAAAAGTAGAATTCTCTCCTCATGACCAGTTAGTTTCTAACAGTACATGATATTCTAAGCCTAATATTTCTTATTCCTGTTCTTAAGTGTATTTACCTCAGTAAGGTTCATGAAATGAGGGAGAGAACATATAGATTTATAGCCTGTAGAAATGTGTAATTTTCAAATTTATTACTCAGGAAGAACTCTTTGCTCTGATGAAGGGGAGAAGGTGAGGAAGGAGAAGAAAAGACGTCAAAAACCACAGACACCAGACCATCTCTGAGGGGCAGGTGACCATCCACCCAGACCCACATTCACACTGCCTTCTCTTCAAGACGGTGGAACAGGACAGCTTGTTCTGTAAGGATAAGGACCTCTGGCTCAGGATTCTGTCTCAGGTGATGGCTTTCCTACGTTGGCTATATTGATAATGTTTTAATCGTAAAGATGACAACACCCTGCCTGGTTCTTCCCTGCAGCTTTCTTAAAATGTGGAATGCAGCAGAACATCTAGAGCACTAAAAGGAGGGAGAGAGTGAGAGACTCTTGCATATAGCACCAAATTGTGGAATCAAAATTTACAGAAGCGTAAGTTTCTCAGTCACAATGAGAAGAGGCAAGATTCCCAAGGAAATCAAATAGTCAAACTTATCTGAATAGTGTTTTGAGGAATGACCAAAGCACAATATGTATTTGGGAAATAACTAAAATTCCTGAACGAAGGCTTTACTTACTTCACTCTCCACTCCATTTTTCCATCTAGGTTCTCAACCCAGAGAGAACAGAGAAGACCAGAAAGTCAGAGAGAGCAAAACTCTGTTTAATTGCAGGATCCAATGCTCCGTGGAAGTTTGAAAGCCTGAGTCCTTACTGGAAGTATAATCTGCATCTCCTTTACAGCAACCCAGTTCCACTTGGCACAGCTTTCTGTCCGTCTTGGCAAATGAATTTAACCCAAAGAAATGCATTTGCTTACTATTCTCTTGGACAAACAGATTATCATTGATGTGCTTGGCATTCTGAAATAGTAACCCTCATTATTTTCTCTGTTGTTATCCACAAACTTTGACATCTTCCTGTGAGTAGCATTATACATGTAATTCATCAAAGCTTCAGTTCCAACATAAATTCCTCAAACACACCTCGCTTGTGAAGTATCCTCACTGGCTTTCTTCTGTTATATCCCTTCGAGTTAACTTCCAGCTGACAGACCAAGATTTTTTTCTTTTCTGTAATCATTAATCTTCACTGAAAAGCTGTTCAAATGCCTTCCAACAGCTTCAGGGGCAGAGCCTCCTGCTGGCACTAGTAACTCTCATAAATATTATTGGGATTGTGCATGTACATCAGGGAGAGATTTTTAACCCAAGAGAACATGAAAGGAACACCAGCAGGCTCATTCTGAGTGAGTCTGAGTTCTGCAGCTGAGCACAGTAGAGAATGAGTGCCAGAAATTAGCCAGCAATTGAAAGGGCAAACAGGTGTTTCATGCAGGCTCTGCTTCTAGAGTGCAGTAAGAATGCCACACTTTATTGTATATTATCATTACTTATTATTACATCTTATCTCCTCTGGTAAATGACAAACTCCATGCAAGAAGCATCTTTTTATTATTAATGAAGTATCTGGCAGATAGGCATTCAGATGTTTGTTGAATAAATGAACTGGATGAGTGGATAAATGGGTAGATAGATGGGTGAACAGCTTGTGAAGTAAAGCTTATATTATTCACATATCAAAAAAAACAATGGTCCCCAGTAATAATATACTCCCCAACAGCAAGATTAACAAAATATTCCAAGTTTTTTTTTTAAGGAACTATCACATTATTTATGTTGTATACACGTGTGTGCACACTCATGCATGCACGTGGGTGGGGGGGGTTATTTCTCAAAGCCACCTATGTAATTTTTCTGGCTGTTTTGGAAATTAAAAACACGACTGTGCTTTGAAAAAAATCTTGACGTTAGATGTCTAGGCATGTGCGAAAGCCTTAGGAGCATTTTCTAAAGAAATGCTGCCTGTAGAAATTAGTGAGGGAATTAGTGACAGGGGAAAAGAAACATTTTTAACAAATTGGACCAAAGGAACCTATAATCTACTCCTTAAAAAATATATTTAAAATAATGTTCAAAACATTTCTATAAGAGCTAGAGAAGGGATAAAGCTCTTGTGATGAAGAGATCATGAATTTAGAGTTCTGGAATTAAGTTTGCCACATTTAAGTATTCTAGGAAGAATAATATTCTAACAGAGTACCAGAGTGTTTCTTCTATTTTATTATTTCACTTTTACTCCTGGCAAGTTGGCCAAGTGAGCTCGCTGGTGTGATGATTCTCTATAAACTTACATAGTGATAAGCAACTCTGAGCACTGCTTAAAACCCTATACAGATTCCAGTCTCTGCCCCAGACACTGGAACTCTCTGACAGAAAATTTAAAATAACTCTGATTAATATATTAAAAGTTATCATTGAAAAGGTGGTAGATATCCAAGATCAGAGGGGTAATTTCATCAGAGAGATGCTAGAAATAAATAAAACAGTAATAAAGATAAAGAATGCCTTCAACTGCTCATCAGTACATTCAATACAGCTGAGGAAAGAATAAGTAGACTTGAAGAAATGTCAATACCAATTACCTAAACTAAAACCCAGCAAGAAAAAAATTTAAAAATGGAACATCTGAGAGCTGTGGAACAATATTCCAGAGGATGAGAGAGCGAGAGAGAGAAAGGGTCAGAAAAATATAGTTAAAGGGGTGCCTGGGTGGCTCAGTCAGTTAAACATCAGCCTTCACCTCAGGTCATGATCCCAGGGGTCCTGG
Source organism: Halichoerus grypus (assembly GCF_964656455.1). Classification (NCBI taxonomy): domain Eukaryota; kingdom Metazoa; phylum Chordata; class Mammalia; order Carnivora; family Phocidae; genus Halichoerus; species Halichoerus grypus. The sequence goes on from NC_135725.1 coordinate 56,359,402, forward strand.
GATCAAGCCCTGCATCAGGCTCCCTGCTTAGTGGGGACCCTGCTTCTCCCTCTGCCCCTCAGCCTGCTCATGCTCTCTCTCTCTCACCTCTCTCAAATAAATAAATAAAATCTTTAAAAATATATATATACATATATACATAGTTAAAAAAAAATAATGGTTAAGAAAAAAAATGGCTAAGAGTTTTCCAAATGAATGATAGTCATGACACAACAGATCCAAGAAGTCCAGAGAAAAGCAAACATGATTTAAAAAAAAAAAAAATTCTAGGCCTATTATATTCAAACTGCTAGAAACAAAGACAATGAAAATTTTTGAAGACAGCAGATATAAAAGAAACATTATATACAGAAGAAAAACAAAACTTATAGCAAACTTACCATCAGCAACATCCAAGCTAAAAGACAATACCATTAAAGTGGTGAAAGAAAAACTGCCAACCTAGAATTCTATATCCAGCAAAAATATCACTCAAAAAGGAAGGAAAAATAAATACTTTTCAGAAAAAAAAAAAACAGAAAATTTATTGCCAGCATACCCACTCTACAGAAAATGTTAAAGTGCTTTAGGCAGAAATAATACATTGGACTGACAACTAAACCCACAAAAAACCCACAAGAATTTAAAAAATGGAATAAATGAAGGTAAAATTAATCTTTTCTTACTTTTAATTACTCTAAAAAATAACAGCACTGCATTCTGTGTTTATAGCATATGAAAAAGTAGAAGAATGGAAAGGATGAATTGAGAATATACAGTTGGAACGTCCTTCCTCCACACATGTAGCCGTATAGCATCACTTGAAGATATTATTAAACATGTATATTATAAGCCCTAGGTTAACCACTAAAAGACATTTCAAAAAGGTATAAATAATAAGTCAATAGAGAAGATAAAACAGAATCATAAAAATCTTCTAGGTAGAAAAGGTGGGAGAGCAAAGAACAGATAGAAGAAATGAAAAATAGCCAGAAAAATAATAGATTTTAATCCAACCATATCAATAATCACATTAAATATGGATGATGTAAGGAAAAGTTACAACAACTTTCAGATCGGATGAAAAAGCAAGACCCAAATATATGCTGTATTTAAGAAATCTACTTTGAATTTAAAGACATATATAGATAAAAAGTAAAAGGATAGAGAAAGATAAACCATGCAAACATTATACAAATGAAAGCTGGAGTAACTATATTAGTATTAGACGAAGTAAACTTCAAAAAAATAAGATATGGGATGAAATAGAACACTATCCAGAAGGTCGATCCTCCAAGAATGGATAATAATAATAAAATACTAATCTGCTCATCTCTCAGTGTTTTCTACTAGACTCTGGGTTCTCTGTAGAGGGACTATGTTTTCTTCACAGTGGTGTCCTCCCTCAGAAACCAGCACAGTATTGATACAAAATTGATAAAAAACAATTGCTTTGGTAACCAAAGAAACTTCAATGAATTTTATTCTTAGTTATAATTTATTCAGGGAATAACTATTTTTTATGTAAATAGCATTATAATCAATTGAACCTAATTGAGCATTTCTCAGTTATTTCTGGAATTTCATGTAAGTTGAAAATCAGAAAAGACACTATTAACATTACATTATAATAAATTAAAAGAGGTTATGTTTTTTAAATATTCTTATTTTATAGATTAGCTCTCATTCCAAAAAGAACTTGAGGTGACCTAAATAAGAACATACAATAATAGTAACTTATATTTACTGAGTGCTTAATTAAATGTCAGGTTTTCTTCTAACAACCCCATCATTATCCCAATTTCACAAATGAAGAAACTGAGGCACAGTGTTTAGGAAAATATACAAGATCACACACAGATGAATGGATGAGTTAGGATTGAACTCAGACCCTCTGGCTCCAAAGCCCTCACTCTTGGGGACTGCAGAACTGCCTGGGCACACAAAGACGTCAGAATCAGCTTTGTGCTGATTTTTATAGCCTGATGTGATTTCTCCATATTCGATATCCAACCATTAAGTACAATGAATTGAAGCACGAACCACACTGAGGTGGACAATGTTCGTATTTTTAGCCCACCCCTCTTTCATCCCTTAACTTCTCTCCTTGTTGTAGCCTTTTTTCCCAAAACGCCTATACCCTCACGTCCTCTCTGCCCTCCACTCCATCCACACCTAAAAACACGAACGGACCTTTCAACTTGTTCATTCTCAAGTATAAAGTGACTGACGTGACAGTGTTAGCGCTCCCAAGGAATTTGGATTTTTAACAAGAAAGAGTCTTAATCAAAAGATCAAATCTCTCACCCTAAGGGATTCAAGGATTGACAAGGCTGTGAAAGGGATAGTTTGGATAGAGAATTTCTGGTACCACTAAAATTATACCCATAAAAGAAACTGTCTGGGCTTCTGTTTCAGCATGCGCTTTGGAATCTACCATTTTCTAGCTGTGTGAACTTAGGAAATGTAACTAATTGGGCCTCTTTTTTTAATTTTTAAAGGACAACATAGTACCCACTTGCTAGGGACGTGACAAGATTTAGTGATAATGTGTATAAATTAGCTCCTGCAGTCTCTGGTGTAGGGTTACTGCTCCATATATCATTGGTACTGGTATTTAGTATTCATGTTGGTATTAGTATAAGTATTAACATTAGTGACATTAACATTAATTAACATTAATGAAAAAGTACTGAAGCTAGCATCAGAAAACCTAGATTTGAGCTTTAGCTCTGCCACTTCCTCGCCTCCTAAGCCTGCAAATAACACGTAATCCACCCAGACTCTGTTGGGAGAGGCAATGCCCATGGGTCCTGAACACCCTGCATGTTTTTGCTGGGTATGCTGAGAATGCAAAGCTATGATGGTTCTTTATGGGGTTCATTTCTCAGGGTTGTTTTTGCAGCAAGCAACCTTGAAGGGTAAGGTAATATTCCCACTCAAAGAGCAGGTTTCCTGAGTGCTCACTAGAAAAACAATAAATTCCTCTTCTGTAACACAATCCGGTGCATGGGCAGCATCCGTCCAGGCCCATCTACGTACCCCTAGGACTTGGAGGGCATGGCGAAGAGGAGTCGACACCATGCTCATGCTGTTTGCGGTGCTGCCTCTGTCTCTGACCTAGGATTTTTATGTCTTCTGCCAGCATCCAGAGAACAGAAACAGGCTCACATGTCTGCTTGCACGTATGGTAAAATCTCAGAGCTTTCACCAATCATGATAGACTCGTAGTCTTCTCATTTACCATAGAAGAACAGCACCACCTGCCCTATCTCCCTCAAAGAACTACTGGAATAGCTGAACAAAATATATATTCATGCACAGTCAACTTTTATATAAGATGAGAGACTAATAGAACACAAGTGACTGCAGATCATAAGGAGATCCTTGTGTCACAGCGATGAGAGACTCTCAAAATATAGTTAACAGGGGTGCCTGGGTGGCTCAGTCGTTAAGCGTCTGCCTTCGGCTCAGGTCATGATTCCAGGTCCTGGGATCGAGCCCCGCATCGGGCTTCCTGCTCCGCGGGAAGCCTGCTTCTCCCTCGCCCACTCCCCCTGCTTGTGTTCCCTCTCTCGCTGTGTCTCTCTCTCTGTCAAATAAATAAATAAAATCTTTTAAAAAATACATATATATAGTTAACAGTTTTTTGTTAATTACAAGTCAGCAAGTGTCTGTATTTTTTAGGCTCTATCTTAAAAGCATTCCCTGTGGTTTTGGTATCAAGAGATACCAGATACCAAGAACAATGGCATGTGAGTGATGCACTCTTATGCATGCACGCATGCAAATGAACCTTCTGGTAATTCATAAACTGAAACAAAGACAAAAGTCTCCAAAACATCAGCTTTCCTCTGTTGAGATTACATCGTCCCTTCTTACTGTAGTTTTGATGTATTGACTTACATATTCATTTTTCACTTACTTAAATGACCTTTATACTCTAGGGATTCAAAACTAGTTTCACTAAGTACCTGGTCTTTTTCTTTTGGACTAAAAACCCATGCAGATGCACAGAGAAAGCCAGATTTTCCCTGCTCCTCCCACCCCACATGCATCAAGGTCAAAGGAAAAAAACATCTGCTCTGAAACTTACTGCCAACTACAAAGAACTAATGGAAAACCAGGGCCTTTGAGTGGTGCACATGCTAGTTCCTGAATCTATCAAGCGATTACTGGATCTGCAATGACCCATATGCTGAAATCATCAAATGACCAGATGGGCCCTGCCCAAACTCAGAGAACCACTGAGGGTCATTCAAAATCACCATAACTAGTACCCTTGACATTTACCAAACCATAAACCAAATCTGGCCCGTGTGAAAAGTGATTAAGTGAAAATCATTAACACGGTTTTAATATTTCATAAGAAGCCTCTAATTCAAGGGCAGCCTTTTGACAGTAAACCAAAATGGTCAGAAATCCATATGCATGCGAGTATGATGAATGTTTTATTAATAACAAGTGGCCCAAATTGAGATCCAAACACATCTATCTGCAAATGTCAGATGAAACAGTGGGAGGCCCAAAGGAAGTAATTTGCATGAATCAGTTTGTAAGTGAGTGGGGTTTGGGGGGGTTGTTTTGTTTTTGGTTTTGTTTTTTGGGGGGGTTTTGACTAATGAAAGGAGGAGGTTATGTGTGACACTTAAAAAAATCTGAGAAATGGACAGGAGGATATAGTGCATGCTTCTCCCCTTTGCCACTGGACCCATGAGCACAGGGAGAAGCAGCTTTTGAGGCTCTGGGAAATATCAGAGCATAGAGACTGTAGCTTTGATTCCAAGTGACAGAATGAAACCTGGAAACATACAGTCTTCCCAGCAATCAGAAATTGTGCTCAATAGCTTTTGCTGTTGTTACACTAACACTTTAACCAGGTGTCTGGTCTATTTGCTCTGGTTCAGTGATCCTAGACAATAGACTTTAATGTGAAAAACAGGTTAACAGCTCAACATTACTAACTGAACAGTCTAACAGTTTCTTCAAGGTTTGAGGGGATTCTTTGCAACCTGCATTTTCTCATAATAATAGCCAATCAAGACAGTGGAAGAAATGAAGGAAGAAAGGAGAGGGGAGAATGAGAAACTGAGCAGGTTCTCAAAACGCAAATTCTCAAAGTACTGTTTTTCAGTTAGTCTTTATAAAAAGAGCCTTTTTTTCATTTCTGTTTTTCCTTTAATTTTTTAAACATTGATACAATGTTTTTAAACACTATTACAATTCCTAACTGCAACAGTGCCCGTGCTGCTTCTAGTGTGGATCCCTACACCTCAGACAATCCTTCTCTTGGTCTTTTTAGGCCTCTGGCACTGACCTGAGACCCCTCACCCGCCCAGGACACATTCACATTCTCAGGAAATCAAACGCTCAGAAGTGAGGAGGGCGAGGTCACGCCACTCAGCCTTCTGGGCCTTCGGAGAATGTGGACATTCTACTGCAACCTGCAGTCTGATTGGGCAGCTTGACCCTTGGAACCCAGGAACCAGAGGCTCCTTGAGACGCACAGTTCCACAGCAGGTTAGTTTGGAATAAAGAAGGCAAAGACTTTCAGCGACAAACTGCAGAGAGGAAGGAGACAACTGGACATCATTAGGCAGGTACTGCCTTGTTCTCCACCGAAGCTTTCAGTATGATGCACGTACACTGTACTTATGTCCATCCAGAAAACGTGTGGCACAGCTGCCTTAGTGATCAGAAGTTTGTAGTCATGGACTTGTTGCTTTAATTATATTTTGTCATTGATATCACTCATATATTACATACCAATATAGCCCAAACTATCCTGTAAACCACCACTCCCAGGCCTCCTCAACCTCAACATTCATTTAGGACTGTGAGATCTGGTAAAAACCCTCAGGCTCAGCTTCCACCTGCCCAACCACCCCCAGGCAGATGTCACTCACCCCTTCTTAGTGAGGGAGCTTATAGATGTGCTCCCACATGCTCCTGGATAGTGCTCCTCCTGACCACCTCCCTCAATCCTCCATTCACCTGCTTTTGGCACTCAGGGAATGTGATGCATGGTGCCATTCGTGGAATGTCTTTTCCACCAAAGTTGAGTAAAAGGGGCCAATGGTTTCTGTCCCTTGTCCCTTCCATGACTCCCTGTATTCTGCTTTATCTACTTTAATGCCACCCTCTTAAAAATCTCCTAAATATGACAGTCTTTGTCCTAGGTTTCTATCTTTTTTTTAATTAAGTCTCCATCCTGCCTCCCATATTTTAGTATTCTAGTTCCCCTGAATAGCAGGGGTCATAAAGTGTGGCTAATAAAATCAAAGAAGCTGGGTTCAAGTCTGAGCTCTGCCACTTTCCAGATGAGTGATATTAGGCAATAATTTCTCTCCATCCCAGGGCACTCACCTATATGGGCCAACTATTGTACCTCAAAGGCAATTGTCAGATTTATCTGTTACATTGTCAAATTCTTGCAGACCCTGCAGAAGTCCTCTTATCTAATGTATCTGGGACTAGAAGTTTACAGATTAATCAAAAAAAGCCAGAAATATGGAGAAATCTTATGAATTAATAATACATACTGTGGTGAACAGAACTGGCCTCCCAAAGATGTACACATCCTGATTCCCAGAAGTTGTGACTATGTTGTTAGATGACAAAGAGGAATTATGATGGCAGATGGAATTAAGGTTGTTAATCAGCTGATCTTAACAGAGGAAGATTATCCTGGATTATCCTGTTGGACCCAATGTAATCACAAGGGTCCATAAAAGCAGGAGTGGGAGGCAAAAAAGGGACAACCAGAGAGGGGAAAGCATGAGAAGGATTCAGCCTCACGTTGCTGTCTTTGAAGATGGAGGAATGAAGCCACAAGCCCAGGGGCATAGGAGCCCCCTAAAAGATGTAAAAGGCAAGGAAATGGATTCTCCCCCAGCCCTTTGACGTCAGCCCAGTAAGACCCATTTTGGACTTGTCACCCACAGGCCTTTAAGATAATACATTTATGGGATGCCTGGGTGGCTCAATCAGTTAAGTGTCTACCTTCGGCTCAGGTTATGATCCCAGGGTCCTATGATCAAGTCCCACATCGGGCTCCCTGCTCAGCGGGAGTCTGCTTCTCCCTCTGCCTGCCACTCCCCCTGCTTGTGCTCACTCTCTCTCTCTGCGATAAATAAAATCTTTAAAAAAAAAAAAAAAGATAATACATTTGTGCTATTTCAAGCCACTCTGTTGTGTACTTTATCACAACAGCAAAAGAAAACTAATTCATATTTATTAAACATTTCAGATTAAAACATGTAATTGTTCATTCACCTGCCAATCTTTTGATTTTTGGCTGTAATTTCTAGTTTGATTTCTTAAAATGAAGCAGGTATTTGCTAAAAGACTGTATCCAAATATAAAAATAACTCTTATAACTCGTTAAGGTGATGAAAAACAAACCAATGAAAAATAGGCAAAAAAGTGGACATGTCACAAAAGAAGTTTTAGGAATAACCAATGAGCATATGACAAGACGCTCAACATCATTAGTCATCAGAAAATGCAAATTAAAATCACCATGAGATACCACTACATATACTACTAGAATAACTAAAATTTAAAATACCAAGTATTGTCAAGGATTAGAGTTTTAATTATGCAGCTTTTTTTTTAGTTTTAAAAAATGTTTAAGTAAGCTCTAGGCCCAACATGGGACTTGAACTCATGACCCCAAGATAGAGAGTGATATGCTCCACCAACTGAGCCAGCCAGGCACCCCTTATGTAGCATCTGAAATAATATATTTTGTTATCTATTCTTACAAGTTTCAGCAATGGTTCAGCTGAGTCTACAACTTACTCAAGAAGCAAACTGATGGATTGTCCAAGAGAAATTTTATATATATTTTATGATTAAAGTTATCTTTAAGATGCATAGTCAAAGAAAAATAGATCAGATGAGCATGACATTTCTTTCCTAAAACAGTATTTCAGAAGACAAAGGGCAACATCAGTAGAGTCTCAAGGAAAGAATATTGTGACCCAGAATTACTGCTCATGTGAAAGGGAAAAAAATAAAGCTTTAAAAAAATGCTAGTGAGCCATGTAACAAGCAGGAAGAGGAGGAGGAAGAGGGGGGAGGAGGATGGAAGAGAGGGAGGGAAGAGAGAGAGGAATGAATGAAGGAAGAAGTGAGGGAGGAGGGAAGGAAGAAGGCACATTGCTTTGACTATGCTTAATAAAGCAGGATGTATAACAAAAATAATCCTTGAGAAAAGGAAATACAACAAAAAAATAATAATGTGGATCTAAATTACTACGTATGTTTTAATATCTCAGGATGTAATTAATGATGTGAGAAGAGAAAGTAAAAGCACACTAGAGTTCTCAAGCTTTTACTCACTGCCATATGTGAAACGTTTTAAAATTTCCAAAAATTGACGACTTTCACACAACTAAATGTTATATAGTAATTAAAAATATGTAGTTCTGGGGGCGCCTGGGTGGCTCAGCCGTTAAGCGCCTGCCTTCGGCTCGGGTCGTGATCCCAGGGTCCTGGGATCGAGCCCCGCATCGGGTTCCCTGCTCGGCGGGAAGCCTGCTTCTCCCTCTCCCACTCCCCCTGCTTGTGTTCCCTCTCTCTCTGTCAAATAAATAAATAAAATCTTTAAAAAAAAAAAAAAAATATGTAGTTCTGATCAAAGATAGCACAATAAAGCAATTTCTCTTGGGTCACATGGACCAGACTTGGTCCCCATGCCCATCCCTGGACTAATTTGCAAAGACCAATTATGGGGCATTCTCGGTGGGAAATGAGGCTTCTTTTTGGGCAGAACAAGAGGCTTTTAATAGCCACACATTATGGTTTTGTTTTCAGGAAAGAAAAGATGGAAGGAGAAACCAGTGGTTCGTGTCAATGTCCTCCAGGCAAAGATCTCCAGGAACACACCCATACTTGAATGAGTTGGGGTTAGTGCTCATTGCAGTGAGGGAGAACACACAGATGGGGAACCATGGGGCATCTCAGTAAGATAAAAAGGAGAAAGGGTTCATTATAGAAGTTGGCCATGGGTGGTGATTTGAGGGAGGGCTAAAGGAAGCAGGCTTTGCTATGGATTGGATGTTACCAGAAACTGGGCTAATTCTAGCCTTGTTGTCCTAGTAAATCTGACCTATAAGGCAAGTGGTAGGAACCAAAGGCAGAGCCGTGACAGCCAGTCACATTAGTCAAGACAGGAGGATGTCCGGTATTGTTGCGGTTTGTTTTTGTCTGTGCTTACACAAAATGATCAAGTTCTCCCATTTGTTTTTTCTCTGATTTCACCGCAGTCACAGAATGCCCTTGTCTGACGTGATGTTCAGTGAGGTCGTTTATGTCCAAAAGGAGGGCCTCGTTGTAAGTGTTCTGCCAGGCCCCGAATGTCAGCAGCAGCTTTCCTCCTTTTCCATAGTTTTACCCAGATGGTGGGGATGAGGTGGGAGCTAATTCTCATGCCATTATTTCTACCTAATATTCTTGGTGCTTCATATGCCTACTAAGAGGCACAAATGTGGCAAGATTTCAGTAACAACTACTTAAGGAAAAATGTGTTTGCCTGTAAACTAATGAAACAGTTAATTTTCTCCGTGTAGGAAATAATGACCCCCTCCCACTCCTCATTTGCCCTAGAGAATTTCTAGGGCATTTCTGTTTGCAATAAACATGTAGGGTTTTATTTACTTGGTCTTCCCTAATACTCACAAATACTGATTTATATCAGAGGGTTTATTTAACCAGCAAACAAAAAGGAGCTTCCCCAAATGAGCATTTCTAAGCCAAGTCTCTGGCCAGAGGGAATATGTTTCCCTTTCAGTTATAATTCTCTCCAAACAAGGTACTATCAGGGGAAGGTGAAGAAACAGCCTGTGCCACTCAGCTCATTGCGGCTTTGTATCAAGCTTCTGCTGGAACCAGGGCTGAGTTACACAACACAGAAACCAATGCAAATAAAAGTTTCCATTCCCACTGGAAGAGTACATTCCAAGTCTCAGTGGGCAACCAAGAGAAAAAGAGTACTTCTCGGAAACAGAAAATGAGGCTTTTTCTATCCCTACTCACCTTCAGAGTGCTGCCATTCTGACTTTTTGCACCATTTTAACCTTCTCAGCTCAAGGAAAGCAAAATGAGATGAATAAACTGGCAATCGGTAAGTCAGACAAATCCAAAAAATCACCTTTTGGTAACTATCTTCTACCATCGTCTAACTTGGACAAAGAAGACAGCTAAAGACACGAGTCAGGCGAGTGTGGCTCTGGGGAGCTGGAAAGCCCAGGAATGGGGACATAGCTGGATCTCAGCTGTGCCCACTCCCCCAAAAGAAGAGAGACAGCTGGTGTGCAAAGCTCACCTGTCTGAGGACGTGTCCTGAGGTGTCATTAAGGGTTGGAGAAACGACTCCCTGCAGATTTCCATCCTTTTCCCATTCCCTGATGCCTGGACTATCATAGGCTTCTGGTCCACCCATGGTCAATGGGTCAGAGCAGCCCTTCCTTCTGGTTTGGAGGACATTATTCCAGGACAGAGCCTTCCAGGAAAAACTTCACAAGCGGTTGACCCCTGCCTTATCTGTCCGACTCTGCCTTCCCCAGCCCCTCCCCACAGAAATACCTGATGACCCATTTCTGGTCTGATACAGCAGGGACGGGAAGGACAACAGGGATGGGAAGGACAGTGGGGATGGGAAGGACAGCAGAGACGGGAAGGACATGGGGACGGGAAGGACAGCAGGGATGGGAAGGACAGAGAGGACAGAAAGGACAGCAGCAGCTTCACACCTCAAGATGAAAGCATGTGACTCTTGATCTCAGGATCATGACTTCAAACCCCACGTTGGGCCTAGAGCTTACTTAAGAAAAAAAAAAATAATGCCACAAATCCCAAGGTGGTGCCTGGTCCTGACCCCATCACCCATGTACTTAGGATCTGCCCTGGGCCAGGGGGTAGACCCCTAGTCACAGCTTCCCTTTCTGTCCCCTCCACCCCAACCCTTGCCCTGTGTAGGGGCCAAGGGCAGCCGCCCCAAGGGACACTTTGGCATGAAGATAATTTTGAGTTAGAAGCAACCAAAAGCCAACAAATTCAGGAGAAGCTCTTTACCTCCCCTTCAACTGCCAAAAAACAATTCAGATGGAAGACCTACCTCAGGAAGAGAGCTATCACCATAGACAACTCTATTATAATATGAACTTGGCATAGTAGACAGAGAGGGACCCAGCGAGGCCCATTTGATCAAAGTCCTCTATGGCCCATTGTTTCTGAGCGGCCAAGCAAACACTTACTATTTACTCTTTTTCATCTTCCTGTGAATTGTACTCTTTTGTTTTGAAGTCTCAGACCCTTACCCCCTTCTCTTCAGTTCAGAATGACATATAGACCCCATTTTGCCTGGCTGTCGTTTTAATTTCATGTCTGTGTAGATTCCTCATGCATACAAAATTAAATTTTATTTTCTCCTGTTAATCTATCTCATGTTAATTTGATTCTTAGTCCAGCTAAAAGGACTGAAGGGCAGAGGAAACTCTTCCTCCTGACACCTAAAGTGTTGACCCTGACTCTGGGACATGACTTCTTCCTTATACTCCCACTGCTCCCTAAGACCGCCTGAGACCAAGGAATCCTGATGAGGGCCCATAGATCATACCAGCCTCTTCTGGGAGACTGGGTACTATTTCGTCTCCCTGCCCCGGCTAAGGACCTAGTTTAAGTTGAATTGGTCTTACCCCTTCCAAAGCCAAACCTTTCACCTTTATTCTGACCTGAACCAGAGGTCTCAACCCCTCTATTCTCTGTCAGAATATTCTGCCCTGGTGGGTAAACGACAAAAATCAGATTCACAGCCTCTGCTATACAAGCCACAAACTGATGATGTGGTACAATCATGTCACCGTTCAAGAAGGATATGGGGTACATTTAACAAGAAATCATTTGCTGAGTAATGAGTCTGAGCCCAGTTTCTATCACTGCTGGCTGTGTAGGTGGCCCCTGAGAAACAGGGAGCACATATACATGAAATTAAATGCCTGCCTGGGAAATCTCCACATGTCAATCTGTGACCCATAATCAGCTGCACATAATGGTCACATTATCAATGTCACGTTCTATGTTAATGTTTAAAAAAGGTGGACCGTTCTGATGAATCTCACATCCTCTGCTGAGTGGTAAATCAGGGTTCCAAGGAGCCTGCACTTCCTCTCCCTTCCCCTCTTCCCAGGATGGTTTTGAGGGTTATGCATTTGCCCTTCAGCAGTGATGAATGGAGTGTTGTGCTAATGCTCGGTGCCACCATTATTCATGTCCCTATCCTCTGTCCGGACCTTTAATTGCAGCATCCTGGAAGTAGAAGCAAAAACTGTATTACAGAGGAAAGTTCCATCTTCCTGATTATAACATCTGACAAAAGGAAGGCTTTTCTATTAATCTTGGGTACCTTCCACCAGAGGGGCATCCATTCACTCACCGTGTGTGAGCAGGGCCCACATCCAGGCAGCATCACATAGAAACAGACTATGTGGCTCTTGGGATCTATAACTTCAGCCTGAAGAAGATGAGCTGATCAGGGCACCTGGGTGGCTCAGTTGTTAAGCGTCTGCCTTCAGCTCAGGTCATGATCCCAGGGTCCTGGGATCAAGCCCCGCATTGGGCTCCCTGCTCGGCGGGAAGCCTGCTTCTCCCTCTCCCACTCCCCCTGCTTGTGTTCCCTCTCTCGCTGTGTCTCTCTCTGTCAAATAAATAAATTAAAATCTTTAAAAAAAAAAAAAGATGAGCTGATCATCCTATCACACCACGGCCACATCCTTAATTGGCCCATTACAGGCATAAATTAGGAATTTTACTGGAGAGAAACTGTGTCCCAGAATTCCCTGACTGCCAGGACCCAGATGAGCTCTTCTGAATAAACAAGTTCTCCAGCATATTCCAGCTCTCTCACTGCAGTCTCTACAATCCAATTCATGCTTCTTCAGAAATGCCCTAGATTTGTCAGAGTCATCTCTTTCTTCCTTTTTAGTTCTTAAAGCGATATCCAAATGAGAGTTTTCAGTTATACAAATCATACTGAAAGGATATTGGCCAAAGATTTCTTGTTCCAGATGCATAATGACAGTGATTTTTGTCATAACTAACAAAGAGGCAGAACAAGTGACAAGCCCATCAGAGCACAATAAAAGCATCAATTTGGGTTACAAGACAGTCCATTACTATAGTTGATCATGGTTTCTATTAAGTCTTAGAGCTACAAAGGTTGTAACTTTGCCATCTGCTACTCCACTGAATGGTTTCTAGGAAAGCCTCTGGCCTGGAGAAAAACCGCCACACAGCTGCAGGCTGCTTGCTTCTCTCTTTCCAAATTAAGACAAGTCTAGGATCCAACCCAAAGCGGAGCGCCCACAAACCCTGGAGAACTCACAACTGTACAATCTGGGCCATGAGTTAGTTGGAATTCGCTGTCTACTGGGCCTTGTCCTAGCCATGGGGGATACCTAGGTAGAGGAAATACAGTGAGATGGGGCACCTGGGTGGCTCAGTTGGTTAAGCATCTGCCTTTGGCTCAGGTCATGATCCCAGGGTCTTAGGATGGAGTCTGGCATGGAGTCCCGCGTGGGGGCTACCGCTCAGCAGGGAGTCTGCTTCTCCCTCTGCCCCTCCCACCCCCCCAACCCAGCTTATGCTTGCTCTCTCACTCTCTGAAATAAATAAATAAAATCTTAAAAAAAAAAAAAAGGAAATATAGTGAGACCCGGCCCATTAGCCACCTGGGAAGTCTTAACTGCCTCTCTGCAGAGGGACGCAGCAGACCTCCCTCCAGGTGGCCCACACTGGAAGCCACCACCCTTCCTAGAAGTGTGGAGACAGCCTTTCTAGAATTGTAGAGACAATAATGAGAGGAGGGTAAAGGCAGGGTCTTTGCTCCTCCATCTGCCCTGGCCCCCCTGAACCCTCTGTTTCTCGGTCCACAACAGAGCCCTCTCTGGTCCAAGACCGATGAGGGCACAGTCAGAAGAGAATCACAGGGCCGTCCCTAGATGATATACAATGGCCCTAAACATTAGGCAACTTCAAGGTTTCTTTAAGCAGCAAAGGTTTTACTAAGGAGTCTTTGTTGCTCTAAGACTGAAGAGAAAACACAATCAACTACAAACTTCAAATGATCCATTTAAAAAAGAAAGTCAGGGTCATAGAGCAAACAGAATTACTTATTTGCAGCATCAGGAACTGACCGCTTTCTGACAACAAGGCCCCTTTCTCAAGAGCCAAGGATGAATCTGTTCCTTTGGTATCTAGGACAAAACTGGTGACCCCATCGCACGGTGGGGCACAGAAAGAGGCAGTCAGAAGAGGTGCCAGTCAGTGGAAAGCACCAATTTTGAACATTTGAACAGTGGCTTCTCATTCTATCCTGCAATCCCCTTTTTTATAAAAGCTACGGTGGGGGGTGGATGTAGAGAAAGACAGAAAAAAAGTTAAAACAAACTTTCAGAGAGTTTCTATTCCCCCCAAGCATCTCACAGTCTAGTCAAAGACATGGACAAAAATTGCAATAATTGAAAAACAGCATATTACACTTCACGATGAAAATGTGTGGGCACCAAGGAAGGAGTGGTAAACTGGTAAATGCTGTCAGGTGAAGGCAGAGAAGGCTTCATGGAAAAGGTGATCAAACTCACTCCTGAAGAATGAATAGGAACTTCCAGATATCTTAGGGGGTCAAGGCCACTGAACCTTGGAGGCCACTGAATACCTGCTTTGCTTAGGTGAGCGGTTCTCAGACCTTAGCCTGCAAGTGTATTAAAGCACAGATGGCTGGGCCTCCCCAGCAGAGTTTCCGACTGAATGGGTCTGGAGTGGGCTCACAAATTGGCATTTCCAAACAAGCTCACAAGTGATGCTAACACTGAAAACTGGGACTTAGGTGCAGGGTGAGAAGTGGAGAAAGACATGCTAGGACATAGGCAGGGCCTGGATCATAAGGGACCCTGGGGTCCATGGCGAGACCATTCACTCTCTGGACAGTAAAGACCCACTGGCAAGTGTTAAGCCACAGAGTGCAATAACTGTATTTGTGTTTTCAGAGGTCAACTTTGGTGGAAGTGTACAGGGAAAGGGTAGTTATAACTCAGTTTCACTCAGGAAATGATGAAGTTAGAACAAAAGCCCTGGGGAGTGATAGGAATGTCTAGGGAGGATGTGAGGTTACTTATGTGAAAATGAGCACAAAAGCCTGGTCTCCTGAACTATCCTCTCAAAGGGGGAAATAAGTCAACTGTCTCCTTTGCCTCCAGAAACTGTTATTTGTTCTCATCCCTTATTAAAATATGCATGATGTATTTTCTGGGAAAGGATACATGGATTTTAGTATCATTTACCTAACTGCCATAGTTTGTTAATTCTTTTTTCCCAGAAAAAAAGGAAAAATCCGTATTTAGTGAGGTCAGAGTATCCCTGTGGGCCTTTCACATGCACCTCTGTTACCTACAAAGCCCTGGGTTAAGGGTATATGGGAGATGAAAAGAGTAGGGTTGTGGGAGCCCGTGTGTTCATAGTTTGGGCAGAAGCTAACCAGAGAAGGTTAGAGTTAGCACAGACTAGCGATACAGATGAGGCAGGAAAGGTGGCAGGAATACCAAAGGTCAGTGCACCTGCCGGGAATAAAATGAGGATTTCTGGGAAGCCCCAGAAATATTTGGTAGGTGACTGAATTTCTTCTAGAATATGTTGGATGGGGGAAATATAAAAAATTAGCAGTAACATTAAAAAAGCTAACATTTAGGGGCATCTGGGTGGCTCAGCCAGTTAGGCGTCTTACTTTTGATTTCAACTCAGGTCATGATCTCAGGGTTGTGAGATCTAGCCCCATGTTGGGCTCCGGTGTCGGGCTCCATGCTGGGCATGGAGCCTGCTTAACATCCTCTCTCTTCCTTTCCCACTGCCCCTCCCCCCTTCTCCATCTTAAAAAAAATAAGAAAAAAGCTAACGTTTACTGATGCTTACTGTCTTAGCCTGGGTTCCCCTAAAGCAGAGCCTGATACAGAGGCTCACGTGCTGGTGGTGGTTGGGAAACTGGGACCTGAGGGAGCAGGAGATTGGGAGCAGAGAAAGCCCATCTCAGCTGCAGATAGAACTGACCACTGCCATGGGCCACTGTTAAGCTGACCCCACAGGGCCTCCTGAGAAGCTTTATAAAAGGATTCTCAGAACCATCTGTCTAGGAAGAAAGGGGGCAGGGTTCAGCCACTGGCCACCTTCCCCCAGTGGTCAAGTGCTGGCCTACAAGACGTTATTAAACCCCTTGCACTTCCGAGGGAGCATCCACTGCACACAGCAGAGAAGCCTGGGCAGGAAGTGAGAGTGGTAAGGAGCTGTCAGGCTGTCCCTGCGCCCAGTGGGCGGGGACTGTGCAGATCTGGTCACCACACGTTGGCATCGAGGTAAGGCTGAGAGCATATGCGCCGGTCTGTACACTTGCAATGGGTCAGGTCCCAGGCTAAGGGCCTCACATGCCTTCTTTTATTTAATCCATATGACAACCCTACAAGGCAAGCAGCGCTATCCCCACAGTACAGCTGAACAAATGAGGGTTAGAGGCCCAAGATGAGCCAGCCAGGAGGTGGCAGAGGTAGAACTCAAATCCACTTCTTTCTGGCTTTCTGGCTTCAAAGCTTATCTGGCTTACCCACGATATTAGGCTGTACCCAACACATTCACCTAGATGGTAACTCAGAAAGTCAGTTTAGGAAGCCACATCAACAACCTTTAAAATGCTTATTAATTTTATTTCTATCCTAGAAATCTGACTTAAGGAAATAATCAGAAATGTGCACAAAGAAATGATGTTTACCCCAATCTTATTTATAATGGGATAGATAGATTCATGTGTGTGTACATGTATATATATGTATATACATGAGTATCATGCAAATATTTAAAATGCCTTTGAAAAAATATAATATGGTAGAGAACATGTAGAACACATAGCATGAGCTTAACAACATAAATAAAAACATAAATACATAGAAAAAAAGACTGAAAAGTCAAAACTGTTAAAGTAGGTAACAAGATAATACTTACTTTACAACTTTTTCCTTTTTACTTCTCAATATTATTAAGTTTTCCACCAAAAACCCTATTACTTTGATGATCAATGATATTTTTTATTTTATTTTAATAGGCAGTGGGGGGAGTGACTGTTACCCACCAATGTTTCCCCAGTCACCTTCCAGGACCAGCTGGCTTGGGTGGTCTGGCCGCCCTGCAAGGCTGCTGTCACTGCGGAAGGGCCCTTTGTGGCTGCCAGGTTTTGCATGCTTTACGAAACAATCTCCTTCCAAACATTCGTCTTGGTGCCTAGAGCTGTGTCTCTACCCCTGGGCTCCAGAGACATCCCTGCCACCCCATGGTAGGCACCACCGCAGCCTGGACGCTGCTCTGTGTGTGTCCGCTGCAGTGCTGAGAGTCCCAGGATGCTGGTGTCTGAGATCATCGTAACTGGGGGTAGCCCCGCGGACATGAGCTCTCTGTCTCGGGTGAGGAGGGAACTGTTTCCTCGGCATTCCCTGAAGTCCCAGGAGTCCCCCTGGTGCTGAAAGAAGATGGGAATGTGGGAGGGGCAAAGGGCAGGGGATCTGCGCCTTCCTACCCTTCACTACCATCTCCAGTGCTAGTTCTGCCTGCACACCCTGGTCTGCCCAACCTCCTCCACCCTCAACGGAGAAATGCGTCCATCAACAGGATTTCCCACTTCTGAGTCTGCCAATTAAGTCCCTCCCTTTCACTTGGTTTTTTTAGGGACAGAGGTGCCCCTTGCTACATCTCTCTCATAATTGCTGTGTGGCTACTTCCATTATCATTTTGGTTTTGGAGACTTTTTTTTTATTTTAATGTTTTATTTAAATTCAAGTTCGTTAATATATAGTGTATTATTAGTTTCAGGGATAGAGTTTAGTGATTCATCAGTTGCATAGACCACCAATGCTCATTACATCAAGTGCCCTCCTTAATGTCCATCACCCAGTTTACCCCATCCCCCTGCCCACCTCCCCTCCAGCAACCCTCTGTTTGCTCCCTATAGTTAAAGAGTCTCTTATGGTTTGCCTCCTCTCTGCTTTTATCTTATTTTTCCTTCCCTTCCCCTCTGTTCATCTGTTTTGTTTCTTAAATTCCACATACGAGTGAAATCATATGGTATTTGTCTTTCTCTGACTGACTTATTTCACTTAGCATAATACACTCCAGTTCCATCCACATTGCTGCAAATGGCAAGATTTTATTCCCTCTGCTTAACTCCTGGAAATAATTACTGGAGACCCAAAACTAGAAGACCACCAGATTCAGAATGCTCATGGCCCAGTGCTTCACAGTGATGTCTCAAAAGGCCACATGGTTCCCTTTAGTTCTTTAATAAATAGTCTGGGCTATTTTGGGGAAAAGAGAGTTGCTTGGTCGGGTGCCCAATGGAGGAGACAAGGCTATAAATTCTGGCTATCACCTGAAGCACAT
Organism: Halichoerus grypus; assembly: GCF_964656455.1. Lineage (NCBI taxonomy): Eukaryota > Metazoa > Chordata > Mammalia > Carnivora > Phocidae > Halichoerus > Halichoerus grypus. Next base: position 56,377,855 of record NC_135725.1, read on the forward strand.
CTGTAGTTCTATCTTTCTCTACATTATCAGACACCAAAAAGATACTTTGACAAGGGAATCATTTGGAAGAAACCTTGAAACCAATCATTTGCTGGTTTAGTGAATGTATAGCACATTTTAAACAGCATTTCTGTGTCTACAGGATTCCACACTTTACGAGGTCCATATCCCCAAAGGAAATGTGAGATCAGACTATCTAGCATCACAATGACGTGACGGTAAATGTTTCACAATTAGCTTTGCGGGGGGGAGGGGGGGTGTAAAAGGCCCTGATTTGTATTACTTGCCAATTTTCAGGGTGTAAAGACTCCTAACAAGGCCAGTGTCAAGGAACCATTAGTTTAGATTAGTATAGATCAGTAATCTGATCTATAAAATCCTTGAGACTTAATAGTCAGCTCTCATAAGTTGATTTGAGCCGCTTCAATATACCACAGAACAGGGACGTGACTCAGACTCCCTAAATAGATGCACCTGCATGAAATGAGCTTTGAAGAGAGAACTATTAAGAAGCAGTCTCCACATGGAATCTATCTTTTTGCAACCTGGCAGGTGGCGTGTAAAGGCCTGGTTCTAGTGTCCAGTCCTAGCTCTGGCTGTGTGAGTGGCCGTGTCTGTTCCCACAGCAATGGGCTTACAGTCATCTGTAGAGCAGACCTGAGGTTCCTTTAAGCATTGTTCCTGACTTCAGGGCCTCCCGCCTCTCCTTCAAGTTCTGTGAACTTCTTCATCTCCCTTAATAAATCTCCTTTGTGGTTTGCTTGAATAGGGTGAATTCTCTTATTTGCAAATAAGAGCCCTAGCCAATTCTGTTTGAGGCAGAGGTAGATACTTGGAAGCAGAATTAAATATTACTTCCATGACATCTGTCTTTAGAGTTTATGATTTTCCCCACATCAGGGTGAATTCAGGTTTCATGCAATCCCATGTGCTCCCACTGGTAGTAGCGGTGGACAGAAACAAACTCAAGCTCGGATGACTCTGCAGCTCCAGATGCACGAAGGGGGCAGCTTTACTGTGCAATGAGGCATCTTTTAAGATAGCCTGTTTCTCCCAGAAAGCCCTGGGGAGAGTGAGGAGTATTCCCTCCACCTCAGCCGTGTCAGCTCTCACGTTCACCAAAGGCACCGTGAAAAACTCTTCAGAAGAGCAATACAGGAATCATGCACATTATCCACTCCACACATTTTGATAACCTCTCCCAAATAATGGATTCCTCAAACTTTACCTTAGATATTATTCTAGCATTTTCTGGACCTCTCACCTCCAAGGGACCTGCAATACTTGCTAAAAATTATATCTGCCTTGCCAGACCTCCTGAAGACCAGGAATTTACATTTTCAACTTGTTCTTAAAATTGTTGAGAACCAAACTTACTTATGATCCATATCACAAAATATCACAAAATTAAAAATACCACAAAAAAGGGCAACACTCCACAAAAATATATATTTAAAAATTTAACAGAAAATCCTAGTAATTTGTAACACAAATTACAAGCTTAGACATTCGGGCATAACACTGTCATGAAATGATTAATAAAAAAAAAATTTAACCCATAGTTTCAGGCCAATAAAATTCTCCAAAATGCCTAGGGGGTGTGAAGAGAAGCTGAGAGGAACCCAGTGTATTTTGCTGAAGTCACCATCCTCCCCCATCTTTTTCTCCATATCTATAAACTTCCTGTCTCCCCAGGTAGTTCCCTAAAGAGAACTCTACCCAGGCAGTTTCCAAATGTTGCTGCTTCTTAATATGCCTGAAAGATATGGTGGACTTAAAAGTAATAATAGCTAAGCTTGAAGGACGTCTGTTTACAAGACACTGTGCTAAGCACTTTGAATGGATGATTTCATTTAATCCTCACAACTTTGTGATGTAGGCACACTCATTATATAGATGAGGAAACCAGACATAAGCAAATTATCCCAGTTCTCAGGAAGTTAGTGGCAAAGGTAGGATACGAACTGTGGCAGTCTAACTCCAGAGTCTATACTCTTAAGAGCTGCACCACACTGATAGTACTTGACAGTGGTCAGATCAAAGACAGAGGGGAGAGCCAAAGCAATCTTGATTAAGAAGAATAAAGCAGGAGGTATCAGGCTCCCTGATTTCAAACTATACTCTAAAGCTCTAGTACTTAAAACAGTGTGGTTTCGGCATAAAAATAGACACATAGATCAAAAGAACAGAGAATCCAGAAATGAACCCAGGTTATAAGGTCAATTAATCTTCAACAAAGGAGGTAAGAATACACAATGGAGAAAAGACAGTCTTTTTAATAAATGGTGTTGGAAAAACAGGAGAGCTATATGCAAAAAGAATGAAAGTGGACGATTTTCTTACACCACACGCAAAAGTGATGGATCAAAGACTTAAATATAAGACTGGAAACCATAAAAATCCTAGGGGTAAACAGGCAGTAAGCTCTTAGACATCAGTCTAAGCAGTATTGTTCTAGATCTGCCTCCTCAGGCAAGTGCAGAAAGGGGCAAAAATAAACAACTAGGACTATATCAAACTAAAAAGCTTTTGCACAGCAAAGGAAACCATCAACAAAACGAAAAGGCAACCTACTGAATGGGAGAAGGTATTTGCAAACAATATAATCTATAAGGGGTTAATATCCCAAATACATAGAGAACTCACATAACTCAATATCAAAAAAACAAATAATTCAATTAAAAATAGGCAGAGGACCCAAATAAACATTTTTCTAAAGAAGACACACAGATGGCCAACAGGCACATGAAAAGATGTTCAACATCACTTATCATCAGGGAAATATAAGTCAAAACCACATTGAGATATGACCTCATACCTGTCAGAATATTCTGGCTATTAAAAAAAAAAAAAAAAAAAAAAAACAGGAAATAACCAGTGTTGGTGAAGATGTGGAGAAAAGGGAACCCTCTTGCACTGTTGGTGGGAATGCAACTGGTGCAGCCACTATGAAAACAGTATGGAGTTTCCTCAAAAGATTAAACAAAGAGCTACCATATAATCCAGCAATTCCACTTCTGCGTTATTTGTCTGAAGAAAGTGAAAATGCTAATTCAAAAAGATATATGCACTCCTATGTTCACTGCAGCATTATTTACAATAGCCAAGATATGAGCCTAAATGTCTCTCTATAAATGAATGAATAAGGAAGATATAATACACACACACACAAACACACACAAATGGACTATTACTTAACCATAAAAAAGAATGAAATCTTACCATATGCAACAACATGAATGGACCTAGCGGGTATTAGGCTAAGTGAAATAAAGGCAGAGAAGGACAAATCCCATATGATTGCACTTATATGTAGATTCTAAAAAACAAAGAAATGAACAAATAAAACAGAAACAGACTCATACAGACAGTGAACAACCTGGTGGTTGCCAGAGGGGACAGGGGTAAGAAGGTGGGCAAAATAGAGAAAGGGGATTAAACAGCACCAACTTCCAGTTACAAAATAAATGAGACACGGGGATACAATGTACAGCTTTGAGAATATCGTTAATAATTGGTTAACAACTTTGTATGGTGACAGATGGTACCTAAATTTATTTTGTTGATAACTTCATAATGTATATGAATGTTGTACATCTGAAACTATTATAATCTTGGTTTTTTTGTTTCAAGTTTTTATTTAAATTCCAGTTAGTTAACAGAAACATTGTATGTCGACTACATTTCAATAAAAGAAAGAAAGAAAGAAAGGAAGGAAGGAAGGAAGGAAGGAAGGAAGGAAGGAAGGAAGGAAGGAGGGAGGGAGGGAGGGAGGGAGGGAGGGAGGGAGAAAGGAAGGAAGGAAGGAAGGAAGGAAGGAAGGAAGGAAGGAAGGAAGGAAGGAAGGAAGGAAGGAAGGAAGGAAAGAGAGAAAGAGAGAAAGAAATGGAGGAAATGAAGTGTGCTACGAGGAAGCTGCCTAATATACGTAGAAGGACCTACCCGAAAAGGCTTGCAGACACTCTTGGAGAGTTTTACAGGCACTGGTGTCCTCATCAGCTAGCGAGGACTAGTCTGTGACACATGGATGGTAGCAGCACTTGTGACCCCACTCACAGTTTGTGGCCTGAAGAGTCACAAGCCACATACGTATAGTAAAGTGGCTACAGTTCTTACTACAGAGGACGGATTCGGTCATTGCCATCTGATCCTTCTGTTGTCTTCATTAAAAACCAGGGGCAAGAACACCTTCTAGGGTTTCTGCCTAAAGAGTGCACCCAGGGGGCTCCCTGAAGCAGCCCCTGGCTCAATCCCACCCCCTCCACTATCTCGCTTTCTCAGGTTTCACAGGAGCTAAAGCCCTTCCCTTGAAGCAGGGCAGCACAGGCCAGGGCTCAAATCCTAACTCTACCACACAAGCTCTGCAACCCTGGGGAGGTTAGCTGACCTCTGAACTGTAGCTTTCATGCGTGAGAAAAAGATGACCATTTGTAACTCACAGGAACAGTATGAGGATTAAATGAAAACAGCACGTAGCAAAGGTCCTGGCAAAGAGTAAACAATAAATAGTAACTCCTTGGACCATCACAAAAGCCCACATCTCTTCCTAAATCATGTATTCATTCAATTCCTTTATACGCAAGTGCCTTCAACAAACATTTCTGAGTTGTGTGCTTTTGTTTTGTGTATACGCATATCAACAGGACATGGAGAGATGGTGGGTGTGGGTAAGTGTTATCAGGCCTGTGCTTACTTCCTTTGCAAAAGCAGTATCTGGAAGATGTAGCCGCACCAGGGTAGGACCCGTTCAGAGAGACATCTACCACAGTCAGGCCTAGGGGACCCCGGGAAGCAAGCTATCTCTTCTTCCATGTTCTTTACCTTTTCTCTCTGAAACAGCAGGAACATGGTTTCTTTTTATATGGGAATAAATGGGATGCAGAAAGTTTTTCTTCCATTTACAGCTTCCCTCCCATCCCTCTGCTATCTGTGCACAGGCTGCCTGGCTCTCTGTGTCTCTCCATATTGTGCTATCTTGAGACTCTGTAACAAAGAGAAGTAAATCAAGTCCACATTCAAAAACCACACTGAAGAGTAAAACAAACTCAGATAAAAGACTGTACTTCTGATGAAGGAGGACTGCCAGCCCCATCAGCTAAGGTAAAACTTGAATGATGCCTTTATATAGAGTGCATTTTCTGGCTTGCTCCCTGTGCCTCTTAGGTTGGCTTTTTTCACGTATTTTTGACATTTATTCGTAAGAATAAATGGATTGTTTGATCTTTCTGGATTTCCCCTTCAGTGACTAACCAAGACAAGAAAAAATATAAATACATAATTTCCAAGCTCTCAAACCATCTGCAAAGAATGATAAGAAATGAACAGACTCTGTTCTTTGGCCAATAGTTATCATATCTTATATACCTAGCTATAAGCTCACTGCCTTCGAATTTCATGGACTAGAGCAGGGATCTCAACCTCAGCACCACTGACATTTGGGGAGGGGCATTTCTTTGTTGTGGAGAGCTGTCCTGTGCATTATAGGGTTTTGGTACTATCTATAGCCTCTACTCACTGATGCCAGTAGCACTCCCCATCCGAGTGTGCCAACCAAAACTATTCCCAAACATTGCCAAATGTCCCCTGGGCGACAAAACTCCCCCTGGTTGAGAACCACAGGACCAGAGAGACATGTAAATGAATACTATCATGAAATGAGAAGGTGGCGAAAGGCAGAAATGTGTCAAGCACTACAGAAAGAAAAACTCCATCAGGGAAAATGAGGAAAACAGAGGAGATGACAACTGAACTCGAATTAGAGCTTTTGTTGTCAGAAATAATTCCCTATTTTGAACTTAAATTAGCCTTTTTTTTTTTTTAAGATTTATTTATTTATTTGAGAGAGAGAGCTCACACAAGTGTGGGGAGGGGCAGAGGGAGAGAATCTCCAGCAGATGCTGAGCATGGAGCCCAATTCAGGGCTTGATCCCAGGACCCTGATATCATGACCCGAGCTGAAGTCAAAAGTTGGATGCCTAACCAACTGAGCCACCCAGGCGCCCCTCAAATTAGCCTTCTGACACAACTATCCTTTGGTCTAGATTCTCTCATTCGATCCTTTGAAACCATTAATGAGCACAAAAACTGTCTGTCTATACAAGTATTTCCCAGTTCACATGATACTGTCTGAATTCGCTACTTTGGACTCTGGTCTTGAAAGAGAGAAGAATGGGGAAAAAAATCACTGGTTGAGCCTCAGCCACTATCCATGAAGAGGAGGACAACGCAGAGCGCAGATCCTGGAAGAAAACCTGAGGAAGCAAGATGGTATCATCTATCACTAAGCATAAGCATCCACGTTTACATTAAAAACGAAAGTCTATACAAGAACTTGAATAGTCTGATACATTTTTCTACTAGGAAATGAAACAAAAGTGAGCTGTAGCTATTGAGTTTTTTGAAATGTCCTGAGTTTAAGCTACTGAATTCAACACTTACTCAGAAACCCTATGCTTGTGACCAGTGCTGTTCTCAGTGATGTTCCCTTTGCTCTCCTTCCAAGTTTAAACTGTTTGCTCCTCTTCAGGTTAAGAGAAGTTCCAGATGAAACAGCAGGTGCTCAGACACTCACTGCCAGAGGCCATTCACCGCAGGTAGCCACACAGTGTCACTGTCCCATGTATGCAAAGCTGTGTGGGTACACGGGAACCCATTTAACTGACTTTTAATGCCGATAAATGTACAAAGTAAAAATGAAGGGACTGGAGGGAGGCACTTCTAGAATGATGGAACAAGAACCTCCAAAGATCCATTCCTCCATAAAAGCAAGGAGAACATTGGCAAAAAACACATGTCAAAATTCACTTTTTCAGAACTCTATAAATTAAAGGCTTGCAATGATCCAAGAAGTATTTATTCAAGTGATGAATCTGGGTAAAAAAGGGTGAGCTTAAAGGTATTTGAACTTGTCCTATTACCACTTAGTTTTGAATCAGAAAGTTTGCACCATTATTTGTTGAACAAATGGATGCAATTTGTTCTGGTTGATTAAGCATCAACTGGTTTACCATACGGCTGAAAATATGCATTAACAGCAAAGAAACAATTTCACTATCCATAAACCCAGCTTTGGCAATTAAGTTTTTTACCAGTAAGTGAACTGACATGGTAATTTTTCTTGTGGCCTATGGAATTCACATAGATCCTAAGAGATGACTTTAATAAGGAGAGAATCTGAGAGCTTAAGGATAACACCACACGTCCTGAGTTCTTTGTAAGTTCTTGATATGCAATCATCACTAGTTTCACTAGAAAATGTGTCCATGGGCTTTTGATTGGGCCTCTGCTACTGAGCTTAGAATTATGAAATAAGAGCTGCAGGGGAAGCAACAAATAACCCTTCACTATAACTACTACTCCTGATGGGATGTAACCCCCTATGCAAGAATGAAAAAGGAAAAGTTAAATTGCCTACAACTGTTAGTGAGTGTTTCAGGACTTTTCACACCTTTTTTTTTTTTTCCAATTCTTTTTTGCCAAGAGTAGAAGTCCCTCTCACATTATCTGTGACTGTTTTGGTTGCCATGCTTTTCTAGCTTTCACTACTTCTGGAAATAAACAACCCATTAGATTTACATCATTGCTAATTTGTCTCTTTGTATAACACAGATAGGTGATTTGTAGCCTGGAAATCAGCACTAGGTTCTCCTGAGTCTCCCTTAGTGAAAAGTTGACACAAGAATGTTTTAACAAAATATATAATAACCTGACTTCTACTTAGGAGATCTGTCCTCATGAAAAGGTAAGTATTGTTTCTAGTGTATCAACTTTGCTTGCTTCTAGTGTTACTAAAGAGAGCTTATTTTGTTAACCCTTTGTACATTTTCCCTATTATCTTATACCCAGGCCCCTTTTTTCACAGACAATGTAAATGTAAATTTTTACAAATGTAAAAATTAAAATTAGCTTAGGCTAAGATGGCAGAGGAATAGGGGGGACCCTAAACTTGTCTTGTCCCTCAAACACAGCTAGAGAGTTACCAAATCATTCTGAACACCCAAGAAACCGATCAGAGGTCTGAGAGAACAAAACTTAATAGTATACAAGTAGAAAAGCAACCACCTTTTGGAGGGTACAAGGTGCACAGAACAGACGTGGAGGAGATGTATCTGTCGATACCATGGCGGGGAGGGTGTCTGCTTATAGAGGCTACCACAAAGTATTATAAGCAGCGGAGTGCAAAATCTGAACTGTTAGAAGTCCACTACCATGGGGGACGTGCCTGGCTTACAGGTGCTCAGGTGACGAGGCAGAGCGGAATCCCAGGAGTGACAGCGTGGTCTGAGGATCCCCGGGGTTGCAAGAACAGGTGGCTCCAACATGCTGCACTGTTCCCAGGCACAGGAGTGGGGAAGCCGGCTGGGAGCCGCAGGTCTTGGCACCGGCTTTCTGCTCTGTTTTGCCATAAACTGCGAGCCACGACACGGTCCTGCAACTGCTTTCCTGGTACAGACCTGCATACAGCAAAACCCAGGGAGACCCTCCCCTGGAGGAACAGCATGGGTCCGTGGTGCAAGAGTCCCTAAAACTTGGAGTTTTGAAACTCAGTCCCTAAAACTTGGAGTTTTGAATCTCAGTGTCTGAGATAAAAAAGGTTGGACACAGGCAGGGCGAGCGCAGGGTTCGGACAGAACCCACGGAGATGAGGGGGGTGATTGATTGCTCTTCTGTGAGGGCTCATGAAGAGTGGGGGGGGGCACAAACTTTCAGCTCCCAGGCCAGAGAGCAGGGTGCCACCATATTCATCCTGCTCATTAGTGCTGAAGGCCTTCAGGGAGCAAAACAGCGCCACCTAGTGGAGGCCCGAGCTGCTTACACCAAGCCCCGCCCCCCCGACCCCTGGAGGCACATTTCCATTGAAACAAGTCAGCCTGAGAATCAGCACAGTGGGCCCCTCCCCCCCCCCAGAAGATCAGCACAAACAACGGTCCCACCAAGTATATTTGATCAGAGTGCTGCAAAGCTTCAGCTCTAGGGGAAGTAGGATCTAGCTTCCTTTTTACTTTTATTCTTCATTTTTTTATTATCTTTTCATTTATTTTATTTTTTTAATTCCTGCTTTAAATTTTTTTTTATTTTGGGATCTAGATTTTTTTTAACAAGCAGATGAAAACACACCCAGGATCTAGTTTTTTTGGTTTTGGAGGGGGGTTTGTCTTTGTTTCTTTTTGTTTTGTTTTGTTTTGTTTTTCTTTCTTCTTTTCTTTTCTGGACAAACGACAAGATGGAGAAATTCACCCCAAAAGAAAGAACAGGAAGTAAAACTCACAGCCAGGGATTTAATCAATACAGATATAAGATGTCCGAACTAGGTTTTAAAACAACGATTATAATGATATTAGCTGGGCTTGAAAAAAGCATAGAAGACACTAGAAAATCCCTTACTGCAGAGATAAAAGAACTAAACTCTAGTCAGGATGAAATTAAAAATGCTATAACTGAGATGCAAACACAAATGGAAGCCAAAAAAAGGGGATGGATGAAGTAGAGTTGCGAATCGGTGATATAGAAGATAAAATTATAGAAAATAATGAAGATGAAAAGAAAGGTAATGTATCATGAAGGTAAACTTAGGGAACTCAGCAACTTATTAAGACATAGTAACATTCATATCATAGGAGTCCCAGAAGATGAAGAGAGAGAGAAAAGGAGGCAGAAGGTTTATTCAAACAAGTTATAGCTGAAAACTTACCCTAATCTGGAGAAGGACACAGACATCAAAATCCAAGAAGCACAGAAAACTCTCATTAAATTCAGCAAAAGGGGGCGCCTGGGTGGCTCAGATGGTTCAGCTTCTGCCTTCGGCTCAGGTCATGATCCCGGGGTCCTGGGATCGAGCCCCACATCGGGCTCCCCGCTCCACGGGGTGTCTACTTCTCCCCCTCCTTCCTGCTCGAGCTCTCTCTCACTATCTCTGTCTCTCTCAAATAAATAAATAAAATATTAAAAAAAAAAAAATTCAGCAAAAGCCAAACACTGCCGAGGCATACCATAGTCAAATTCACAAAATACACACACAAGGAAAGAATCCTGAAAGCAGCAAGGGAAAAAAAGTCCTTAACCTACGAGGGAAGACACATCAGGTTCACAGTAGATCTGTCCACAGAAACTTGGTAAGCCAGAAGACAGTGACAGAATATATTCAACATGCTGAATGGGAAAAATATACAGCCAAGCAAGGCTGTCATTCAGAATAGGAGAGATAAAGAGTTTCCCAGACAAACAAAAACTAAAGGAATTCGTGACCACTAAACCAGCCCTGAAATAAATTTAAAGGGAGACTCTTTGAGTGGACAAAAAAAAGACCAAAAGCAACAGAGACTAGAAAGGACCAGAGAATATCACCAGAAACACCAACTCTATAGGTAACACAATGGCACTAAATTTATATCTTTCAATAATTCAATAATGTAAACAGACTAAACACTCCAATCAAAAGACATAGGGTATCAGAATGGATTAAAAAAAAAAAAATCCATCTATATGCTGCCTACAAGAGACTCATTTTAGACCTAAAGATACCTGCAGATTGAAAGTGAAGGGATGGAGAACCATCTATCATGCTGAAGGACGTCAAAAGAAAGCTAGAGGGGCGCCTGGGTGGCTCAGTCATTAAGCGTCTGCCTTCAGCTCAGGTCATGGTCCCAGGGTCCTGGAAACAAGCCCCGCATCGGGCTCCCCACTCAGCGGGAAGCCTGCTTCTCCCTCTCCCACTCCCCCTGCTTGTGTTCCCTCTCTCAATGTGTCTCTCTCTGTCAAATAAATAAATAAAATCTTCAAAAAAAAAAAAGAAAGAAAGCTAGAGTAGCCATACTAATATAAGACAAACAGATTTTAAAACAATCTGTAACAAGAGAAAGGAGGACATTATATCATAATTAAGGGGTCTATCCATTAAGAAGATCTAACAATTGTAAATATTTATGCCCCAACTTGGGAGCACCCAAATCTGTAAGTCAAATAATAATAAACATAACAAACTCATTGATAATAATACAATAATAGTAGCGGACTTTAACACCCCATTTACAGCAATGGACAGATCATCTAAGCAGAAAAGCAACCAGGCAACATTGGCTTTGAATGACATACTAGACCATATGGACTTAAGAGATATATTCAGAACATTTCATCCTAAAGCAGAATACACATTCTTTTCAAATGTACATGAGATATTCTCCAGAATAGATCACATACTGGGTCACAAATCATCCCTCAACAAGTACAAAAATATCGAGATCATACCATGCATATATTCAGACCACAACACTATCAAACTTGAAGTCAACCACAAGAAAAAATTTGGAAAGACCTCAAATACATGAAGGTTAGAGAATATCCTACTAAAGAATGAATGAGTTAACTAGGAAATTAAGGAAGAAATAAGAAAATACATGGAAGCAAATGAAAATGAAAACACAAGTCCAAAACCTATGGGATGCTACAAAGGCAGACCTAAGAAGAAAGTATATTGCAACACTGACCTACCTCAAGAAGCAAGAAAAGTCTCAAATACACAACCTAACCTTACACCTAAAGGAGCTAGAAAAGGAATAGCAAATAAAACCTAAAGCCAGCAGAAGAAGGGAAATAATACAGATTAGAGCATAAATATATGATATAGAAACAACAACAACAACAAAAAACAGTAGAATGGATTAATGAAACTAAGAGCTGGTTCTTCAAAAGAATTAATAAAATTGATAAACCACTAGTCAGACTTATCAAAAAGAAAAGAGAAAGGACCCAAATATATAAAATCACGAATGGAAGAGATCACAACCAACACCACAGAAATACAAACAACTGTAAGAGAATGCTATGAAAAATTATATGCCAACAAACTGGGCAACCTGGAAGAAATGGACAAATTCCTAGAAACTTACAAACTACCAAAACTGAAACAGGAAGAAACAGAAAATTTGAACAGACCCATAACCAGCAAAAAAAAAAAAATTGAATCAGTAATCAAAAATCTCCCAACAAACAAAAGTCCAGGGCGGGATGACTTCCCGGGGAATTCTACCAGACCTTTTTTTTTTTTTTTAAATGTGAGATAGAGAGCAAAAGAGCACAAGAGGGGGAGCAGCAGAGGGAGAAGGAGAAGCAGCCTCCCTGCCGAGCAGGGAACTCGATGTGGGACTTGATCCCGGGACCCTGCGATCATGACCTGAGCCAAAGGCAGATGCTTAACCATCTGAGCCACCCAGGCACCCTCTACCAGACATTTAAAGAGTTAATGCCTATTCTTCTCAAAATGTTCCAAAAAAATAGAAATGGAAGAAAAACTTCCAAACTCATTCTATGAAGCCAGCATCACCTTGATTGTAAAACCAAAGACCCCACTAAAAAGGATAATTACAGGTCAATACCCTGATGAACATAGATGCAAAAATTCTCAATAAAATACTAGCAAATCAATTCAACAGTACATTAAAAGAATTATTCACCATGATCAAGTGGGATGTATTCCTGGGCCATAGGGGTGGGTCAATATTTGTAAATCAATTGTGATACACCATATTAATAAAAGAAAGGATAAGAACTATATGATCCTCTCAATAGATGCAGAAAAAGCATTTGATGAAATGCAACATCCTTTCTTGATAAAAACCCTCAACAAAGTAGGAATAGATGGAACATACCTCAAATCATAAAGGTCATATACATAGGACCCACAGCTAATATCATCCTCAATGGGGAAAAACTAAGAGCCTTTCCCCTATAGTCAGGAGGAACAAGACAAGGATGTCCACTGTCACCATTACCATTTAACATAGTACTGGAAGTCTTAGCCTCAATAATCAGACAACAAAAAGAAATAAAAGGCATCCAAATCAGAAAGGAAGAAGTCAAACTTTCACTATTTGTGGCTGACATGATACTCTATGTAGAAAACCCGAAAGACTCCACCAAAAAATTGCTAGAACTAATACATGAATTCAGCAAAGTTGCAGGATATAAAAATCAATGTGCAGAGATCTGTTGTATTTCTACACACCAATAAGGAAGCAGCAAAAAAAAGAAATCAAGGAATTGATCCCATTTGCAATTGCACCAAAAAAATAAGATACCTAGGAATAAACCTAACCAAAGAGGTGAAAGACCTGTACTTAAGAAGGAATTGAAGAGGACACAAAGAAATGAAAATGGATTAGAACAAACATTTTTAAAATGTCTATACTACCCAAAGCAATCTACACATTTAATGCAATCCCTATCAAAATACCACCAGCATTTTTCACAGAGCTAGAACAAACTATCCTAAAATTTGTATGGAACCACAAAAGACCCCGAATAGCCAGAGCAATTCTGAAAAAGAAAAACAAGACTGGAGGCAACAGAATTCCTGATTTCAAGCTCTATTACAAAGCTGTAGTCATCAAGACAGCATGGTACTGGCACAAAAACAGACATATAGATCAGTGGAACAGAACAGAAAACCCAGAAATGGACCCACAACTATATGGCCAACTAAACTTCAAGAAAGCAGGAAAGAATATCCATGGAAAAAAGACAGTTTCTTCAACAAATGGTGTTGGGAAAATCGGACAGCCACATGCAGAAGAATGAAACTGGAACACTTTCTTATACCATACACAAAAATAAATTAAAAATAGATGAAAAAAGACCTAAATGTGAGATAGGAAACTATCAAAATCCTAGAGGAGAACACAGGCAGCAACTTCTTGACCTGGGCCACAGCAACTTCTTACTAGACACATCTCCAGAGACAAGAGAAATAAAAGCAAAAATAACTATTGGGACCTCATCAAGATAAAAAGCTTCTACACAGCAAAGGAAACAATCAACAAAACTAAAAGGCAGCCTACGGAATGGGAGAAAATACTTGCAAATGACAAATCAGATAAAGGGTTAGTATCCAAAATGTATAAAGAACTCATCAAACACAACACACAAAAAGCAAATAATCTAGTTAAAAAATGGGCAGAAGACATGAATAGACATTTTTCCAGAGAAGACATCCAGATGGATACATGAAAAGATGTTCAACATCACTCATCAGGGAAATACAAATCAAAACCACGATGACATACCACCTCACACCTGTCAGAATGGTGTGATGCTAAGATCATTTTGACAGGAAATAGGACGTGACCTCTTGGGAGATTATAAACTTTTGCCCAACTTTAAATTAACAACACAAGAAACAACAGATATTGGTGAGGATGTGGAGACGGGGACCTCTTGCACTGTTGGTGGGAATGCAAACTGGTGCAACCACTCTGGAGAACAGTATGGAAGTTCCTCAAAAAGTTAAAAATAGAACCACCCTATAACCCAGCAACTACACTATTAGGTATTTACCCAAAGGATACAAAAATACAGACTTGAAGGGGTACATGCACCCTGATATTTATAGCAGCGTTATCAACAATAGCCAAACTATAAAGAGCCCAAATGTCCATCAACTTATGAATTGATAAAGATGTGGTATATATATGTACACACACACACACACTGAAATACTACTCAACCATCAAAAAGAATGAAATCTTACCATTTGCAATGACATGGATAGAGCTAGAGTATTATGCTAAGTGAAATAAGTCAATCAGAGAAAGACAAATACCATATGGTTTCACTCATATATGGACTTTAAGAAACAAAACAGATAAACATATGGAAGGGGGGAAAAGAGAGAGGGAAACAAACCATAAGAGACTCTTTTTTTTTTTAAGATTTTATTTATTTATTTGACAGAGAGAAACACAGCAAGAGAGGGAACACAAGCAGGGGGAGTGGGAGAGGAAGAAGCAGGCTTCCTGAGGAGCAGAGAGCCCGAGGCAGGGCTTGATCCCAGGACCCTGAGATCATGACCTGAGCCAAAGGTAGACGCTTAAGAACTGAGCCACCCAGGTGCCCTGACTATTAAGAGACTCTTAATGATAAAGAACAAACTGACAGGTGATGGAGGGAGGTGGGTGGGGGATGGGCTAGATGGGGGATGGGCATTAAAGGGGCCACTTGTGATGAGCACTGGGTACTGTATGTAAGTGATGAATTCCCGAATTCTCCTTCTGAAACCAATATTGCACTGTATGTTAACTAACTAGAATTTAAATAAAAATTTAAAAAAAAAAGAAGCTCTTGTGTCAGGAAGAAGGGACTAAGACCAAATATTATAACATAAGACGTTCTTATCCTCTCTATCACTCAAGAAATTACAAGATTTGGGAGCTCTGTGCCAGGACCTGGGGACAAAGACCTAATATATTATTATTATTATTATTTCACAGTATCACAGAGGTACATCGATTCCTTTAAGCCGCAGAATTAATCAGTCTAGAATCCGGTAGGTGTGAGTCTCCCAAATGACCTCAGCCCCATCCTGTCCAGGACCCAAAGAGAGCTCAGCATGAAAGAATATGGTTTCATACCCACTAGCAAGAAAGAAAGTTGGGCAAAAGTTTATAATCTCCCAAGCGGTCACATCCTATTTCCTGTCAAAATGATCTTAGCAGCTCCTCAATCAAGGCCATATTCCCTTTTGGTGTCGTGTGCCCAAAACCTTGATGTTGGGACTTCCCAGACATCCACCCCATCCCACCCACACCATCTCTAGCTCAGTTGCACCCCTGACATGTAATCCTTGTTAGTAACTTTAGGCCCTAAGCCCTGTCTCATTCATCCTTGTACTGTCAGCACATACCACAGTGCCTGGGGCATAGGACGCTCTCAATTGTGTTGAAATAAATGGAAATAAAGTTATTTGTGAAATGAGCTATGTGTGCACGAGTCTGCAATCATAACAACTTGAATGCAGAGTGAGATATTTGAGGGAATAATAGGTCAGTGTGCCCATCCCAGGCTAAGCCCAAAAAGAATAGCAGTTTGAGTGGAGTGGCCAAGAATCAGGGAGGTAAGATACACCTAGGCCACTGGCCAATCCAGACAGAGTTCAAGAGTCAACATCACATATTAAGATTATTTGCCTTCCCTATTGGCACTGGGATGTAGCCTTGATTTCCAATGTCCCCTGAATCCATTTATTCCTTGATTCACTACTCAGCAAGCCCAAGTGCAAAACCCCCATCTGTGAGATATAGGGATAACTAAGGCCTTCCACGGCCTGCAGAGATCCTTTGGAGATGCACATGGATAGCCAAAATACAAAACCATGGGGCTCCTGGGTGGCTAAGTGTCTGCCTTCAGCTCAGGTCATGATACCAGGGTCCTGGGATCGAGCCCCACATTGGGCTCCCTGCTCACTGGGGAGTCTGTTTCTCCCTCTCCCTCTGCCCCTCCCCCTGCTCCTTCTCTCTCTCTCTCTCTCTGTCTCTCTCACTCACTTTCTGTCTCTCTCACTCACTTTCTCTCTCTCAAATAAATAAATAAATCTTTTAAAAAAATACAAAACCGAATGGGCAGTGGTCGTAAGTGGGAGATAAATGAAGTTCTCCTTGATAAGAGATCTGCTAATAACTATCTTCCAACTTGATTTTTATGAGACGTTTCTTCTCACTTATGACTTTCTAACCATACATGCACAGGAGAAAGGAATTATGACAGGTGCTCGGCCTGGTCCCTCTGCTCAGAACACTGGTCCCTCCCCAGTCAACTGTACTCATCATTAGGTCTCAACTTACAAGTCAGCGCCTCCATATCTTCTTCCATCCTCCCCAGGTCGCTGCCACATGCCCCAAGGCACATAGGATTTTCCTTATCAGACACTTACTACACTATCTCTTAAATATTTGCTTAATTCTCTGTCCCTATAATTAGATTAAATTCCCTGAAAGTCGATCTGCACCCTGTATCTCTGCTCAGGGCTCAGTGCACAGTAGGCAGGCAGTGAATGTTTTACATGTCTTTATCAGTCAGTCAACACAGAGCACATTTAAAGAACCTCAGCAAAAAACAAAGCGGGAATAACATTAAGTAGCCAAACTGCTCATCAATCTAACTGGACATGAAAACGGTTTCATGCAAATCTTTAACACCAAATACAGAATTCGAGGCTACAGGCCCTGCCCCTCATGTATGGAAAGGGTTTCAATGGTGCTCACAATAACTCCTAGATAATCTGAAACCCAAAATTATCCAACATTTTTTTATCCCTAGCTACCATGAGTTTCCCCACCACCACAATACCTTTTAATAGAACTACTAATAAATTAGGAGGCGCAACCATGCCCCGACTTGCCCCTCCTCCCTCTTCTGCCTTCCGCCTTCTGGGAGGCTGGGCGGGGGGGGGGGGGGGGGGGAGCAATAGCCAGAAGAATGAGGAATAAAGACTGAATGATCCCCGTGCTTCTGCTCTTAGTTGTCACGCACTGTCAGTTCTTCACAAAGGATCAGAGTTCCGCCCAAGGTCTGAACAAGCTGGGGTGCTAGTATTCAGGGCTCTGTATCCCCAGTCGTGGACCCTCTGCTCAGTAAGCTTCCCCATAAAGGATGCCTCTTCACCTAAGAACCAGGCTACCAGGGGAGGCAGGGTCCCACATCCATCAGCATCGCTGAGTGTCATACACACCTGGACAGCCGCTGAACATGACCCCGAGCCACCAAATTACCACGGGGATGCAAAAAACCACCTGTGCCGTGCTTCTCAATGGAAATGCTCCCGTTTAATCTGTGTCAGGGCACAGTGCTTTTTCTACAAGCCTGTCACTGCATGTGATGCCTCTATTACATACACAGCCTCTGGCAACATGGACAAGATTGAATCCCTGCCCAAAATCAAAACATGCCAAAGCAGATCAAAATACGGAGCAGTGCTTAAGTTGAGGTGGAGTGCAACTCACAGGCACAGACATCTAACTCGTAGCTCTTTCTCTGCTTCTCTCCTTCGTTTCCGATTGGACTGTGGATCCTACATCACCGCCCGCCTCCTCCCTGCTCTTCAAACCCATCATCACCACCAAAAATCACCCAGATTCCACATCATCATACAATGCTATTCATTGGATTCTAGCAGAGAGGCAATGGAAACACAACATGACATCTTCCATTTCCAAACAGGGCCCAGGGAAAGCATGGCTCCGCTGACAAATGCTTGCTTTCAGGTGCTCTGAGCTATCCCCAGGTGGTTCATATGCACACCCAGTTGGAGTGGCACTTTCCCATCCAGAGCAGCTGTTCCACTGAGCCACCCTCAGAAGGTTGCCTCAGCTAAAAGCCAATTTTTTATGGCAATGCACATCGATTAATAAAGCATGTGCAAAGAGACAGCCCTCCAAAAAATTAGCCTTCCTCCTGCAGATCATGGGAAGCCATACCTGATCCAAGGCTGCCTTCAATTCTGACACCTTAACCAGCACAGCTGTAAGCAAATAAGGTCTTTTGTTATGAACTTCAGGTGCCTTTGCTAAAGCACAGGTGGGAAAAGTAGGACCGAGTAACTTCCAGCTCTTACCAGAATGCAAACATGCTTCTCTCTCTGAGCTGGAAGGCACCAGTGGGGTGGCCATAAAGCTCCCACCTAAAATGAATGCACATTTGAGGAAGAGTGAGAACAAGGACTGATGTAACACCTTCTTGAATCTATATTTGGGGACGCATAAGAAAAAGGACTGATAATGAACCTTGTTGGGATTGATTCTTGCAGCTGTTTAAAGAAGAATGTTTTTTGGTGGTGCCTGGGTGGTGCAGTCACTTAAGCCTCCAACTCTTGATTTCAGCTCAGGTCATGATCTCAGGGTCATGGGATCGAGCCCCACCTCGGCCTCCATGGAGTCTGCTTGAGCTTCTCTAGCTCTGCCCCTCCCCCTGCTCGTGCTCTTGAATGCTCTCTCTCTGTCAAATAAATAAATCTTCTTTTAAAAAAAGAATAAAAAAAAGAATAATGTGTTTTTTACTACAAAAGGAATTAATGTTCACTGTAGAAACACAGACAATCATGGGAAGAAAAATAAATTAGTGATAATCCACTTTCTAAAAGTAATCACTATTAAGATTTTAATTCCTTCCTTCCATGCATGCGTGTACGTGTGAGCATGTGTGTCCTTGTGTGTGTGTATTTTTGGTTGTGAGTACTATTTAGTAACTGGTGTTTTTGCTTAATAAAAACTACTATGTTAATATTTTTGTACATTTTTTAAAGACCACACGTGTGGGTACTAAAAATAGCTAATATTTATTGAGCCAGGAACGTTGTATTATCTCTTGTTAAAAGACAAATTGAGCCATTTTAAAAATGTTAAAGAGTTTATGTGAGCCAAGAATCGATTCAAATTGAGCAGCACCGAACTGAAAGTGGTCAGGCGCGTTCCACCAACAGGAGCCAAGGGCAAGACTTACCTGCACAGAGAAAATGCAGAAGCAAAGCAAGGGAATTAATGACTAGCTATAACTTGAGACCTGGCTGGCCGTTTGTGCCTGGCTGTCCTTACCGTTCCGATTTCCTAACTGAGGCCTGTGCAGGCTTAGATTCTGGTTTGCTAAGGGAGGCTATCAAGGCATTCAAGCCACCTCAGTCTAATGGTCTAAGGACTCTCTGAGTTGGGTACTATGACATTTTGCCATTTCGTTAATTAGGATACAGAGATGTAGAAGGAAGATGGGCTGTGTCTCTCGTCTGCTCCTCCCTTCCTTCTCCTCCTCCCCATACACCATCCTCACACCAAGAGACAGAAGACAGCCTCCAGGGCCTTCTCAGAGCTCTATAGAACCAGCCAGACGAGGCCCTGTGGAGACAGGTCACTGGGCAGATGTTCCAGGATCATCCCTGCCAGAGCAGAGCAGGTCTGTGGGCAACTTTGCCCTCAGACTTCCAAGGACAGCCTCCTGACACTTTTCTGTCCTGCTTCCCCCACCGCACTGCTAGCCCTAACTCAGTTTAACCCTACTGTGGGAGACACCCAGCACCATTTTCTGTGCAGCGTTCTCTCTGGCTCTTTAGCTCTTGTTTTGAATGATTTTATCTCTTGTTTTGATTTCTTTTTCTCCCATTTCTCTTCTCTTTCCCTCTATTTTAAGACAACAATTGTTCTCCTTTCTCCTGTTCCTTTGTTCACTGAACATCTCCCCTAGCTCACTCCAGTCCCCTCCACCAACTGATGGTTTCTCAGCTTCATTTTCTGTAGATCTCACTCTGGTATAAAAGGTCCCCTTCCCTTCTCCCTTGGTCTAGCATGCTCATTCAAGACTGCTTCTGGCATCTGGAGAAGCCAAGGATATCCAAACGGACAGATCCCTGCTCCATATAATAAAGAGACGGTGGGAAATGATCCTACGGGGAAGAACCTGCTAGCCGCCGCCACACACACACTCCCCCTACCAAGGGGAAGCTGTTTCCCTTACTTTCAATTTGTCTGCATTCTTCCTCAGTGATTTCCAGTGCTCATTTGTTCCGAAACAACCAAAACCAATGTGATGTTGTTATGCTAAAGGGTCTTTCCTAGAGCCTCTCAGTCAGCATTTTGCTTCACAACGGGTTATACCTCACAAATGCAAATATAAGTAATGTGTGCAGAAAGATTACAATGCACCCTACAGGTACCATCTGGAGTCAGTTCTGCTTAGCTTTTTGACAAAGGCCGAGGTATTCCTGAGACATTTCACTGCAGTTCAACCTGCTACCTAGAAAGCAGGCTGCCTGATTTCACTTGTCACCAATAACTCAGATTGAAGAGTCAGGACATTGCAAGCCCTTTGCGGGGAAGGGGAGGGCAGTCTACATGCAATTCATTTTGCTTTCTGGGAGGACTCTGCAGCAAAGCATGAGGGAGCACTTGTTTTTCACTTCGATTATATTCCCTTACACTCCAGGGTCTCCAACTCCTCCCTGTCTCTCCTCTGTGCCCTGCCCGCCCCCCAATTTGCACACGCACATACTCGCACGTGTGAAAATCTACCCCCAAGATTCCAAGGACCTTCAAAACGTACTCACTGATAGAAACCAAGAGCTGCTTTTAACAGGTCTTTTTTGTTGTTGTTTTTAATTTTTACCATAATAGAAAATAGAGAAGAGAATTAAAGACAGGTAGAGCTTATAATGAGGACCAATCCCTATGTATCTGCTAAGAACTGACCACTGAAAATCTCCTAAGAGGCCTAGACAGCCCCCAGGGGCTGGTCCTACAGGCTTGCTGCTTGAGAGTCCCGAGTTGTTGGCAGCATCACCTGAAAATAATGAAGGATCCAAGAATGCAGAGTGTGCTGCCCACTGGGTTTGATTTCTAGAAGTATATCCAATCCTGACCCATCCTCTAAGGGCAACTTTGGGGAGCTATTTCGTAGACATAGTGTTGCAGTGGACAGTAAGGAGGCTCCCATCTAAATAATGTAAGATCAAAATCGGGTTGCTGCTTCACCTCAACACAAAGTCTCTCACTGGAGGGGAAATGATAGTGGCCCAACTCTGCTTTGCGTTGAGCTAGGAAAAGAATTTTCATGATTTTCTCAAGGATGACAGAAACATACAGAATACGTCAGGATACAAATATCTCACTTAAGACTGAGTGCACAGGATTAAGACAAAGTCTACAGAGAAATCAGAAGAAGCATTGATCTGGGATGCTCTCAAGCAGGTAGGAGTGAGACGCAAGGCTTTAAATAGCTACCACCAGCTATAAAAATAAGTGAACTGTAAATTCTTCTGACTGGAGGTTTCCTAAAACAGTAGAAATAGAAATATTCCTAAAATCCTAATACAGGGAAAGTCACTCAAATAACTACTTCTTAAGGGAACTGATGCATTAAGAGGAAGCATTTGCAGACTAAAAGCCACATAATACACAGCAGTTGCATCCTGACAGGATACTTGTTAAAAAGGATCCATTTGCGGCTCCAATATTCAGGGTCAGTAATCTCTCAGAAAAAGGTTAATGGAAACAAAATAGAATTCAGGGCACATTCTTCCAATCAATGTGCAGAAGTATAAGCAAAAGTACCTTTAGCACACTCTCAGGCTATAGAAAGCAAAATTATTGCAACATTCTGTTTAGTAGAATTTGCAACCGGCACAATGGAGAGGAGAGGAGGCCAGATGCAGGGGGACGTTTGTGTGTGTGACTGGACAGGTGGGCTGAATGACCCAGGTCACTTCCAGAGAGGATGCAGTGACGTCGTGTTTGAAGGCAGAGCGTATGGATGTGAAGAAACCAAGTGGTGACTGGATATGGAGCTGGAGCAACCTTCTCAAATCAGCTTCCAGCCCCAGAAGCTACTCTGAAAACTTTATAAATGTGTCACAGACTAACGGATTGGGGCAAGTTGGTGGAGAAGGAAGCCATGAAACCTAATGGCTGTGTGGTCTCTTCCTTCCCTCCTGGAAAGCAAGGGAAACCTGATATGGGCAGTATTCTAGAAAGGCTGGGACAGTGGGAGTCTGGCTTGGCTTTCAGGGTATAGAGCAGCAGTATCCTCTGGAAAATCACAAACAGTGAAGGTACCAAGAGAGCAAGAGAAGGATCAAGCTAGAGACGATGCGAAGAGAGAGTCCGTAACACCAACAGGATAGAGGGACCTTGTGCATGGAGATTTGGAACAGGATGAATAAGCAAATATGAGGCTGGAGGGAACCCTTCCAGAAGCTAACCCAGGTCAAAGGACTTTTGAAAAAGACACCACTGCATTGAAGAGGCCACACATATATCCATACAAGTCAGCCACAGCAGGCCATTTGTGTCCTTTGGTAGAGGGTAGTGCTCGGTCCAGACTGACCGTGAATGGCTTTCAGTAAGGCCTCACCAGCTGCCAGGCTCAGTGGTGTGTGTGCAGCATGCTAGGTAGTCTTCACTCCCGCCCTCCAGCCTCATCAAACCCTTCCGCTAGAGAGATTAACATTTATGAACGACTGATGGATTCTGAATTGTATCCTTCTGTCCAACTAGACAATCAGAAAGCTATACTGTATTCTTTGTAAGGATACTTTTGAGGCACATGGTGCTCACCCTCCCCCTTCCACCTCAAACTCCTTTAATTAAATAGCACTGTGGTATGACCCATCTGCAAGAAGTAGTCCCGTGAAAAGTATCACTGGCTTAATTAAGGGTATTATCTATTGCATTACACAGAGTCCTATTTATGAGTCCCTAAGAGACATACTCCTGACCTTAGTGTTAAGAATTATTATAGCTCTCCTAGCACATGGCATGTTTTTTTACATTATAGACACTGGGAGTCTGGCTTGGCTTGGGAGTCATTCAGCTGATCCTGTTTGCCTACTTGCAAGGGCTGTTGGAAGCTCCAGGCCAGATTTGTGGCCCAACTCAAGGCATGCTGTTACTCTAACTTCATTCCATTCTTTCTTGCTCCACTTTTTAAATATAGTTATGCTTATCATTTTTATCCTATAAAATTACATGCATTTTTAAAAACCCTGTTTGTACAAGATCAGGTATAAACACATACATACATACATTCATATGTACAGATCGAAGAGTGGTATGGCCAAATTGCAAAAACAGTGCAGGTACTAAGAGTTTCATGTACATATAATTGAAATTAGTGAAGTTCTTGTCCCCTGTTAAAATTATTTCTTATTAAAATTTATGAGTAACCCAGTTTTCCTGCTTCACATTTTTACTGAGAAAATCCATTTTCAACTTGCCAGAAACCGGAATTTCTTTAGTCATCATAGAGGAACCAAGCCTTCTGATTTATATGGAACAACTTCTCCATCTATTGGCACAATTTAATATTGCAAATAATATCTTGAAATCAAATGTTCCCTTATTACTCTATGCAGATTTTGTTTCCTTCATTAAGTCTCTCAAAAAGTTTCCACTGTCAATAATTAAATACATCTCCCTGCATTAAGCTCTTTGCCTTCTGGAGTTAATAAACCTATAGAAATTAAATTCATGGGCGCCTGGGTGGCTCAGTTGGTTAAGCGACTGCCTTCGGCTCAGGTCATGATCCTGGAGTCCCAGGATCGAGTCCCACATCGGGCTCCCTGCTCAGCGGGGAGTCTGCTTCTCCCTCTGACCCTCCCCCCTCTCATGTGCTCTCTCTCTCTCTCTCTCATTCTCTCTCAAATAAATAAATAAAATCTTTAAAAAAAAAGAAATTAAATTCATGGCATTATTACTGGGCTGAGAGGATTCCTAGAACATAATCTTCACCTCCTAAAGGAAGTCAAGCCAAATTTTCCAAAATAAGATATAAAGGAATGAAGAAGTATTACACATAGACTTAATTTAAACCAATTTAGGATGTGATAATCATTTTAAAGTCATATTTAAGGATTGAGTGAAATACTGGACATGCCAACAATTTAATCCTCTTGAAGGATTAAAACATATGGGCATCCAAAGGGGCCAGTTTTAAAAATATATATCATAGACTAACACTGAATTGAGACAACACCAGTCTCACCATTCCCCACCTACCAACACATCTCTACCTTTGAGTAAGTCATTCCTTCACCTGACAAGGCAATCCCACTTTCCCATAAACAAAATACACCACTCTTGAAATTTTTTTTAAGCATAAAATGTTCTTAAAATCTCTGTGATGTTGCAGGGTGCCTGGGTGACTCAGTCAGTTAAGCATCTGCCTTCAGCTCACGTCATGATCCCAGGGTCCTGGGATCAGAGCCCTTTATTAGGCTCCCTGCCCAGTGGGGAGTCTGCTTCTCCCTCCCCCTGCCCATGCTCTCTCCCTCTCTCAAATAAATAAATAAATAAATAAATAAATAAATAAAATCTTTTTTAAAAAACTCTGTGATGTTGCAATCTCTAAATGACTGTATATCTGCAGTGAATTTATTTCTATGTACATCTCTTGCATTATTGCCCTACAGATCGGAGCTTAAAACCCAACTTTTCCACTTATACAAAGTGTGTAGCCTTGAGCAAGTTACTTTTACCTCCATAACCTTCTTTCCTCATGTACACATGAAAATAATACTAATTACCTTGTAGGACTATTATGAGGATTAAATAAGATAATTGCTTAAAAAATATCTCACACTTAGTAGACCCTCAATAAATGGTAGATTTTAGTAGTAGCTGTAGTTGTTGTAGGAAGAAAAGGCTTGATCACACTTTTCCCGTAAGTCCCTTGACCATTCAATCCTTCTCAAATTGAATCTCTGGCCTGAAGAAACAATTTTCAGGGGACCTAAAAGCAGGGAGGTTCACAAACAGCAAGAAATAAGGGCCTTAATGAAAATTATGAAGGAAGGAAGAAGCAAATGGAAGCAGAATCAAAAATATGAACTAGAACAGAAATCGATAAAACTGAAAACAGGAAATCAATAGAGAAAATCAACAAAACACAAAGTTGGCTCTTTGGAAAAAAATAAGCCTCTAGCCAGGGTAACAAAGCAAAAAAGAGAAAAGACACAAATTAGTAATATCAGAAATGGAAGAGGGGACACCACTATAGATCTCATGAACAATGAAAAGATAATAAAGGAATACTATGAACACCTCTATGCCCATAAATTTGATAACCTAGATGAAATCAACCAATTCCTTGAATGACACAATCTGCCAAAGCTCACACAAAAAGCAAGAGATAAACCAAATAGCCCTATAGCTATTACAAAAATTAAATCAATAATTAATAATCTTCCAAAACCGAAAGCACTAGGCTCAGATGGGTTCACTGGTAAATTCTACTGAACATTTAAGAAAAAAAATTTTAGCAACTGTCTACAATCCCTTACAGAAGACAGAAGCAGAAGGAATACTTCCTAATGCCAGGATTATGCTAATACCAAATCAGACAAGACATTACAAGAAAACTATAGACTAATATCTCTCATGAACATAAATGCAAAAATCCCCAAGAAAATATAAGCAAATCGAATCCAACAATGTATAAAAATAATTATACACCATGACCACGTGGGATTATCAGACATATGCCTGGCTGGTTCAACATTTGAAAATCAACTAATGTAACACATCACATGATCATATCAATAGATGCAAACAAAGCATTTGACAAAATCTAACACCCATTTATAATAAATACTTTTAGCAAATTAGGAATAAAGGGATGTTCATAAAGAACATCTACAGAAGAATCTATAGCTCGTAGCATACTTAATAATGAAAAACTCCAAGCTTTCCCTCTAAGATTAGGAACATGGCAAGGATGTCCCCTTTTGCCTCTGCCTTCATCTTGTTGAAATTTCTATCTAATTCAATAAGACAGGAAAAGGAAATAAAAGGTATACAAATTGAAAAGGAAGAAATAAAACTGTCTCTATTTGCAGATGGCATGATTGTCTACGTAGAAAATCTAAAAGATGAAAAAAATTCCTGGAACTAATAAGCCATTGTTAGTTCAACAAGGTTGCAGGATACAAAATTAATATATGAAAGTCAATTATTTTCTTATATACCAGCAATTAAAACTGGAATTTGAAATTAAAAACGCATTTCCATTTACATTAGAGCCCCCAAAAATGAAATGCCTAGGTATAAATCTAACAAAATATGTACAAGGTCCATTTGGAGAAAACTACAAAGTTCTGATGAAAGAAATCAAAGAATAATAGATAAATGGAAAGATATTCCATGCTCACGGATAGGAGAACTCTATAGTGTCAAGGTGCCAGTTCTTCCCAACTTAATCTATAGATTCAACACAATTCCAATCCAAATCCCAGCAATTTATTTTGTGGATATCAATAAAGTTTCTGTGGAGAGGCAAAAGACCAAGGATAGCTAATTCAATATTAAAGGAAAAGAACAGGGGCACCTGGGTGGCTCAGTCGTTAAGCATCTGCCTTCGGCTCAGGTCATGATCCCAGGGTCCTGGGATCGAGCCCCGCATCGGGCTCCCTGCTCCACGGGAAACCTGCTTCTCCCTCTCCCACTCCCCCTGCTTGTGTTCCCTCTCTCGCTAGGTCTCTATCTGTCAAATAAATAAATAAAATCTTTAATAATAATAATAATAATAAATAAATAATAAATAAAAATAATAATAATAAAGGAAAAGAACAAAGAGGACCTACTACCCGACCTAAAACTATGAAGCTGCAATCATCAAGACAGTGTGGTATAGTGAAAGAATAGACAAATAGTTGATGAAATACAATAAAGGGCCCAGAAACGGATCCACATACATACAGTCAACTGATCTTTGACCAAAGAGCAAAGGCAATATAATGAAGCAAAGACAGTCTTTTCAACAACTGGGGCTAAAACAACTGGATGTCCATATGCAAAAAAAAAAAAAAAATGAATGCAGACACAAACATTACACCCTTCACAAAAATTAACTCAAAATGGATCACAGACCTAAATGTAAAATCAAAATTATAAAAGTCCTAGAAGATAACATAGGAGAAAACCTAGATGACCTTAGGTATGGCAATGACTTTTTAGATACAAAACCAAAGGCCTTATCAATGAAATAAAGAATTGATAAGCTGGACTTTATTAAAATCAAAAACTTCTACTCTGTAAAAGACAATCTCAAGAGAAGAATATAAGTCACAAATTGGAAGAAAATATTTACAAAAGACACAGCTGATAAAAGCTGTTATTCAAAATACACAAAGAACACTTAAAACTCAACAATAAAATAAACAATCTTATTAAAAATGAGCAAAAGGGGCACCTGGGTGGCTCAGTTGGTTAAGCGACTGCCTTCGGCTCAGGTCAAGATCCTGGAGTCCCTGGATCGAGTCCCGCATCGGGCTCCCTGCTCGGCAGGGAGTCTGCTTCTCCCTCTGACCCTCCCCCCTCTCATGTGCTCTCTCTCATTCTCTCTCAAATAAATAAATAAAATCTTAAAAAAAAAAAAAAAAAAAATGAGCAAAAGACCTGAACAGACACTTCACCAAAGAAGATATACAAATGACAAGTAAGCACATGAAAAGACAGTCAACATCATAGGTCATTGGGGAACTGCAAATGTACACAATAATGAGATCCCAACACATACCTATTAAAATGACTAAAATCCAGAAGTGACAGCATTTCGTGCTGGCACCAAATGCCAGAGAGGACATGGAGCAAGAAAAACTCTCATTCGTTACTGGTGGGAATGCAAAATAGCATAGTCACTTTGGAAGACAGTTTGCAATTTCTTACAAAACTAAACATATATTATCACAAAATCCAGCAATTACACTCCTTGGTATTTACCTAACTGAACTGAAAACTTACGGCCACATGAAAACCTGCACAGAGATTTTTAAGGCAGCTTCATTCATAATTGCCAAAACTAAGAAGCAAGCAACTTGTCCTTTAATAGGTGAATGATTAATTAAACTGTGGAACATCCAGACAATGGAATATTACTTAGGACTAAAAAGAAATGAGCTATAAAGCCATGAAAAGACATGGAGGAAACTTAGATGCATATTACTTAGTGAAAGAAGCAGATCTCAAAATGCTGTATGATTCCAACTATTTAATATTCAGGGAAAGACAAAACTATGGAGACAATGAAAGGATCAGTGGTTGCCAGGGATTAGAGGAGAGGGAGGGATGAACAAGAGCGCACAGAGGATTTTTCATTTGCCTTTCCATATAAATTTTAGAACCAGCTTGATTTCTACAAAAAAAATCCTGCTGGATTTGATGGTATTGCATTGAATCTACAGTTAAATTTGAACAGAACTGACATCTAACAATATTGAGACTTTAAATCCATGAGCACTGTATAGTTGTCCATTTACTAAACTCTTTCTTTGGTTTTGTTCATCAGTGTTTTGTAGTTTTCAGCATACAGATCCCATACATATTTTTTGACATTTACACCTAAGTTGTATATAATTTTTGTGCTATTGTAAACAGTACTCATCTTTAATTTCAACTTCCAATTGTTCATTGCTAATATATAAAAATACAATTCATTTTTTTTAATTTTGTTTGTTTTTTTTTTTTAAAGATTTTATTTATTTATTTGAGAGAGAGCGAGAGAATGAGAGACAGAGAGCATGAGAGGGAGGAGGGTCAGAGGGAGAAGCAGACTCCCTGCCAAGCAGGGAGCCCGATGCGGGACTCGATCCCGGGACTCCAGGATCATGACCTGAGCCGAAGGCAGTCGCTTAACCAACTGAGCCACCCAGGCGCCCTAATCTTGTTTGTTTTTTTAAAGATTTTATTTATTTATTTGCTAGAGAGAGTGAGAGTACAAGCACGGGGAGCGGCAGGCAGAGGGAGAAGCAGGCTGCCCGATGAGCAAGGAGCCTGATGTGGGACTCGACCCCAGGACCCTGGAATCATGACCCGAGCTGAAGGCAGCCGCTTAACCGACTGAGCCACCCAGGCGTCCCTACAATTGAATTTTATATATTGACCTTGTATCCTAAAATCCTGCTAAACTTATTAGTTCTAGTAATCTTTTTGTAAATTCTTTGAGATTTTTTACATAGTTGTTCATATCAGCTACAAGCAGATTATAGTTTTATTTAACTTTCAAGTTTGTACGCCTTTTATCTTTTGTCCTGGTTTATTTCATCGGTTTGGACCCAGAACAAAACTGAATAGGAGTGATGACAGTGGACAGCCTTGCCTTGTTTCTGAGCTTACAGGGAAAGCATTCAGTCTCACCATTAAGTATAATGTTAGCTGTAAGTTTATCATAGATGCCCTTTATCTAAGGTTGAGGAAGTTTCCCTCCTGCTCCTAGTTTGCTAAAGTTTTTATTATGAATGGATGTTGAATTTTGTCAGGCACTTTTTCTCCATCTATTAAGGCTGATTATCGTTTTTCTTAGTCTGTTGATACAAAAATTACACTGGTTGATTTTCAAATGTTATAATGCTTTCCTAAGATAAATCTCTTTTTCATGACCTACTACTCTCTTTATACGTTGGTAGATTAGATTGGCTATTATTTTGTCGAGGAATGGACTCATACAATATGTGATCTTTTGTGACTGGATTCGTCTTTTTAGCATAATGTTTTCAAGATTTGTCCCTGGTGTAGCATGTATCAGTACTTTGTTCTTTTTTGTTGCTGAAGAATATTCCATCGTATGGGTATACCACTTTTTGTTTATACACTCATCAGTCGAAGGACATTTGGATTGTTTCTACTGTTGGCCATTATAAATAATGCTTCTATGAATATTTATGTACAAATTTTTATATAAATAAATGTTTTCATTTATCGTGGGTATATACCTAGAACTAGAATTGCTGGGTCATATAGTAACTCTATGTCTAATAGTTTGAAAAACATTCAAACTGTTTTGTTTTTTTTTTAAAGATTTTATTTATTTATTTGAGAGAGAGAATGAGATAGAGTATGAGAGGGGGGAGGGTCAGAGGGAGAAGCAGACTCCCCGCTGAGCGGGGAGCCCGATGAGGGACTCGATCCCGGGACTCCAGGATCATGACCTGAGCCGAAGGCAGTCGCTTAACCAACTGAGCCACCCAGGCGCCCTCAAACTGTTTTTAAAGTGGCTATACTAGGGGCGCCTGGGTGGCTCAGTCAGTTAAGCATCTGCCTTCGGCCCAGGTCATGATCCCAGGGTCCTGGGATTGAGCCCCGCGTCTGGGCCCCTGCTGTGCTTCTCCCTCTCCCTCTGCTGCTCCCCCTGCTTGTGCTCTCTCTCAAACAAATAAAATCTTTAAACAAATAAAGTGGCTGTACTATTTTACATTTCCATCAGCAGTGTTTGAGGGAATACATTGTATGAGGGGAACCAATTTCTCCACATCCTCTTCAATACTTATTATTATCTGTATTTTCTTACTGTGTTTAGTTTTTAAATGTTTCTGCTTTGAACACCATATATTTCTTAAAATAAATAAATAAATAAACACCATATATTTCTGTATAGCCCATATCTCTCTAAGAGAATATTTTAGATGGTCTGCTTAATTATAGCAATGTCAATAAAGCCAGAATCAATTAGTGAAACATTATAAAATTCAAATATACATTGTCTATAACCTATGTTAAATAAATAAAATTTTCAGGGCGCCTGGGTGGTTCAGATGGTTAAGCGTCTGCCTTCGGCTCAGGTCATGATTCTGGGGTCCTGGGATCGAGCCCCCACATCGGGCTCCCAGCTCAGCGGGGAGTCTGTTTCTCCCTCTGCCTCCCCCCTGCTCATGCTCTCTCTCTGTTATCTCTCTGTTTCAAATGAATAAAATCTTTAAAAAATAATAAAATAAAATAATAAAAAAATAAAATTTTCTACTCCAAAGTAGTTTATATAGTCTCAAGAGTAGGGGCGCCTGGGTGGCTCAGTCATTAAGCGTCTGCCTTCGGCTCAGGTCATGATCCCAGGGTCCTGGGATGGAGCCCCGCATCGAGCCCCGCATCGGGCTCCCTGCTCGGCAGGAAGCCTGCTTCTTCCTCTCCCACTCCCCCTGCTTGTGTTCCCTCTCTCACTGTGTCCCTCTCTTTCAAATAAATAAAATCTTTAAAAAAAAAATGTCTCAAGAGTAAAGATCAGTGTGTCACTGGAGAACATCTTGCTGATGAACTGGCCTGATCCAAATTCATGAAGACAGAAAAAAAGAAACTTCAAGAAAAATCTGGCTAGAACTTTATTTATCCAACCTGACTAAATATTCATATTTTGCTCCCAAAGGGCTAAGCCATTTTTTCCAGCTTTAATGAGGTATAATTGACAAATGAGAATCATATATATTTAAAATATACAATGTGATGTTTTGATATGTGTATATGTTGAGAAATATTACCACCATCAAGCTAATGAACAAATCCATCCATCACCTCATATTGTCACCTTTGCGTGTGTGTGTGTTTGTGCGTGTGTGTGTGTGGTGAGAAAACATAAGATCCACTCTCTGAGCAAATGCAACAGTAAAACATTGATGAAAGAAACTGAAGAAGATACAAGCAAATGGATTTATGTATTGGAAGAATTAATACGGTTAAAACGTCCATACTACTGAAAGTGATCTACAGATTCATGCAATCCCTACCAAAATTCCAATGAGATTTTTTACAGAAATAGAAAATGCCATCCTAAAATTCATATGGAACCACAAAAAAACTCCAAATAGCCAAAGCAATCTTGAAAAAGAACCACAAAGCTGGAGCTATTAAACTTCCTCATTTCAAACTACATTACAAATCTAGAGAAACCAAAACAGTATAATACTGGCTAATATTTATACTTTAAAAATGTCAAATTTTCAGCTTTCACCCTCATCTCCTTAACAGCACATAATGACTATCTCAGTGCTTTTCACTTTCAGACCATCCATGTCAACAATTTTCTTTTTTTTCTGGAGATACACGCTATGGAAATGTGTGCCCTCTGGTTTCAGCCATAATTTTGATGAAGGCTAAATCAGGAATATTTTGATCTTATAATTGTATTTACAAATTAATATTTGATAAATATAAATTTTTTAATGAGCATCAATTTCTCCCATTAAATTAACAAAAAAAATTATTGATAATATCCAGCATTGTGAAGGATCCTGAAAGACGGTTCTTCTGTCTCATCCAGTGGAAATTTGAATTAATACAAGCTTTCTGAAGGACAATTTGGAAACATATTTTAAAAGTTTTAAAAATGTGCAAACCCTGGGCGCCTGGGTGGCTCAGTCGGTTAAGCGTCTGCCTTCAGCTCAGGTCATGATCCCGGGGTCCTGGGATCGAGCCCCACGTCAGGCTCCCTGCTCAGTGGGGAGCCTGCTTCTTCCTCTCCCTCTCCCTGCTGTTCTGCCTACTTGTGCTCTCTCTCTCTCTGTCAAATAAATAAAATCTTAAAAAAAAAAAAAAATTTTCTTAAAAAAAAAAAATGTGCAAACCCTTTGACCCAGCAAATTCTTCTTGTAGGAATTTGTGCTAAGGAAATAATTAGATATTTAGTCAAAGTTTTATGCATAAAAATGTTCACCTGTTCATAATGGAAAAGTAAGAAAACTTTTAAATAGCTAAAAATGGGAGATGGCCAAGGGTTAAATAAAATGCAATCTATTTGTGTCTTATAATATTATGCAACAATACAAAAATCATATTTTCAATTAACTTTCAATGGCCTGAGACAAGTTTCTAATGTTATGTTTGGGGAAAAAAAAAAAAAGCAACGTATAATACTAGCTACTATGAGCTCCCCACTTACTGAGATAAGATAGACATTGATAAAACTAAACATATTAGCAGTGATAAGTCATCCATGGGGGAAAGGATTATGGGCAGTTTTGGGTTTTTTTTTAAAGATTTTATTTATTTATTTGACAGAGAGACACACAGCAAGAGAGGGAACACAAGCAGGGGGAGTGGGAGAGGGAGAAGCAGGCTTCCCGCCGAGCAGGGAGCCCGATGCGGGGCTCGATCCCAGGACCCTGGGATCATGACCTGAGCCGAAGGCAGACGCCTAGCAACTGAGCCACCCAGGTGCCCCAGATTATGGGCAGTGTTTAATGGAGCGGGATTGGGTGTAGGGGTGTGTGTATGTGATGTGTGTGTGTACGCACAGACGTGGGTATATTTTCAAAGTTCTTTGCAGTGAACATGTTTTACTTTTATAACAATGATGAAAGTGATGTACAGAAGTGTTCTTAATTTCACCTCTGTTTAAAACCACTTTTTTCTTTTACTGCACAGAGATAAATGTCTCCTTCAAGAAAACTTCATTTTGCTTTCTCCAAACGTTGCAAAAACACCTTAGATAATGAGCAGTTTATTTGCAGTAATAACATATTGGCACTACTTAGGGAATTAGCTCACAGAACTTTTCCCTATGGCAAAACAAAAATGTCATACACGGAGGCATTACAGTGTTTATGCTAACTCTGGCATTTTACACGCTTGAGCTCATTATCACTCTCATTAATTTTGGGATTGTTAATAGCACTGCTATTTATATGATGACTTAACCTTTACAAATTTATATCAAAGATTTTAAAACTCAATGGAGAATGTGTCTAGAATGTAAGAGGATGTATCTTTGAGTGATTTTTACCAGTGGGGAGCATATTTTGATCGTAATATCTTTAAATAATTGGGATGCCTAGCTAGAGAAGTCGAGAAACACTATTTTATCAGTAAAGGTATAAAAAAAATCGTAAATGACTAATTGGCTTTCATAAAAATATGTACGAGTGTCAAAAATACCTACGAAATTAAAAACAAAAGAAAACTAAGGGCGTATTTTCTAGATGTTCCCTTTTATGAAGGTAATTTGCAAAGAAGCACGGAATATGAACCTTTTAACAAAGAGCCTTATTTTCTAACAAAAGCTATCCTAGGCTTAAGTCTGAGTGAGATAAACGGGAAAATTCAAAGGGATAAAAACATAGAAAATTCTCTATTTTAATTGTCAGGAATGCAGTAGGACCCCGCTGTTCACTTTTGCCACCAGACGGCTGAGGCGGGTTTGCACGGCCATCTTCTCCCCGGTCACAGTTGTTCCGTGTCAGCTGTGTTTCTGAGGAGCTGTGAAGTGTTTTACAAGCACTGTTAACGCCATTATACATGAGCAGCATAAAAGCAGTAGGAACCATTATTACCTTCCATCTTAAAGCACGATTATTACCTGTTGTTGAGAGGAAGAATGTGATGGCAAAAAATCTACAAGTCGGACAAAATACCGAATCTGTTGCTGAGGCTGTGGCGAAACAGGCCGTCGCGGGGAGAAATGCGTAACAGCGCTTCCACACCTCTGGACGGCGGCCCCGCGGGGATTCTAACCTGGTTGCCCCTCGGCTCCCAATCTATCCTGTCTTACTCCCTGCTCTTTGATGCCGGAGCCAGGATTCTCAAGCCACCGTCCCGCTTCGTCGGCTCTTCGCAGGACAGAGGCTGGGGGAGGCCGGGAAGGACTGGCTCGGTCCTGTCTGGTCCTGTCTGGTCCTGTCTGCTTGCAGTTCCCATGATGCTTTTCACCCTGACAGCCGCAGTACCTTCCCACAACAGCAGCGAAATTCAGTTCTCAGTTTCCCCCGTACTTGCAAACTCCCGTCTCCCATAGAAACAGGATATACAACAGCTGGCCACCCCCTTCAAGATCTGGGCCCCGGACCACAGAGCTCCCCATTTCAAACTCAGAACCACAGCACCAGTCAAGCAGCACCATCTCCATCTCCACAGAGGTCTGAGTTGCCGTTCCATGGCACCCCTCCTCTTAGTCCCCTCTGCTGAGGGCTGGTACAGGCTTCCTACACTTGCTGCCTTTTTGATTCCCTAAAGCTCTCTTTTTACCCTTTCAGCAATTTAATTAACCCTATACCTAGTGAACAGTTCTTTACATTAAATTCCATTGGCTCAAAGAGCTGGTGTGGTTTGTTTTCAAATTTGACCTTGTCTTAGTCACTTTGAGCTCTGCAACATGTTACCACAGGCTAAGTGGCTTAAACAATAAACATTTATTTCTCACAGTTCTGGAGCCTCGAAGTCCGAGATGAAGTCAGTTGGGTGCTGGGTAGGGCCCTCTTCTGGGTTGTAGGCTGCTGACACTGCATCCTCACAGGGCAGAGAGCTCAAGCTACCTCTCCAGCTCCACCCTCATGACCTAATGACCTCCCAAAGGCCCCACCTCCAAACCATCACATTGGGTGGGAAGGTCAGGGGGTCGCCAAGATTTCAACATACGAATTTGGGAGGACACATTCAGACCACTGCAGACCCTAACTAATACAGAAAAGAATTTGGCAATGTCTAGCAAAATGACATGACTTACCCTTTGACCCATCAATACTTCTTCTAGTACTCCATGCAAAAAGCTATATGGTCTAGGATTTTCTTTGAAGTGCTGTTTGTAACAGCAAAGATTGAAAACAAAAATGTCTATCAATGGTACATGCACATAACAGAGTATTATAAAATCAAAAAAAAAAGGAATGGGAAAAGTTTCTATATACTGTTATGGAGTGATCTCCATGATAAGTGGTTAGGCAAAAAAAAGGGGGGGGGAGAAAATATGCATAAGACACCCCTATTTGTCTACAAAAGAAAAAAATAGAAGCATATTCACATATTTTCTTTTGTTAAATGAAATTGACAGATAAACAAAAAAATACAGGGTGCCTGGGTGGCTGTTAAGCATCTGCCTTCAGCTCAGGTCATGATCCCACGGTTCTGGGATCGGGTCCCACAAAGGGCTCCCTGCTTAGTGGGGAGTCTACCCACTTCCCCTCCCCTCAGCTTGTGCTCCCTCTTGCTCACTCTCTCAAATAAATAAATAAAATCTTTAAAAAAAAAATACATAAGAGGTAGGAAAGAATAGGAGGAAGAAGACTGGGATAGAAGCTAGACTTCTCTGAATATACTTTGTTTTATAGATTTGACTTTGAAAGATTCTGGTACCAATTTCAACATGGGGGTGTGTGTGTGGTAACTGGGGAGCGGGGGTTCCCATACCAGCAAGCAATTCTCAGACAACAGCTGGGTATCCCACAATTTAAATCAATTCTGACACTAACCACCTGGAGAAAGCATCAAATCTCACAGGTTGAGGGCTGATTCCAAGACTGTCCCCCACCCGCATTTCAGATGCTAGTCACAAGTCCAGGTTGTCACCTGTGCTTCTGACAAGCTGCATAGAGTGGAGGTTTTAACAACCCCCTTCTTGCTAGAGCACATACAACTCAGAGAAACATTTTACTTACGAGATCACTGGTTTATTATAAAGGATATTAACTCAGGAAGAGCCAGATGGAAGAAAGCATAGACCAAGTTATGGGGAAAGGGTGCAGAGCTTCCATGCCCTCTCCAGACACACCACTCTTCCCAAAGCTCCACATTTCACCAAGTCTGAAGCTCTCCGAACCCTGTCCTTTGGGGTTTTATAGAGGCTACATTACATAGGCATGACTGCTTAAATCACTCCTGGCAATTGATTCAACCTCCAGTCCCTC
This sequence comes from Halichoerus grypus, assembly GCF_964656455.1. NCBI lineage: Eukaryota > Metazoa > Chordata > Mammalia > Carnivora > Phocidae > Halichoerus > Halichoerus grypus. The sequence goes on from NC_135725.1 coordinate 56,414,528, forward strand.
TTCAGCTCCCAGGCCTGAAAGTTCCAACCCTAATCACACCGTTGGCTCCTCTGGCAACCAGCCCCCATCCTTAGATGCTCGCCAAAAGCTGCCTCATTAACATAACAAAAGACACCTTTATTGCTCTTATCATTCAGTAAATTCCATGGGTCTTAGGAGCTCTGTGCCAAAAGCTGTACAAAGACCAAATACATATTCCTCATCTCAAATCACAATATCACAACTTTGAAACTAAAAATAATTTACATAATTATAAATCATATTCATAAATAAAATTAAAAATTTTTAAAGGATGTATTTTATAAACAAAAACTCCATCCACTGAAAAGACATTGTTTCTACAAAGACCAACTCCACAGCCATGAGCATCCCTAGGGCACAGATTATATCTCCAAATACCATTTCCCAGTAACAGGAATCAGGTTCTAGGTCTGGGACAGAAAATATACAAAGTGAATGAGAAATCTCTTATTATACGGGATTATATATTCTGGTATATGCTTATACCAGAAAGCAAGGAAGCTATCAAAGACAGCTAGGTTATGTCAAAAAAAAAGACTCAGGAGCCAACTTGAAGATATTCTATTAGAACATCTTCATTTCCATCTCCTAATGATTAGTGAGTCTAAGAAATGATCATCAATGTCTGCTAACATCAAAAAAAAAAAAAAAGAGAGAGAGAGAGAGAAAACAAGGTGTTATGTAAGTCCTAATAAAAGTATACAACATCATCTATGAAGTATTCTTGTGCAAAACACAAAAGCATAATCTAATCAAGCTTCAAAATACATATACCTATTTGCAGAGGATAGAAGAACATATTAAATGACACCAAGGAGATGCAATTAGCAAAATCCAGGTGGTAGAACACTACAGGACAATTATTTCTTCAACAAATCAACTGCAAGAAAAAAAGAGAATGTGTATATCTGTAAATTAACAGAGAAAGGGTAATAGGCCCAATTTAAACAAATTATTTAAAAATTTTATAAGATGATTGGGGAAATTTGAATATAGGCAGCATATTTTATGATATTTTGGGATTAATGTATTGTTAACTTTGTTAATATAATGATGATATTGTGGTTACATTTTTAAAATAAAATATATGATACATGAAATTGTATAAAGTCAGGTATTTGCTTCCAAATTACCAGGTGTGGGAAGAATTAGGTGAGGATGTAGTAAAAACAATAATGTCCAAGACTTTATAATTGGAGAGTCTGGGTCATAGGTACATGGGGTTCATTTCTAATTCTTTTTACTTTTTCATATGATTATATTTTCCATAATAAAAAGTCCATTTAAATTCAAAATCAGGGGCACCTGGGTGGCTCAGTCCATTAAGCATCTACCTTCAGCTCAGGTCATGATCAGGCCCAATGTCGAACTCCCTGCTGGAGTGGGGGGAGCCTGCTTCTCCCTCTCCCCACCCCCTGCTTGTGCTCTCTCTTGCTATCTCTCTCTCAAATAAATAAAATCGTATAAATAAATAAATTTAAAAATCACCTGAGTTAACATTTTTGGATCTAATTCTTTGATAACTTTTCCTATTACTTGCATGATTATTGCACTAGCCAAGTTTTCCATCCCTTCTAGAGTCAATTTTTGGTAATTTATATGTAATGCTGTGAACAAGAAAAATTATTCATTAGAATTTTTCTTAGAGAATAAAATAAATAAGTCCACTCTGAAGAGTATAATACTATAGGCAAACCCCAACCTTGGGAAGAACAGTCATACCTGATTTAAAAAAAAAAAAAAAGTGAGGAATTTCTTGGTTACATATGAAAGAAAGTGAGGGGAAGAGAGAAGAAAGAGAGTAGGGATGAAAAGGGCAAAGACAGCAGATGGCTATGCAATATGTGATTGAATCCAATGAACAGAAATAGTCTATATGAAATTAAAGGCTTGATAATAACATCTAACATCTAGTGAGCATGCACAATGTGCCACTTTTCTAAGCACGGTACACATATTAGCTCGTTCAATTTTCATTGCAACTCTGTGAAGAACTGTTATTACCACTGTTTTCAAAATGAGGCTCGCTTCGGCAGCATATATACTAAAATGAGGAAAATGAGGCACAGAGAGGCTCAATACTTTTCCCATGTTGACACAAGCAGTAAAACGTGGAGTCGGGATTAAAACCAGAATCGAACGCAATATGGCTACAGGGCCTGCATTCTTTAGCCATGAACTTTAGGGCAGGGTTGACAAAACTACTGCCTACGGGCCAAACACAGCCAGTAGCCTCTTTCTGTACCTCTTTTTTTTTCTTTCAGGGGTGGGGGCACCCTGCTTGGAGCCCTGCAGGCCCGCTGCAGGGGTGCGTAGTGACAGCCCAGGTGCCCACCGCGCCCTCCGCGCCTGGCCGGCTAGTAAGCTAAGGTCGCGGGATTCACCTGAGGAGTTGCCGGGTGATGCCAGGGCTCACCTGCAACAGAAGGGCCATCCTCCTGGACTGGTTGCTGGCGAAACAGTTGGCGGCGGTCAGCGGCAGCGCCCCTAGGCCGGGAAAAGACAAGGCTGCGCGGCCCGGGAGCACCAGGAGGAGGAAGCGGGAACGTAAGCCCCGCCCTGTGCCGCCTGCTGCCCCGCCCACCGCACCCTCGCCCTAGGCGCCCGGCAGGTAAGGCCTGGGTCTGAGTAGGGGGCGCACGCTGGGTCCCGGTGACCAGCAGCATGAGCATTGTCCCAGATCCCATGGGGTAATGCTAAGGGACCCGGAAAGATGTACTACATACAATGGGTTTGGGTTACTGATGAGGAACACAGCTTGGGAATCCACTGTTTTTATAGTAAGTGGTAAGAAAGCCTATACTTTGAACCCGCATGTACCTGTGACCCAGATTCAACAATTACAAACTTTTAGATGATATGGTTCTATACCCTTACTCAGTTCTTCCCCCGACCCAATCATCTTGAAGCGAATATCTGACCTACATATAATTTCAACTCTCAAGGTTGTTCGTTTTAAACACAACCCTGAGAAATGGCATTAGGAAACAAGAGTCAGGAAGGAACTTGCGTTCTTGGCATACCCGACAAACAGGTGCAGGGATGTTCAGGGCCTATAGAATACTGTTTTCCCCATCAATCCACCTTTGTCCCTACCTGTCTTGGATCCTGGCAAACTGTCACCAAAGTATTTCACTCTGTTGGCCACTCTGATTAATTTAACCAACAGAGGCTAGAACTAAATCTGTTCAATTGGTCTCACACAGCACTTAATTAAGGCTACTGTCATCAGGACTCCAAACAATGAGATGACGTTAACCTGTAGTATTGACCTCAAATATGCCTTCCGGGGTCCTGGACCCAGGCAACTGTCCCAGGGGAGACCAGAGGACTATTTCAGACAGTCGGGATTTGATCTAGTCTAAGACCCATTCATTATCCATTTCACTAACCTGCTGATCTTTAGTGTCATCACCAATAATTACAGGGGGCAATAGATGGGCAAAAAACCCACCTCTATCCCTGACGGAGAGCTATTTCATGGCCCATTCCAGCCATATACAAGCATATAACCCAAGTAGGCACAGGTAACTCCTATCAGGATTTGTCATTAAACTTGATCTGGATCAGCATCACGTCGGTTCGATTAAGTCACATGGGCAGTGTCCCTGAATGGTTGTAACTTCCTTTCCTATCCATGGCACATCCCTCTCAGGCATCAGAGAAGCATGTGAATTTGTAACAGAATGGGGGGAGGTGGTGCCAGTCCGTGTGTTTGTACCTGTTTAAAGGGGCTCCATGTTGAGAGCTGCAACTGAAGGTTGCTCGGGCACAGCAGTATATCTGACTATCAGCCACGTCCACAGACTGTCTGCTGCACCTGCTGTTCGCCTTGAGTGATGGTGTTGGGTCTAGGCGACAAAGAGAATATTTATTGCCCCACGCTTGTACATCTGGAGTCTAAGGTGTTCCTACCACAGCTGCCAGGGCTGTTTAATTCCGAAGTCTATGGTCTTCCAAGGGGTGGACCAGATAAGAGACCAGACAGCTAAGTCATTGGGACTATGCCAAGAGTCAGTAAAAAATACGTTTCATCATAGGGAGTATTGATCAGAGTTGTAAAAACGGCCTTGGGGTCTGTGCAGTGAGTGAACAACAATGCCAATTTTGAGTACGGCCTATATGGAGCAGTAAACAGCTAGAGGCCCCCAGTGGACACTAACAGGTTTGAGCTTAGCCAAACCATCAGTGAACCAGGCCCCAGCATTAAGGTGAGCCTCTGGGAACTGAGGGCCCCATTGCGCCTGTGGCTTTATTTCAGGTGCTATAATGTGAATCTAGTTTCCCCACAGCAGTAGCTGCTGCTTTTCCATATAAACCGAGATGCTGCTGGAGCCAGGCTCCTAGGTCCTTGAATATCCAATTTCCAAGTGTGGAAACAATTTCCAATTTAACAGGTGAGGTATATTGGACCTTTTCCTTATTCGTTGTCAAGCCTGATCTAACCTACACCCAAATGGGGACGTTTTGTGAAGTCACGGGTCAGGTTTTCTTTTTCAACAAGAGCTCAGCAACAGGTCAATAGTGACGCCTCCTACCCCCTCCCCCAACCCCCCACTCCCCTGCCGCAACCCCAGTTTTTTAAAAGAGGTGCACTTGGTGCCTGGATCAGCAGGTGGCGATGTTGTACTAGGGAATTGCTTCTCTGAATTTCGCAATAGTTTTCTTTAACTAAAGGTGTGATTTCCATTTCTTCTCAGATTTTATATTCTTTTTGCTAGACCACCGATAAGAGGACAGAGATTACCTCTGTACATGCCACAGTCCTTGAATGAAAGAATCCTTTCTGGACTTCATGAGTATTCACGTATAACAAGCACGTATAACATGAATATCAATTATACATTCGGCAGTGAAAGACAATAGTACATTGAATCAGCCCAAAAAGCCCTCCCTACCAGGTCACTTTAATTTTTCTTCTTCACAGAAAATGTTGCCCAAACCCCATCAGTTGATTTTTGGATGCCTCCCCTCACCCCCCACCCCCAGCAAGGATCCCATCCTTGGCATTACTAACGTTTTGGATTGGATAATTATCTGTTTGGGGAGATGTCCTGTGCATCCCTGCTTCTACTCACTACGTGCCAGTAGAACACACCCTCCTTCCTTTAGTTGTGACAACCAAAGATATCTCTAGACATTGTCAAATGCCACAGGTTTGGAAGGGGGCACTAAATCACCTGGTTGAGAACCACTGCCCCATGGAACATGGACCAATAGACCAAGAAGTCTAATAGGCATATAAAGGGCTACAGCTGCTGGAAGTCTAGAAGGTGGGGGGACACAGACAGAGGGGGAGGAAGAAAAGCTTTGGAGGATGGCTTTTTTTTTTTAATCCTTTGTCTCTTCAAGCCAGGCTCCACACCGATTTCCTTGCACATATTCTTGCAGGTTTCTCCACAGTCCTTGGTGCCTTCAGCTACCCTGGCATCTAGCACCCCAACCCCCCACTAACTGGGCAGGATTGTAGCCTGGGCACTTGCAATCAACAAAGCTAAAAATATTTGAGTTTCTCCCTTCTTGAGGTTCCTCAAGCATACCTAGCTTTCTCCTTAAAGCAGCTGAAGTTGGGGTGTGGGGGAAGGGAGGAATTGGGAGGTGCAGAGGAACAGAGCAGTCCCTTGCCAGTAAGCAAGGCTTTGTATCAACTTTCAGTTTCAAGTAGCTGCCAGCAGGGCTCATCCAAACCAGCGCCCGTTTCTGATCCACCTAAGTTTCTATCTCCATACTGCTAACCTCATTTATCTAAATTTGGGGACCCCCTGACTCAGCAGCTACAGCCACTTTTGGCTGCCCCACTGTCATATAACATCCCTTTCTCTTCCTACTCTTGAGGAGAGTGAGTACAATCAAAACATCATTTGGGTAAATTGTTTCAATCCCGCTTTGTATCACTTATCCTCTAAATGTACATTAAGGGAGCAGGAGGGGCCTACTCTGCACCTTGCTCACCACTTGGATAAAAGCATTTGCTTGATCCTGGAGAGTCTTCTCTTGCCCACTAACACAGCCCATAGGGTCTTCCAGAAAGGCATGTCTCTGCTAGCATCCCATCTTGTCACCAAAACTGTCAGAAACTAAGATTTTACCCTATGCGTGTTAATAATTTAGCCTGTTACTGTTTCATGGATGTTGGCAGAAGACACGAGATCCTTGGGTCAGAGATAAAGTACTTTATTACTGATACACAGCAAGTGGCATGAAAATAATGTCACATCAGTTACCCATGGCGACTAGGTAGAGGGCCCAGGTGGACGCTATGCACACAGGGAGTCTGCTTTGTGGCTTAGGAAAAATGAGTTTGGGGAATCCAGTGCTTTTGTAGTAACTGCAAGACAGGTCAGAAAGAAATACCCAGAATGAAGGACAAAGAGAATAGAGGGTGGAAAAGAATGAAGAGAATATAAGAGCATGGGGGCTGTAGTAAGATTTTTTTAAAGTGGTTAATCTAATATATGAAAACAGTCTCCTCATAAACTGGAAATGAAAATGAGTCCAATTAGTGCCATATTTGCTATTTTTCTCTCATTTGTCGATGTTAGCAAATAATTTTCTTGAAAAAAAAAAATGAAAAAGTCAGTAGCTGCAGCCTCAAGATAATGATATTACTGCTCCTGACTTCCAACATCCCCATCCCCCAGGATGAGGAGCATTTTCACCTGTGTGCACCTAAATTGTAGGGCTGCAGCAGGGATCTTTGTACTATAACCAGGGAGAAGAAGCCCTGAAAATAAATGAATAAGGAATTCTGGACTATGTGGTGTTGGACCAAAGTTCCCTCCTAGAACACTCACGTTCCTCTTCTTTTCTGCAAAGAATCATTTATAACCTCAGAGCATCTGATGATTTCACTTAAATAAAATTATACTTCATTGCATAGAGGTTAAAAGCACAAGCTCTGGAGTTAAATCTGCCTTTGTTCAAACCCCAGCATCACAGTTATGTGATGCCAGTTATGTGACCTGAAGTAGGTTATAAAATCACTCTGAATCTGTTTCCTTATCGGTGAAATGGTAACAATGTCACCAAGCCTCAAAGGGTTGTTGTGAAGATTCAGTGGGACATTTGACCACATTTGGCTTTTATCACTAGTTATGTGGAAGGGAATGGCGTTTAAAGCAGATGGCCAGGGGTTCCTAGTTCCTTGGGAAAGCAGCTCAAGGATTCAGGCACTGAGGCAGTAAGAAAGGGAGCACAAAAATTAAGTAGATGATGGCTGTGGAGGGGGGTGGCAGTTGGATGTTTGTGGGGGGCCAAGATGAGGCTAATCACTGCCTTTCTCTATTATGAATAAGCATTTTGTAAAGGAATGGAAAACATTTATTTCAAACTTCCTCTAGTATGAGGAAGACATACATTGAGTGATGAACACGGGTATTCGAGAGTTCCCTCAAACAAGAATTTCAGGAAGGACCAGGGCGCCTGTGTGGCTCAGTCAGTTAAGCATCTGCCTTCGGCTCAGGTCATGATCCCAGGGTCCTGGGATCGAGCCCCGCATCAGGCTCCCTGCTCGGTGGGAAGCCTGCTTCTCCCTCTCCCACCCCCCTGCTTGTGTTCCTGCTCTCGCTGTGTCTCTCTCTGTCAAATAAGTAAATAAAATCTTTAAAAAAAAAAAAAAAGCATTTCAGGAAGGACCACCTTATACTTCATGCATTGCCAATGTTTCCCCCTCTGGGCCATGCTAGAGAACATGGAACAAAGTGTAATACAGTAGGGCGCAGGAAGAAACCGACAGTAAGTAAGAGTCAACAAACTTATATTGAACACCTACTATGTTCCAGACTCTGTGTTAGGGGTGATGAACAAACTGACATGGTCTCACCCTCATGGCTTATATTTCAGACAGCAGCTCCCTGGTGCCAATCTGTGGACATGCTAGATCACCCGCAGTGTTTAGATTCCTCAGACTCTGAGCACAGATCCCACCCCTTACCTAATGAATCAACATTCTAGGTGGTGGGGGACAGAGGAGGCGGTTTTCTTTTCTTTCTTTCCTTTTTTTTGGGGGGGAGGGGGCAGAAGGAGACACAGAGAGAGAGAGACTCTTAAGTAGGCTCCATGCCCAGCATGGAGCCTCACGCGGGGCTCAATTTCACAACCCTGAGATCATGATCTGAACTGAAATCAAGGGTCAGACACTTAGCCGACTGAGCCACCCAGGTGTCCCAAGGAGGCAGTATTCTTAATAAGTGCCCTCTGGTGATTCCAAAAAACAGTCTGGGTGTTTCTCAAAAGGTGGTCCGACTCTCAAACTCAGTCTCTCCAAGAGAACAGCATGTGAACGTATGTTTTCAATGCACCAGGAGATTGGAGAAATGTGCTCTCAGACTGCCTTTCTCTGACACCATTTCCTTTTTATTAAATGATATGTGTGCAAGTGCATTATAAATTGAAAAACGTGATACAAAGTTAGTTGGGTACAGTTTCTAGGACCTTTCTATAAACTGAGGAAGGCCAGTTTACACAAGTAACTGAAGTCAGTGTGGAGTATGATGAGACATTCCTCAGAGCATAACAGGTCTCTGATTTTACATCCTCATGGTTCTTGTTACGGCAGCAGAAGCTTCTGGCAGGTGAGACTGCTAGAACAGTGCAATGGCCTCGACCGAAGGCCCCTCTGCCACTAGGCCCTGGAGTCCTCTGTGGTGCCTGAGCAGTTCCACACCTGGATGACCTCTTCTCAGAAGGTCCATAAAGTATACATACTCCTCTAGGCCACTTGCACAGTCTTTTGTGCCACAACAGAAATATTTATCAGGTGGACCCTGTATAAGCCTCATAATATGGTTCTAAACCCCTTAAATGCACCATGAGATCCAAATTCCAGAAGTAAGATTCAGAATGAGGAAGAAACTCGACAGGAAGGAGGGAACAGACTGATGGTTAGAGAAGACACTAAATTCCCATTTTAGATGTGAAGAATGACAGGTGCCTTTGGAATATCCGGGTGGTGATTCCCCACAAATGGCTGGAAATAAAGCATGTGGAGATCTGAAGAGGGGAAAGAACAGTGACAGAGACCTAGCAGGCTTCCGCTAGAGGTGGCAGGGAGTTTGTCTAGAGAGAAAATAAATGAAGAAAAACTCACCAGCGTACAGAGTCACATGAAAGGGAGAGAAGGAAAAGCCGAGGGCTCTGAAGCCAAAAGGAGGTTAAAATTTCAAGGAAAGACTAGTCACCAGTGTCAAATAACACAGAGCAGTCAGTGAGGACAAGAACAGAAGACAGGCCAGTGGATTTGCAATCTGCATGTCACTGGTGACTTTCCTGAGAGCAACAGAGCCCGGTGATGTGGGGACTACAGGTTTCTCGTGCTCTCCGAAAGTGGAGCGTTCCTAGGAAACCGAAATGGCAGAAAGCAAAGAAGCAACCACCACTACCTTCTGTGGAAAATTTTTTGAGCATTCCCAGACCCACAAAATAACTTTTTAGGCTTTTCTGATACCTTAGGACACATCTTGCTAAGGGAGGCACAAAATCAATCGAGATAAAGCACAGATGCTCAGACGGTCCGAAGCCATGGTGGCTTGAGGCTGTGTTGCTGACTGAGTGTAGTTCTGGGAGGAGCTTGGCGGGGCCTCTCTCCCCATCTAACAGCTTGCGGCAAAACAAACACTGAATGCTATTTTCACTTTTCATCTTTCTCGTAAAAGTGAAAATCCTTTTCAGATTTCTTTCAGTTAGCGAAAACAGGTAGGACTGTAGGTCTTTCATAAAACTGAAGTGTGGAACACTGACTCTTAAAAAGTAAGGGATATCTGGATTTCCTTCATGGTTTGGGCCAGTGTTTACTAATAAATTCCAATTCCCTTTAGAGTTTTGATTTTATCATTTCCTGTCAAGAAATGATATACTATACATACTCGTGTCTGTTATCCTTGAACATGATTACCCTAACCTCCAAGGGAACTCTATTATTATTTTTCAGAGTTTGTGGTGAACCTCTGGCATATGGTAGACACTCAAGGAAAGTTCGTTCAATGAATGTGCATAAGAAGAATGGGTGAATGTGAATTTAGGAAGCGTGTGGGAAGAAAGTCTTCTTCCATATTGGAAATACAGTAAATATCTCATCTTTCAAAGTTAAATATAACCCTTTATATTTAAAAATTAGATATAATTAGGGGATAGTTGTACCCTAGTATAGCATGATGAGGAAAGTATGGGCTTAGAAGACAGACAGGCATGAGGACTGAATCCCAGCTATGGGGCATTTCATATCTGCAAAATGGGGTAATATTCCTCACTTCACAGGGCAGATGGAGGAGTTGAATTAAATAAGATATGTGAAGATCCAACCATAGGACCCTGCACAGAGGAGCAGAATGGTAACTAACTGGTAGCAGTGGGAATTAGTTTTAGTTATTAGCTATTCGCCCTATAAGCTGTTGATTCAGATGTTCAAGATAGAAAACTACAGTAATTTTCCATATAAGTTGGCAGGAAAACCTCACCACTTTTGGTCTAGAAAGATCTAATCACTTCTTTCTACTCACATTTGTTTGAAAGGGTGCAACTCCAACCAACCTATCAATCAAATGCGGATCTTGTGAAGAAGGCCCACTCAGTGTCAACTCTCAGCCACTCCTCTGATATCCGACTGGTGAACAGCCTGCATTATAAAGTGTTGTCACACGTTAAAAAAATTTTTTTTACACTAGAAACTTTGCATTCATAACCATGGGAACGTCGAAGTCCTATTATGTCAGCGTGATCCCGATGCCCATTTGGTACGTTTTGCAAGGCATTAAGGCGGGAGTAGGGGTAGGGGGTGGACACAAGGGGGTGAAAGGGGTCGAGGCGGTGGGGAGAAGGGTAACGTGATTACACATACGGGAGCAGCCAAAGAATGAAGCCTCTACCTTTATGGCAAAGTCATTTTTTATTAAAAGCAAAAAAGAAAAACGACATTTCTTCCCCACCCCTTCGGCTCACTTCCTAGCGGGAGCCGGGCAGTCACACCCTATACCTCAGAGTGAGCGAAAGTCCCCCGCGTCCCAGGCCGACGGCCCGCAGAGGTGAAGGCGGCCGAGCACGCGGCGGCGCGCTTCCTGCTGCTGAGCCCTTAGCCACCGCCCCCTCCCGCCCAGGGCCAAGTTGCTCCATCCGGGCCGGGCGGGGCAGCCGGGACAGACTCCGCCCCGCCCCTCCGGCCGCGGCCCCGCGGCGCCCGAGCCCGGCGCCCCCCGCCCCGCCCCTGCTCCGCCCACCGGCCGGTGGCCCCGGGGGACGCAGGGGGAGGGGCGCGGAGGCGGCGGCCCCTGGAACCGCGCAGCGTACTGGAGCTAGCCCCGCACTTGGCGCCCGCCCGCCCGTCAGATCCCGGCTGTGCTTTCAGCGGTGAGTACTGGCCCGGCCCGACGGATGTCCCGGGGCGGGAGCGCCGGTCGCGCTGTCCCCGGGGCAGTCGGCGCGAGCCTCCGCCGCGGCGCCCGAGGCTCCTTCCCCGAGCGGGACTGAGGTGCGCAGAGCGGCCCGGGGCTGGAGAGAAGCCGGGGAAGGCCCAGGGGAGAATCGGGGAGGGGACTAGCTCCTGGGGATTGACCTCTCCGCCTTGTCTCCAGCCTGTGCCGCGCTGGGGACAGGGTTCGGGGACTGGAAATGGCTTTCCTCGTCCCTCTTTTGCCTTGACTGTGCATGCCGCCGGAGAGTCCTCGCCGAGGTTGTGCGGGCCTCACTGGGAGTCCTCATCCAGGCTCCACAGGCCGGCCGAACTGGCGAATCCTAACCCAGAGGAGGGTGTGCGGGCCTCGCTGGGGTGTCCTGACCCCGGGGGGGTGTGCGGGCCTCACGAGGGAGTTCCCAGCGCGCCCGGGCTTGCGGAATAGGGAAATCCTCCGGCAGATCGGGGAATCCACACCAAGTGGTAAGGGGCAAATGGGGTGAGGTGGAAGAGTTGGGCACAGAGCCTACCCTCATAGATTCAGAGATCCAGGAAGGAAAATGAGCTGCCTTTCCTAATCCAGCCAGACATCAGAATGGCACGTCTTTCCTGCAACACACATAACCCGCCTCACAGGCTTGGGGGCAGGGAGACAGCCTCTAGGACAACAGTTCTCAAACTTTTGGGGGGCTCAAAACCCCTTTACACATAAAAATTCCTATACCTTTTGTTTATGTGGGTTATATTTTTTATATTTACCATATATATAAAACAAAATTTACCATATTTAATAATCATTTTTTAAAATAGTGCGCGTATTATATATTAACATAGCATTTTATGAAAATATCCATATTTTCCAAAACAGAATGTTACTGAGAAGAGTGGCGTTGTTTTATATTTTTGCAAATATCTTTATGTCAGGTTTAATAGAAGGCAGCTGGATTCTTAATATCTGCTTCTTCATTCAGTCTTGCAATATCACATCATGTAGCCTCTGGAAAACTCCACCGTATACTCCTGAACACGTGACAGTGAAAAAGACAAATTGCTTCTTGGTATTATAATGGAAGTTGTTTTGATCTTGTGGATACCTAGAGTTCCTGCACCACACTTTGAGAACCACTGGTGTAGGAAATGCTTTGGAGGCTTCAGTCATTAGTCCTGCTTCTTGTTTGGGATGCTTGCTCTAAATGGAAATACACACCACCCCATGCATGGACAATGTTAACCTCTGGAATTTGGGACCAAGCTTGATCTCGCTTTGGAAACTAAGTACTAGGTCCCCACGTAAGAGATGATGAGCCCCAGTGAGTGGCCTCCTGAAAACTCAGCAAGGCTCACAGATGGCTCTGGTTGTTTCTGTGCCCACAGAGCTGATCTGTCTGTGCGCCCGGGTCACAGCAGTGATGTGGCAAACAGGACCTGTGGGTTCAGAGAAGTGGCCACGGGGAGCCCATGCCAAGTGTGTAGGGGTTGGTGTGAGAGTTACCAAGTAGTCAAAAAGTCATTTCCAAAAGAACATTGCCTTCCTTTCCTCCACGTGCATTGCTATTTGCATTTGTGTAGCCTTGAGCTTGTTGGAATAATATTAGGATTCCCCCGTCTTGCTGCTCTTTCACTTTCCACTTTTAGAGGTGTACCACCTGGAGCGGCCCTGCCTCAGCCCCTACCAGAAAGCCATGTTCTGCACCCTGCTGTGTGGTAGGTGGGATCCCTCATGGGTTTATTTCCTTGGCTTCATGCTCTGTCAAAACAAGTTCCAGATAGAAATTACATATGTATATTCACCAAAGGAAAATGATTCCGTAACTCTGTCCTCCCTGTTGCTCCTCCATCCACAGAGCCTCTTGTGCTCTGATGAAGCAGCTTGGATACTGTAGCTGATAGTTGAGAGATGTTAAAGCACATGAGCGTATTGCATGTTGTTGCCCTGGCCACAGATGGGAGAAGGGAATGGGATCTCTGTGTACCTGCTGTGTTCTTGGAGTAAAGCACCACTTTGATGGTGGGGGTCTCATGCCTTTATCCCTTCAGTACTTAATTTATTGACTATCCATTTTACCAAGTGGCCAGTTCTGTCCTTGACACTGGGGGGGAAGCAGTGAGCACAAACAGATGCAGCCCCCGTCTTTCTGGAGTTCACAGTCTGGTAGCTTAGGTAAGTGCTGGTTAATGGAGACAGGCCACTGTCGAGTGTTCACATGAAACCTGGTCCTGCGTGACGAACACTACCCCTACCAGCTGTGTGCTTCAGAGCACATGCTGAGAAAGCCAGAGTCCCAAGCCACGAAGATAGTGATAAATCCAACATTTATTACCATGTGCCTGGTGAAGAAATTCCTTTGCCTTCTTTCCTCTGTTCTTCCTTTTACAGAGGAAGTGACTCCCTGAGGGCAGCCAGACCCTGTACTGGGAAATGAGCTCTAGTGGGGTTCCAGTCACTGGGGCAGCCTTGAGCAAGACACTCTCTCTGGGCCTCAGTGTCTACAGCTTTAAAGTGGGTGGTGGGACCACCGATGTCCGAGGAACCAGCGGTTTGCGTCTCCTCCCAACTCCATGTTCAAGGGCGTCACATTTTTCTAGCTTGAAGTTAGCCGTTATGGGACTGTCCACACCATGGAAATCAGCAAATGGTGTAATCCAGAGCTCCCCCACCGCAGAGAGCAAGTGGTTAAAGGTTTACCAGCACACCACTGCTGCTGTCAGAGCCAGCGGGCTTTTGTGTGTTTGTACGGTTGACCCTTGAACAACATGGAGGTCAAGGGTACTGACCCCCTGCGCAGTAGAAGATCCAGGTAAGACTTTTGATTCCCGAAAAACTTCACTACTAATAGCCTATTGCTGATCGGAAGTCTTACCGATGATATAAACAATTAATGAACAGTTTGTATGTTATATGTATGATATGCTGCATTCTTATAATAAAGCTACAGAAAATAAAATGTGAAGAAAATCATAAGGAAAATACATTTACTTTACTGTACTTTATTTATTGACAACAATTTGTGGATCAGTGGACCCATGCACTTCAAACCCTTGTTGTTCAAGGGTCACCTATATTTTTTAAAAAATAAACTCTTTAAGGGAGCCCAGGTGGCCCAGTCAGTTAAGCATCTGACTTTGACTCAGGTCTTGGTCTCAGGGTCCGAGGATGGAGCCCTGTGTCAGCGGGGAGCCTGCTTTTCCTTCTCCCTCTGCCTCTCCCGGCCTCCCACTTGTGCTTTCTCTCTTTCTCTTAAATAAATAAACAAAATCTTTAAAAATGATTAGAATAATAATAAAATAAACTCTTTAGCCTAGACAAAGACACCGAATATGAGGTATGTGATTCAATTCCTCCAGAACTTTTGATAGGGAAAAAACAGTCTGTTTTTACCATATCCTAGAACATGAATCAGCAGAATTTTCTTTAGGTTCCTTGGGCTCTACAGTCTCTCATAGTCGCCTCAGCTGTTCAGCTCTGCTCTCGTTGTGTGACAACAACCATAGGCAATATGCAAATGAATGGGCACAGCTGGGTTCCAATAAAACTTTATTTACAAAAACAGGGGCTGGGCCATAGTTTGCAGTCCCATCTTAGAATGTCAGAACAGGAGCCACGCCTTCGAGGAGATAATTTCATGGAAAAGTACATTGTTTAGGGCTTTATCCGTGAATACCACAGATTTGGTGCTCGAAGACAGGTATAGCTGGAAGTGGCAACCACAAAGGATTTGGAATTGATTGAAAAAGCATCCATAGTAGGTTGTCTAAATAAAGGCCAAGTATGTTCACGTTTTGAGGACACAGCGATGGATGGCGAGGGGGGGGGGTGTCTTTATTCCCAACTGCCTCTCACAGGAGCCACGGCAGATGCTGGGATTGATAGACCTGCAATCTAAGCCAGCATGTGAATTTGGGGTGTTCTTATGCAAAAACCAGTAGTGCTTCTAATAGCTATTCTGATTCCAGGAAGAGGCACAAAAGAAGTGTTAAAGAAAAGGAAGGAAAATTGTCATTATATGTGTTTATGTTACATACATTGTATATGTACGTTGTGTGTGTGTGTACATATGTATACATGCATATTTGTATATTTATATATGTACCTAGGATATGTGGCTGTGCGATTATTGTTCCATGTATTTAAAATAGTCTTATGAATGTTTGGAAGACAGACATGCCAAGCTCTTACCAGTAGCCAGTTCTGGGCAGTGAAATGGGGTAGAAGAAAAATGGGAATTTTTACTTACTACTCTTTGTAATACTGTGTGTTTGCCTACCCTGCAACATTCATGTATTGCTTTTATAACCTAAAAATAAAACAAAAAACTAAAATCCCAACAACCTATACTTTTTTTTTTTTTAAGATTTTATTTATTTATTTGACAGAGAGAGAGATAGTGAGAGCAGGAACACAAGTAGGGGGAGTGGGAGAGGGAGAAGCAGGCTTCCCGCCAAGCAGGGAGCCCGATGCGGGGCTCGATCCCAGGACCCTGGGATCACGACCTGAGCCGAAGGCAGACGCTTAACGACCAAGCCACCCAGGCGCCCAACCTATACTTTTTAAAGGAATATAGGATTATTTCTGTGGTAAGAATATTACCACCACCCCTTCTCCCCTAAGAAAACAAATTATTTTAACTGTCACATCACAGTTCACTAGTATATATACTACTATATGTATTAATTCAAAATAATATTGGAAGAGAGGCCTCCCAGATCAAAACATTTTGTTAGACGACTTAACCCCCTGTCCAAGATCACAAGTACCAGATGAGTGTTCTTTAATGGACTACTAGGCAGCCCTTAAACTAATGTTGTAAAATGTTGTTTCATGAGCTGTCGTGAAGTATAGTTTTTACCCTTAAAACCGTGGTACCCAGGAATATTTTCCTGTGGCCCTTCGTGTTCTTATGAGGAGAGAACGCATGTGCATGGGTGTACGGGCGTGCACACACATGCACAAAGGCGAAGGATATGCCAAACGCTGAGTGTTTTTCTCTTGCTCGTGGGATACAGTTGATTTTTTAATTTTCTTCACTTCAGTATTTTCTAGCATGTATTAAACAAGTATTACATTTGATAGAAGCATTAAATTTGAACAACTATTAAATTCGATAGGACCAAAAATAACCACCCAGTTACTTGTCCAATGGGGACAACACAGTTGCCTTCATTTTTCTTAGACTCCGTTACTCCTGACTTGTCCCCGAGCAGAGCCTGCTTACTCCCTTGCTCCCGGTAGGAAGTAGAGAAACAAGTGTGGAGCAAGAGGCTTGGGGAACCAAAAACGGGCCCACTGACCCACCTCAGTCACATTGTGCTTGTCCTCTTCCCTGTGGAGTCGGCTCCAGCCTCAGCCCCTCCCTCTCCCTCCAGGTGACCCAGAGGTTAGAAAGTTCATAGGATTCATGCCCTTACCTGAGGAGCTATCAGCTGACCATCTTCCTACAATAAATGGCCTTGTTTCTTTCTTTCTTTTTCTTTTTTTAAGTAGGCTCCATGCCCAGCGTGGAGTCCAATGTGGGGCTTGAACTCAGGGCCTTGACATCAAAAGTCGGACACTTAACTGACTTAGCCACTCAGGCGCCCCTCTTTTTTAGCTATTTTTAATGGAAAATTTCAGATATACGAAGAAGTAGAGAGAGTATAAACCCAGCCTCAACAATTAGGAACGTTTAGCCAATCTTGGTTCATCTATACCTTTCCCCCAGTTGACTTCTTTTTTCCCCTCTTCCAGGAGTTAGCATTTTATTTTCAGCTGTATAAATTAACAAAAACTTATTCTGTATTGCGTCTTTTTAGCAAAAAGCATGCACTGATGCTGTAGCAAAATTCTTTATATTCTACCGTAATGTCAGCCCAACTGAACAACTGCCCAGCCCTTGAGCACTTGTTTCCTGCTCCCCTGTGTTGGCATTTATTCTTCTCTCTGCCTACGAGTCTAGATCAATCTGCCCTCATTCCTACTCCCAGTGCTCGGTAAGGCCTTTCTCAATTCCCCTAACCATAGCTGTCTCTTTCCTGGACTTACTTATGACCCTTAGCATATTATAGTTATTTGTGTGCTTATCTCCTTGTTAGATTGTACTGTTCTTATGAAACAAGGAGTATTTTCCTGACCTACCTCTCTCCAGTGGTACTTAACAGTGCTTAATGCAGAGAAGATGCTCAGAAATATATGCTAAATTAATTTGACTTAAGTTTGTTGAGGAAAATTTTCGATTATAAAAGAAACGCATCACATTAAAAGGAAAATGTTCAGATACAGCTTAGGACCAAGAACATTTTATCTCACCTGCAAGGATTTTATTTTATTTCATTTCATTTTTTAAAAGATTTATTTAATTATGGGGGGTGAGCAGAGGGAAAGGGATAAGCAGACTCTGCACTGAGCGTGAAGCCCAAGGAGGGACTCTACCCCAGGACCCTGAGACCCTGACCTGAACCGAAATCAAGAGTCGGAGGCCTAACCAACTGAGCCACTCACCTGCAAGGATTTTAAAAGGCTTTAAAGAACTGTGAAGAGGGGCGCCTGGGTGGCTCAGTCGTTAAGCGTCTGCCTTCAGCTCGGGTCATGATCCCAGGGTCCTGGGATCGAGCCCCACATCGGGCTCCCTGCTCTGCGGGAAGCCTGCTTCTCCCTCTCCCACTCCCTGCTTGTGTTCCCTCCTTCGCTCTCTGTCAAATAAACAAACAAAATCTCAAAAAAAAAAAAAAAAAAAGAACTGTGATGAAAAGAATTTTCAATTTGGGCCAATATAGAAAGGCAACTTTTTTTGAGGAAAATAATTTTTCGTTATGGTCTGTTGTCCCTTTTTCACATATATATCTGGAGCCCGTAGCTCTTCTGTGCTTTTAGAATGCTTTTTTACCCCAGTTAGGTAAGAGTGACCCTGACTATATTTTAGAATATCCATTGTGTTTTAAAATGTAGATTTAAATCTTCAGTAAAAGAAACAGGCTACATGTAGGACCCACATGCCCCATGAAGTCAGTTGATACCAGTCTCATGAATAACGGTAGCTCACAGGTATCGAGTTCCCCGTGTACTCTGTGCTTTCACCTGTCCCCATGTTTAGCTATCACCGCAGACCTCGGGAGCTGGGCAGAGGAGTGCAGGGCAGGTATTGTTACCTTAAATCTGCAAATACGCAAACTTAGGTTTAGGGAGATGGAGTGATTCTTGCCTAAGGCAAGATTTTGGTTTAAGCGTGGATTGGAAACCAAAAGGGCTTTGGGATTAGATGTTGCAAATGTGCAAAGATAGGAAACTGTCTTTTTCAATATTATACATCTTTGGGAGACAGACCACGTTGTTGAGGTAAGTTATGAATCCCTTAATGCTGTAGAACCACTGAAGTGATCTCGTACTTTCTGAACCAGTCGTTTCTCAGATCCCTCATGTTATGCCTTAGTCTTTTGTTGTAAGAATCAATCCACCTTCTGATGAATTAGCAAGGCTGTTGTGCACACGTGCTGGTGTGGTTCTCTCATTGTCCTTTCTTGACTTAAGGAGCACTCTGGGCAAGCCCATCTTTGGATAGTGTGACTTGCCTGGGCTCTTGCTCAAACAGATTTGTATGGAGGACTTAGTTATTCCTTATCCTCATCATCCTTTTATGACCGTTATTATAAAATTACAAAGCAAAGTATACACTGTAGTGTAGTTCATGAAGAAGGTGCGTCAGTCTAAGAGTATCCTCCTACATGATCACCAGGTTTGAATTTTTGGTTGAGAAGAGGAGAGGTGAATAAATCATTTCTGATGGTCTGTTATATGCAAGAGCTAGACTAGGAGAGGCATATAGAAAGTAATAGTGGTGGCAGAAAGACGAGTCTCAGGATTGGTTTTAAGGGTGGTATGTTGCATAAAAGCTTTATTTGCTCAGTGAAGGAATCAGTTGCATTTTTTTTTTTTTAAGTAAGCTCCACACCCAGCATGGAACCCAATGTGGGGCTTGAACCCACGACCCTGAGATCAAGATCTGAGCTAAGATCTAGAGTCGGACGCTTAACCGACTAAGCCACCCAGGGGCCCCATCAGTTGCATTTTAAATGCTGGTGTTGTCTGTATTACTGACATCAACTCATCCTTTCAAAGTTACCTATCATGCCGATTTTGTCAAAATCAAGTATATTTTAGGGGAAAGAGAGGTTGACTTTCTAGTCTTGACAAATGTACCTTGGAGTGTGAAGATTGTTTTAATATGAGATTTCATTTTTTAAATCCATTTGGTTAATTTGGGTTTTTGTATGAGGAGTGACCAGAAGTTCTATCACTTGTGCTGCTGACTTGAGGCAACATGGTGCGAGAGTCAGCCCCGGCATCCCGGGGCCTGGCTTGACTCCAGGCTTGGCCACTTACCAGCCACAAGGCCTTGGCAGCTTACTTAACCCCTCTAATCCTCAGTCTTCCCGCTGGTACAACAGGATGGTGATACCTTTCTCACAGGGTCGCTAAAGGACCACATTAGACAACGTGGCCGAGGTGCCTGGCACCCCACAGACGCCCAGCACGTGTCCCCAGCTGCAGTGCTTATGGATTGATGGAGCACTCGTGACATAACGCCTGCACCTGCTGCCATTCTTCTGCACTTTTGTCCCAGCCCAGAGCTCCTGAGCTCCAGACCCACCTAGGGAGCTTCCTGCTGGATGTCTTCATCCCCAAGTCGCCATAGCTAAAACTGATATGTTGGCTCTGGTCTTGGTCACTGGCTCTGCCAGTTGGCCCAAATGAGGCACATGGGAGCTGTCCTAGACCTCTTCTTCATCTCTCATCCTCAGTCCATTCTGCTTGCTTAACTCTCGCTGGGATCTGTTGCCTCTGACCTCATTTTCTGACTTGGTGACTGTCACAGCGCTGTAACCTTCCTCCCCAACACCAGTCAGCATCCTTCCCCTGAGGCAGTCCTGTGACTACCGAGTGATCTTGGACAATCAAATCAGGTCTTCACGAGTCCAGCCTAGAATCCTTTAATGGTGCCTCCTGTCTTCAGGATGAATCTGAGCCTTTTGGTGAGGCTCCTCAAGATGTAGACCCTGCCCTTCTCTTTCCCGCCTGTCTTAGCTCTGCCCGCACGCGCCCTGTACCTCCTCCACCTGGGACTTCCTGATTCCCACAGGGTCACACTTCCATGCCTTCACAAGTCCTGTTTTCTCTGCCCAGAATATTCTTTCAGTGACTCCCTCCCTCCGTGTAGTTCTGGGAGGCTCGTGGATGGTGTTGCTTGTCCCTGGAGGCCTTCCTGTGCCCCTGTTCCCAGGCTGGATTAGCTGCTCTCCCTAGAGGCTTCTGTATCACCATTCACCCCTGCTGTAGCTGCCATTAACTCCTCACCAGTCTCTCTGTGACTCGAGAGCAGTGGGGACTTTTATCCCTTTTTCCCAGTGGTCTGTAAAAGTCACATGTATGAGTGAACTTACATCCCTTCTCAACCCAGAGAGGCTCAGGTACCAGCCACGTCTGATGCTGTCTTATTACTTGTCACATCTTTGACGCAGTGAAGTGGCAATTGCATACAGATGCCATGTCGCTGTGTGGGCCACTGATGGAACTAGGGTAGAGCTGCCTAACAGGTGGGCTCTAGAGTCTGGTGCACTTGATTTTGAGTTCCAGTTCCGCCTCTCAACAAGCCTGCAGTCGAGCTTCAGAGTTCCAGCTCCTGACCACATCTGCCAATGGGGGAAGGACGTGATGGTCCAAAAACAGGAGCATCGGGTCCCCCTGGCAATTGCCTTTCTTCTGAAAAATCAGCAAATAATGGGTTTATAACTCAAGCTTCTGGGAACTCTACTAGCGTGAGTCATCCTTCTTGAGTCCAAGCAATTCTGAGGTGGGTGGGGGTAGATGACCTCAGAAACCCGGTGAATTCATGGAGATCAAGGCCGCCCTATGAGACCCTGGCAGCCTGACACCCTGCCTTTTGCGCTGACACTGTTTCTATTTCCTAAAATTTGGGTTAGAAAAGTTAATTACCAAGCATCTACAAAATTAGCTCAGGAGCTCGAGGAAATCAGGCAGCTTTCTTAAAGAATGGCTATCAACCACACCTGCTTCATAATGCTTTTAAAAACACAGTTGTCTGCCCTACCCCACTCGTCCTGCTCTCAGAAGTCAGATGCAATAGGACGTGGTTCTGCAAATGTCATTTTTAGGGTGTCTGCAGGTGTCATTTTTGAAGCCCCACTGATCACTGTGGGTTGATACAGGGTAGGGGACCCACATTCCGAGAAGGGGCTGAGGACTGACCTTAATGAGGACAGGATGAGGTCAGAGGCAGAGGCCTGGGTCAGGACGCCTGGGGCGGGGGAGGGGGCGGCGGCGGGGAGGCTGCCCTGCTTCTTCCTTTCCTTTCTGGCCAAATGTTTTATGACCTCATGATGACTTTCTCTTCTCAGTGCATCTCTGGAATTATAAATTCTGAAGTTCACAAGACTTTTTGTGAAACTGCTTGTTTTGGCCCATGGTGATATCAGAAATTAAAACTATTTCTGTTCTTTCGAGTTTGTGCTACTGCAGTTAGTTTAAAATAAGCTTAAAGGATGTGTCGGGGAAGCCTTTCTCCTTTGGGAATCAGACATGATGTGCTGGCTTAGCCAGCAAGGCTAGAACCGGGAGTCTCAATGAGACAGGGGCTGTTGGATCAGACAGTGCAGTGGCCATGGCCCTTGTCCCCACATCCTCACTGTTGCCTTTGGCAGTGGTTGCTGTATACATCTGCTGAGTGAGTCATGATCATTTTTATGGTACATCGTTAAAAATTTCCAGTGTTACTTAATAATGAAGTTCAAGGAAACAGAAGGGTTAGATTTCAGGAAGTAGCTATTTTTTAAATGCCATCTCGTATTTTCATGTTATGACTTAATTTCGTATCAAACTTTAACAAATTCTGATGTTGGAAATCTACAATTTAAACCAAGTGTAAAACTAGGACAGTCCTGCTTCTGTCTTTAGTTTGTCTTTAGTCACAGTTCCTACAGTGGCCAATTCTGCTGCCTCTACACCTTCTCTCCTCCTTTTCTGCCCTTACTCAACCTACTCTGGTTTCGTGCCTTCCCTCAGACCCACCTCAGGGCCTTTGCACATGATCTCACCCCTCCTCCAGATCGTCGGTAGCTTGTCCCCTCATTTCCTTCAAGGCTCTGCTCAAGTGGCTCCGTATCAGTGAGACCTCCTTTGATCTCCCAGTATCCTTTGTGGCCCAACACTCCATAACTGGCCTCATCCTGCTTATCCACAGAGCTGGTCACCCTCTGACATTCTGTTTGGGTATCTTTTTAGTTGTATAGTCTTTCTCCCTCCCCTACTCCCCTCCCTCCTCACGGAAGCATCACAAGCGCAGGGACTTTGTCACTTTGGTTCCTGGGTATATCCCCAGTGCCTAAAACAGTTCCTGGCACATATTGGATGGTTAATATCAATATGTGTTGAATATGAGTGAATGAATCATAGAATTTTTTTCACTTAGAAGGGACTTTTTTAGTTGAAAATAGAGCTACCATATGACCCAGCAATTGCACTACCAGGTATTTACCCCAAAGATACAAATGTAGGGATCCGAAGGGGGTACGTGCACCCCAATGTTTATAGCAGCAATGTCCACAATAGCCCAGCTATGGAAAGAGCCAAGTTGTCCATCAACAGATGAATGGATAAAGAAGATGTGGCATACACACACACACACACACACACACACACACACACACACACACACAATGGAATATTATGCAGCCATCAAAAAAAACCACAAAATCTTGCCATTTGCAATGTGGATGGGAGCTAGAGGGTATTATGCTAAGTGAAGTAAGTCAATCAGAGGAAGACCTGTATCACATGACCTCATTGATATGAGGAATTCATAATCTCAGGAAACAAACAGGGTTGCTGGAGTGGTGGGAGTTGGGAGGGATGGGGTGGCTGGGTGATAGACATTGGGGAGGGTATGTGCTATGGTGAGCTCTGTGAATTGTGTAAGACTGATGAATCACAGACCTGTACCTCTGAAACAAATAATACATTATAGGTTAAAAAAAAAAGATCATAGGAAGGGAAAAATGAAGGGGGGGAAATCGGAGGGGGAGACGAACCATGAGAGACTATGGACTCTGAGAAACAAACTGAGGGTTCTAGAGGGAAGGGGGGTGGGGGGATGGGTTAGCCCGGTGATGGGTATTAAGGAGGGCACGTTCTGCATGGAGCACTAGGTGTTATATGCAAACAGTGAATCATGGAACACTACATCAAAAACTAATGATGTAATGTATGATGATTAACATAACATAATAAAATAAAATAAAATAAAATAGGGACTTTTTTTAGGATCGTTGGCTAAACTTATATTACAGATTGGGAAACTGAGGCACAGAAAGGTTATATGGCTCATTCAGAATGGAGCTCAATCATTTCAAAACTGTTAACAGCTCTTTTTAAAAATCTAGGAATATATGTGGAGCCTTCTGGGCAGTTGTCCAGGATGAGAAGAAGAATAAGTGAAAATAAACTGATAATTTAAAAATTTAGCAAAAATAAGACAAGTCATTGTATAATGGCAAAACTTTCTGATATAGAAGGCAGAGTCTTATTCATGTTCTACAGCATAGAGTGCACCTTGCATATAATTAGTGCTCAAGAGAGACGTGTTAATAGATTTGGTTATATTGTTATAAAGCTATTCCTTTCTGCAAGACCCTCCATCTGCACTACTCTTTTTCTTTTTTTATTCTCTCCCCAAATAGACAATTGTTCTTAGGGTTTCTCATTCAAAATTCTTTTGGTTACAAGTGTCCCATTTAAGAATTTTCTCTCTCTCTCTCTCTCTCTCTCTCTGTGTGTGTGTGTGTGTGTGTGTGTGTGTGTTTAATCTACGAATAGCTAGCAGGATCAAAGAGGTGACCTGGTCTCTGGGAAAATCCAGAGATATTTAGTTATTCCAGGTTTCCAGATGCAGCTACATCAAATAAAGCAATGAACTAATCTTTCTAGTTCTCCACTTTGTGGAAAAAATCCAGTTGACAAGCCATGGTGGTTTGCCGGCCTACATGGTTCTGACCTCAGTCTTCCTTACGCTTACACAGACATCCTTGGAATCTCACTTTTGACAAAAAATTGTTTATAAGTAGCATGATGTTTAGATACACAACAGTCAGTTTGGGAAGTGGGACCAATTAATTTCTCTTTAAATAGAAAAGAAATGAAGCACAGCTACTCCTTATAGTGAACTGAAGTGAACTCTAGAGATGCAGTGACCTTAACTTTAGAGTTGGAAGCCGTGAAAATTCAGGATGGGTATATTTAGGAAAATGTGAGAGGAAGAGAGATGGGTAGCCACACGAAATAGAAAAGAAAACCTCTTTCTGTTGTTGGCATAGATTTTAAAAATCCACTCTCGTGTGTCTTTGGATATCCTAAATAAATAAACTCTTCAGAGGATGTATTGATTGTACTTTAGACCATTCTCGACTAATCACCTACAAACTCTTTCAAACTGTACAAGCTCTCCTGGAAACTGATACACACACTCTCCACCCCTCCCCAAAATACACAAATCCTCTGTCCTCCACACCCCACCACTGGCAGGAGTTTTGCTGCTCAGGATTACTCTTCTCCTCCGCTCCTTCCTGCTCGTGCCTGGACATCCTGAGGTTGGTTGCGGAGCCCATTCATATCTGTGCCTCTTTCTCTATCATAAGATAACCTAAGAGGATTCAACTCTGACAACAGAAGCAGCTAAACCTTGGATTGATATACTCCAAAGGCTGGAAAGTGACTCAAAGAGATGAATATTACTGTATCTGATCACTGGCATTTAGCTGAAGTTAGTCGATTTTTCCATGCATTTCTACAAATCTGGCTGTGCCGGAAGAGCATCATGGTGTAGCATTCACTGCCGGCCGGGTATGCGGTCCGAGATGTTCTAGCAAGAGTGATGGGTTAGCGGTGCGCTGCCCAGACTCGGAACTCAGTCTCCCACACGCAACCTGATGTAGGAAAGACATTAGGGTTCGAAGCTGACGTCCAAGAAAGAATTCTTGAGACGGCTTTGCACCTTGCAAAAAGGTGGTTTTATTAAAGCACGGGGAGCAGGGCCCGTGGGCAGAAAGAGTTACACTGGGGCCATGAGGAGCGGCCCATTATAAACTTGCAAGTTGGGAGGAGGGGGGTAGGGATAGTGTAAGCCTCCCAGGTATTTTGGAAACAACGTTCCCAGGATCCTGAGGGGGCTTATCTATTGCTGAGAAAGGTCATTTAATATTGTTTAGTAAAAACTCAGTCATGAGACCTTTCAGATGTATATCGGTGGGTCATATGCTTGGAGGATGATTTCCAACATGTATCTGGGGGTAGGGGGGTAGATAAAGGAAGTTCCCAAAGGAATTTTTTATATGTTAAAGTAGACTTACAGGATCCTGCGGGTTGGGCTCAGATTGCCTCTTGCCCTAAGCAAAGTGTCAACATCCAGGGAGCTGAGTCCCTGCAAGAATGTCCCTCTGCCTGTTTCAAAGACTTGTCAATGGGCTGTGGACAGTGAGGAAATCTAATACTTTTTCTTCTGCTTTGTTTCCCACATCAAAACCCATCTGTACAATTGCGGTCTGGGCTTGGAAGTTCAGTCTGAGTAACAAGATAGCAGAGCTCGCTGAACCAAATGGGGATTTTGCCCATGATTGAAGCTAAAGGGGCCGCTTACCTCGCTATGACCAACCTGGTTCATGATGTATCTCAGCGTGGAGTAAAATTTAGGGCCCCATCAGAGTTTCGGGCTCCCTGCATGGCTGTCTTGCCTCTCCAGGGTTACATGTCTTAGCCACATTAATAGCTCAGTCAAGTCCTCCTCAGAGATAAGAACATTTGGTCACCGGAGGCCAACTTGGGCAGACAGTTCACAAAAGAAGAAATTCACATGGCGAAGAGACAGATGAAAAAGTATCGGGGCGCCTGGGTGGCTCAGTCGTTAAGCGTCTGCCTTCGGCTCAGGTCATGATCCCAGGGTCCTGGGATGGAGCCCCGCATCAGGCTCCCTGCTCTGCGGGAAGCCTGCTTCTCCCTCTCCCACTCCCCCTGCTGTGTTCCTGCTCTCGCTATCTCTCTCTCTGTCAAATAAATAAAATCTTAAAAAAAAAGCATCCCCCCTCACTAGCAATTAAAGAAATGCCCAAGATTAGCTTTTTAATCTCTCAATTTGGCAAAAAGTAACAGAATTACGTTGCCTGGTTGAGGCACTTGCATTCGCTGCCCTCAGAGAAGGGTCCTGAATAGGCACAGCCTTTCCCTGGCCACGTGGTGATGTTTAACAGAATGGAGACATGCAAATCCTTTCTCCCAGCTGTCCTACTTCCAGGAACCAAAAGCTAGGAATTTATATTGAGGAAATGGATTGAGGACTTACTGAAAGAAGAGTGTCCAAAGGTTGCAGCATTGTTTGAATGTTAATACTTGGAAACAAACTAAGTATTTTAATAGTAAGAGATTTAAGTAAATTGTTGTATATCTGAAAGATTTTTATAGTGCAGTTAAAAGTGATATAAAATATCACATGATGGCCTGATAAAGATGTATTCTGAGTGAAAAAAAAAAAGCAAAACATCACAAAACAGTGTGACGGCTAGTCCATTTTTTAAAGAAATCCAAATCGTTTTAAAAGTCATGTTAAGTCAAACTCCAAACTCCAATGGTGGCTTTTATTTTCTTCTTTTTGTTTATCTGCACTTTCTAATGTTTCTGCAATGATCATCTATTTCTTAGTGTAATATTTTTGATAACTGCAGCAGGTTCGGTCTCCTGCTGGGATTGTTGGGGGAGGGGAGAAGCAGAGAGGGGGCTGGAGAGGGTGGCGAATAGGAAGGGGTCCCACTTGGATTGATCACGTCTGACCTGTATGTAGTATGCAACTGGGCCATCTAAAGTTAAATATGAACCACTCCTGGATTCTCTCAGAACCATTGCACTGCGTCAGTGGTGATGAAGGACATAGTTTGGGGAACAGAACAGGTTTCTCTAAAGAGTAGTAGTCACATATCTACTTTTAAATAAATCCTCATCAGACATTATTAAAGAAAGAACTGTGGTGTACTGTGGTTCCAGGAACTTTAGGAACTGTTCTATCTTCCTTTCAGAAAGATACTGCCCAGGATGTCAAGTTTTCATTTTATAGAGACACTGTTTCTTCCTGTATGAAATATCCTCTATAGATATTTATGTGAAAATTGAAAATGACTGCTCCAGCTTTTTTAAAGTAAGTGACAAACGAAAGCATGCTTATGGAAAACAAAACTTGGATTCTATTCAGAGGTTAAAAGTCCTCCCCACCCCACCCCACTCCGCCCTTTACACAATGTATTCTTTCTTCTATCTAGGGATAATCAACGTTAACTTTATTTTAGATCTTTCTTTCTGTATTCATTTACATGTATGATGGTATGTGTGTACATGAATGAATATATACTAATAGTCTTGAAGTTTTTAACTTAAAGTAGATTCTAGTAATATATGTTATTCTGCAACTTTTTCTATTCCACTTATATTAATGTGAGTCTTTGCTCACATTTCTTACATTGAATCTGAGTAAGGAATTGTATGTTTGATATTTAGATCAGTAAAATTTATTTGCCCTTACTCTTCTGCCTCTCAGAATAAACTCAGTCACCCAGGGCAGATTGTTAAAAACTTAGCCCTAAGTTGCTTTCCCAAAGTGTAGCTGTCAGTCAGTTCTCTGGAATTTTGAACCACATGGAAGGCTCAGTCAGTGCTTAGAGAACTAGCTCACAGAAGCGCCAGAAGATTGTGATATGTGAAAGTCCCTAAGTGGTACTTTTTTCAACTTTACTTTTGAAGGATTTTAAGCATTCTTTTTTCCCCCCTGCCAGAAATTTGCATTTCACTGGAGAGAAAAATCAGCCATATTTTCTTCCTAAGGTCTACCACTCATAAATCCAGTGACCCCTTTCTTTCTGGGGGCCTCTGTTTCCTGGTCAGGAAAATGCTATGGCATCTCTAAGGTTCTTTCCAGAAGGCTCAACATTCCCTGATTCTGTCTCATCACCTCCATAGCACCTAGGACAAGGTGTCCCGAGGGCACTGGGGGGGGTGTTAATGCCATGCGACATAACACAAATGATGATGCCTCTCCGAGTCACTTGCAGGTGTCCAGAATTGAGACCAAAGGCTGGTTGGCAGCAAGACTGTGGTTGGGGAGGAACCATGGCTCTGAACTCCCTGTACCTTTTTTACCGACAGCATGGTTCATTTGTTAAATGTCTCAGATCTGTCCGCCTGTGCCTAATGTTTAGTATTTTTAGTAATTTACTTTAAAACTCTGGCGTTCAGTACTCTCTCCCCACGCTCACTCTTCCTTGCATCCGTGCACAAGATGTACCGGAGGGCATCATGACCCTGGACAAGTCACCCAGCTGGTATTTCAGGATGGGTTAGCTTCAAAAGACACTGTTTCTCAACCAAATAATTCTCCTGATTTTAAAGAGTGTGAGCTAGGTGTAGTGAAGGGTTTCAAATACAGTGCAGTGTCTCTTTTTAAATTCCTTTTATATAAGCACTGATCGCGTGTCCTACTTGATTCACAGGCCAGGGCGAATAATGCTCAGCCGTCCGACGGTTCTGAACACAAGTGTTCGTGAGGCACAAGCTCCAAATGTTCTCCAACATCACTGCTTAAAAGATAGCATTTCCCCTTCTTAACTTTTTTTTTTAATTTCTTTTGTCTTTTCCTCTTTTTTTCCCTTTGCCTCCATGCAATCCTATCTTATTCTTTTTTTTTTTTAAAGATTTTATTTATTTATTTAATTGACAGAGAGAGAGAGACACAGCAAGAGAGGGAACACAAGTAGGGGGAGTGGGAGAGGGAGAAGCAGGCTTCCCGCTGAGCAGGGAGCCCGATGCGGGGCTCGATCCCAGGACCCTGGGACCATGACCTGAGCCGAAGGCAGACGCTTAATGACTGAGCCACCCAGGCGCCCCAATCCTATCTTATTCTGTGGAACAGAACAGGTAGCACCCGAGCAGATTTCCATGCACACTAACCCTTCCCCCCCCCCAAAAAAAAAAAAAAACTAGGATAACACTCCACCCTCTCCCAAAAAATCCACAATGACTGTCTCTGTTTGTTCAGGCCTCCCTTTTAGGAGTATTGAATGGGGATTAGGTAAAACAGAAAAAAGGCAGGAACAAAGCAGAGGGAAGGCAGGATGGAGGATAAGAAAAGAAAGGAGTTGAAACAATGGTGTGCGCCCTTTATGCGGATGTGGGAAGTAGGAAGGGCTCCTTGGCCACTTGGCGGGGTTTCCAGATGAAACCCAGACCAAGGGTGGTTTTGGAGTCTGCAGGCTTTGCAGTACTGCTTGAGGTTGGAGGATGGCCAGGGGAAGGCAGACCTAGGAAGCGTTTATGATGCCTAGATTCTGCTTTGGGTCTGGACTGTTCCCAAGCCAAAGATCTCTCCCTCCCACCCTCCTTGGAACATGGTTGTTTTTGGCTTTCTCTTGGGATCGCTGAAGCATGGGGAGCTCCTATAAAGCAATTTAAGACAGGAGTGATAGCGTGAGTGAAACTGGGAGGGATTTCCAGAGCCCTCCAGGTGGTGTGAAAGGACTGTTTCCCAACTTGGAAGCAAAACCAGTTTTTGGTTGCCACAACACAGCTGCTATTGCTTTCCACTGACCTGTTCCTCAGTAAAGCGTGCAAGGGACATGTGATGATGCCGAGCTCAGACCGACGTGCTGGGTGACCCTGGGAAGAAGGAAAGGCAACTCCAGGATTCCAAACTGAGTTCTGAGTTCCAGAAGGAGGATTTCCCAGGCCCATGAGGCTCTTCTGGCTTTTTTTTTTTTTTTTTAGCTGTGGGGCTGGTTGGTGAGCTCCTTGTGAGATGTATGTCCTTAGGCAAGTTCTTCCATCTCTCTGAGCTGCAGTTTCCTCAGCTGTACAATGGAAATAATGATACGCTTTCACTTACAGAGATGGCGCCAAAATTAAAGAAGATGGTGTAACGCCCTGGGTATTTATGCACCGGTACCCAGGTACTTAATGGGCTGCTACTGAGTAACCAGGGACTGATTCCTTTCTCTTTTAGCTCCTGCAAGGAGAATTTGGTTCATTAACATAGTGAAATTAGACAGTTATCTAGTTTCTAAGGAAAAAGGGAAGCAGACGGCAGAGCACTTTACACAAGCCATTTTCCATGGAAGCCGCATCAGTCACTATGTCCTGAAATACTGGCAGGCTCTGCAGGGTGGTGGGAGGAGCGGCAATGGAGTGAGGCTTCCGAAGTTCCGCCCAGGGCATTTGTAAGCTCTGGGGAAGTAAATGGACACATTTCAGCCTCACTGCTTCCAGGTCGATATGGGTACAACTTAGCAATTGGTTTCACCATAGAATTTTGGCAAATTGCAGGCGCCTGCCCCCTTTAGGGTTTGACAGAGAGAGAGGGATGATTCAGAGCCTCGAGGCTTTTGAAAGATGTGAGTGACCCACCCTGCCCGGGTCTGCGAGGGTCTCCCGCCACTTCCTGTGGCTGTGGAGATTCTCACCTGGCCCCCAGCCTCAGTGGAGACACTCTTCTCTTGATCCATTTCCTGGGCGGGCAAAAGAGCAGTTTTACTCCGGCAGTTGCTACTGTTTGGGGTGGAAAAGTTAAGTCTGGGGGCAGTGGCATCGGAAGAAATCAAAGGGAGAATAAGATGATTGCCTTTTTCAGTTTACACCTTCAAAATTCCAGGCAGTGGAATTCTTAGTCTTGTTTTCTGAGCCCACAGATTCGTAAACTTCTACAGACAGGCCAACGCATTTCTTACTAAACTGCGTATTTGCAGGTTTTCTTCCTCCTGACTGGCTCCTCATTTAGTGGCTACGAGTAAGAAACCTCCCGAATCTATGCGGCATTGAGTGCGCTCTCCCCTCAAAGGGGGCAATTCGGTGACTCAGCAGCCACCTCCCGGTGGCCCACGCAGGTTACCTCTCGCCTCCTCCCTTCCCATAGTTCTCTACCCGAGTTTTCTGTCTCTG
Source organism: Halichoerus grypus (assembly GCF_964656455.1). Taxonomy (NCBI): domain Eukaryota; kingdom Metazoa; phylum Chordata; class Mammalia; order Carnivora; family Phocidae; genus Halichoerus; species Halichoerus grypus. The sequence goes on from NC_135725.1 coordinate 56,445,934, forward strand.
GTGACCCTGCTGTCCTCCAGTCCAAAACCTCTGCCCGCCGAGGTCGGTCCACGGGTCACGCAGCGCCCACAGGCATGTTCGGTTTGGCCGTCGCGCGGCAAGCCCACGCAGTCGTTTAGAAATTACCAGCATTTCTTTTTTTTTTTTTTTAAAGATTTTATTCATTTATTTGACAGAGAGAGACACAGCAAGAGCGGGAACACAAGCAGGGGGAGTGGGAGAGGGAGAAGCAGGCCTCCCGCCGAGCAGGGAGCCCGATGCAGGGCTCGATCCCAGGACCCTGGGACCATGACCTGAGCCGAAGGCAGACGCTTAACAACTGAGCCACCCAGGCGCCCCTAGAAATTACCAGCATTTCTAAATCAAGAGAGTTCATGTAGAAATCCAGACTGCCAGACTTGCTTGAAAGATTGGATGATCTGTCCACACGGGTCTAGGCATTCCTGCATGCGCTCGGGGCTGGAACCGAGCGCCGCCGCCCCCAGGCCTCCTGGTCCCCGGGCAGCTTCGCTGCTGTACGGTCCCCTCCCTCTCCGTGGAGGCATTTTGGCTGTGATCCCCTTCCCCTGGCAAACATACACCTTCCGTGGTACTTCACTGCCTCCTGCATTAAGTGGCGGTTCATTCCCTGGCCTTCCAGGCTCCAGCCATGATTTTCAAATTGAACATGTGTCACCAACACCTGGAGATTAAACACTGTGACTCCTGCTTTCCCACGCTCCACCCCCCATCAGTTCGGATTCAGTAGCTGTAGGGGTGAGGTTCAGGAATCTCCATATTTTTAACAAGAGCTCTCCGTGGGTAATTCTAACTCAGATGGCCTCGGGCATATCCAGTTTCCCTTGCTGGCCTTTCTATAGTTTCAGTTCCTAGAGAAGGAATTCCTAGAGAAGGAAATCGACTGCCCCAGATTAAGGCATGTAGCTTCCCTCTCCTTGACAAAATGGCAAAAGCCACATGGAACTAGGAGCAAGAAGTAATTCCTAGCACAGACACTTGCAGAAAGACACTCCCCCCTGAGTTCTCTGGTGCCCATGACAGACGTCTGGCTTGTCCTCTGGCCTCCAGCACCACGGGCTCCAGGCAGGCAGGGGCTGCTTCTCGATCAGCGCCTCTCCCCAGAATCACCTAGCACTGGACTTAGTACGTGCATAAATAGCTATTTCTCTAAAACCTGTAACTAGTTTTCAGAAAGTGATATGTGCACATGGGTAAAAAGGCACACAATATGAAAGGATGTACAGTGGAAACTGAGTCATACTCCCAGTCTTGACTTCCCGGCCCCTGTCCCAGCAGCCAGTCCCTTCTGTGTTGTAATGAAGAAAGGGGCCTGTCTGTGGAGACAAGAACCACTTGTCACTTTTCGTCCCCCCCAAACAGTCACTTCCTGTACGGGCAGACCTCATCTCACTGTGCTTTGCAAACACTGCGGTTTTGACAGATTGAGAGTTTGCGGCAACTCTGCATTGAGCAAGTCTCTTGGCACCATTTTCCCAACAGCATTTGTTCACGTCGTGTCTCTGTATCACATTGTGATAATGTTCATAATACGTCCAACTTATTCATTATTGCATTGGGTATGCTGATCTATGGTCAGAGATGATGACTCGCTGAAAGCTCAGATGATGGTTAGCGTTTTTTAGCAATAAAGGTTTTTTTTAAAGTCCATACATTATTTTTTAGACATAATACTGTTGAACACTTGATAGAATACAGTATAAACTTTTATATGCACTGGGAAGCCAAAAATTTCAGTGGACTCACTTTATTGCAGTATTTGCTGTATTGTGGTGGTCCAGAACAGAACCCGTGATATCACTCGACTTAATGCCCGCGTGTGTTTTTTCATTTTACGGTAATATGTTGATCATTCCATATCAGTCATCCCCAAAATATGTCGAATATTAAGTATTCATAAAACCCCTGGGTTAATTGGGGAAATGTTACTATTTTTTTTTTTAAGATTTTCTTTTTAAGTAATCTCTACATCCAGTGTGGGGCTTGAACCCACAACTCCGAGATCAAGAGCTGCACACTCCACCGACCGAGCCAGCCAGGCACCCCAGAAACATTACTATTCTTAACTCAAAATTAAGACTGTTGGGGAATGGATTGGTTGGAGGATTTTTGCCCAACGGGTAGGACTGGAAAGCAAGTCTTCCACCTCCTACTCCAGTGTGTTTTGCTCTGAGTTGTACAGTTATTTGAAATTGCTGTTTATCTGTGGTGGAGGCCAGGAACAGTGTCCTCCCTTGTTTGCTGCTTATAACTTATACAAAGATACCTAAGTCCTGCCTGAAGCTGGGGTAGAGGGTCTCCTCCAAACATATCTGGGAAGTTTGGGCCTTTATGCCCACTGCAGTAACAGATTCCCTGATGTCAACACTCTGTTGCCACCATGTGCAAAAGTGAACCAGGAAGACTTTGTATTAACACATTTATTTCAAATGCTGCAGAGACTGTTACAACAGAAGATAGCTGCTTCCAAGCCCCCACTTCCAAAGTTCAAGTTTTAAACAATTGCATGTCGTCTGCTATGGACCTTTTACCTCCTGTCAAGAAAGACAGGAGTCCAGCTCAGAAGTCTGCTCATGTATTCAGGATTTATCGTGAGACACAGCATATCTTATCAGTGGATAAGGTTGGAAAGTTGTAGGCATAAGACAAAAGACGTTCGGGATTTTATGCTCTCTTGAGAGGCAAATGCTAGCTTTCGCAATAGCTTCACAGAAGCCCATTTTATTTGCTGAGATATCATTCCTTGTCGTCATGTATGTCCTGCCCTTCTACTTTGAAAAGATAAGTGATGTCTTAAAGTGAACATGTCCCATAATTGTTAAAGAAGGCAAACACGCCTCAGAATAAGTGAAATCCAGCTTTGAGAGTAGACATTAAACGTTCTCTCTTTTTTTTTTTTTTTTCAGGGACACGTGGCCATCAAGAATCATGAGCAACCCATTTGCACACCTTGTTGAGCCTTTGGATCCTGCACAACCAGGAAAGAAATTCTTCAATTTGATTAAATTGAAGGATTCAAGATATGGTAGGTACATGGCTCTCTGATGTAAATGTTCTCACAGCAGTTAAGAATCTTCTTTGCTATGTAATTAATTAGCCTTTAGGAGAGTTGAGAGAGGGAGTAGCAGAAATGGCCAAATGGTCTTGAGTTAAGCACACAAAATCACACACACACACATCTTTCTTACATTGCCCATTTTTAAGTAATAATGATTATACACATGTGACATTTATGTAACATTTATAGTATAGAGTGTTTGTACATATATATTATATTATTTAATCTGTATAACATGACCTATAAGGTCATGTTTATAAAATGTAAGAAGTCCTGAGGAAGCTGAGGCCCAGAGAGGGTCAGTGACATGATCAAAAAACAACTTTGTGGGTAGTAGAATTGGACAAAAACAGGTCTTTTTTATTCCAAACCCTCTGCTTTTCTACCTTGGCACTCTGATCTTTTCCAAATAATATTGGTGAATAATTTTCATAGATCAGGATAAAACATTTCTTTTATAAATAAACAAAATAGTTTTTCTTATGAATTATCATTGTCTTATCCTCAGACCCATCACCAGGGGCCATCCTACATGGTGTTTAGGCTTGTGTTTCCTTTGAAAGGTGCATGGGGCTGTCTTTGGTCTTAATTACAATAGTTGTAAAGGAGTTACTTTCTCATTTCTTAAACACTAGTTTTCGTAAGAAATATTACTTTGTGTTACTTGCCAACACATAATACAGTAAATATCTAGATTGACTTCTTTGATGATAACTTAAGGGAAACTCTGTTTTTGGAATCCAAGGTAAGGCAACAATTTATTATGAAAGAATTAACTGTAATATTTATTTTTGCCTAGTCTGTGGATATTTTCTAGTACCAAATGTCTCTTAAACCCATTCGATCTGCTTACATTTTAAGCTGTGGAAATCAGTTTAAACTTCCCCTCTTTCCCTATTGGAAGAGTAGTCTGAGGCCTTGTATCAAGTTTATATAGAGATTGGCTTTAAATAGCTCTTATGAGAAGGTATCTCATGGCTTTTGTTGGTTTTGTTATGTTTTCTCCTTTTTTCCCTAGAACGCTTACCATTTTCTATCAGAGTTCTCCTGGAGGCAGCCATTCGGAACTGTGATCAATTTTTGGTGAAGAAAAATGACATTGAAAATATCCTAAATTGGAATGTCATGCAGCATAAGAACATAGAAGTGCCATTTAAGCCTGCCCGCGTCATCCTGCAGGACTTCACGTGAGCCTGATGTCACTTCACTCTGCTCTTCACTGCCTCCTTTGTCACCTTTAGAGAAAGCTTCTCACACACACACACGTGCGCACACACAGTGCCTGTATAATTTATCACCCAATATCCAGACACTTTTGAAAACGTAAGGGGTCTGTTATCCTGGACAGCAAGACATTGTCTTGGACACATTGGGATGTGTAGTCACTCCGCCTTTTCCAATGGCAAAGGTCATCATCTTTGGTCTTGGAGATCCCAGTGTTGAGTATTCTAGCAGAAGGCGGAAGAAATAGCATGGAGTAGAGCGATCTTGGAATCTTCTGTCCCTCTCATCCTATCACATAGCCAGTTTCAAGACAACTGTCCTTAGAACAGTGATGTGCTGTCCCCTTAGGGGAGACTTGTAGGTCACAAGCCCCAGTTCACATGCTGCTATTCTCAGGAGTCTTTACTCCCCATCATGGTCTGGTTTTTTTAGACACTACCTTTCCATTTTTAAATGATGTTATTTTATTCCTTCTAGAGACCAAATTTCATTTTTCTAGAGGACAAATTTTATACTCAAAAATAAAAGAAAGGAAAGATTCACCTAGTCTAAATTTGATTCATAGCATACTTCTCTGAATTACATCCATTTCTTTAAATTTGGTCTGAAGATGGAGGTCTGATCCATGCATCTTCTCTAGGCCTTTGTCACCCCACCACGTGAACGGGAATCAGCCATGGCAGTACTACAGTCCCCGAGTTTTTAAGTGCCTGCTTTGCCATGGTCTCTATTTAGACCCTATTTGTTGTTAACTTTAATGCAATGACAAAACTGCATGTAGAGGTACCACTCAGTCTTGGCACTTACAACCAATGTCTGCTCAAGGATAGGTGTTTAGAAGCTTCCACTATTCTGAGTCATCCATTGTTCACCCCACTGATGAAACTGTCTCATGGCCAGTGTTGTTGGTGGAGGCCAAAGCTGACAAATCCAAGGATGCTCGTTCAACGATTTTGTCTTCTGCTTAATGCTTTCTTTTCTTAGGGGCGTGCCAGCCGTGGTTGATTTTGCGGCCATGCGCGATGCTGTGAAGAAGTTAGGAGGAGATCCAGAGAAAATAAACCCCATCTGTCCTGCCGATCTTGTAATTGATCATTCCATCCAGGTGGATTTCAACAGAAGGTGAGAGATTAGGGTGAATACTTGGGTTTTCTGTTTTGTGCAAAATCTTGCAGTTCAAGTCTTCTTTGTGTGTGTATGTAGGTAAACAAAAGAAGAAAATCTTTAAAAGATGTATTCAGAAAAACTCAAACTTACTATATTTTCCAGTGAAGATTTGGCGGGGGGGAGGGGTAGGTTGTTTGTTTGTTTGTTTTTTTAAATGTATGGGGTTTTTTCTTTTTACTTCTTCTGGGGCCCAGGTTGAAGGAGAAAGCAGCTATCTGGTGATCACAGTGGGAACCCACAATATCTCATGAGGCTTAGATCAGGGCAGGCATAGAATCACTTCTCCTCATAGTGACATTAATCAAAGCAAGTCTCACAGTCCAGCCCCAAGTTAGGGGTGGGGAATACACTCCATCTGTTGCAGAAGCAACTGTAGGATTACACAGGGAGGGCAACCAGGTACTGCTAGAAGAATAACTAAATAGTTATTATCAACTATGAGTGGGGAAAGAAAGAACTATACCACATTCAGTGCTGGGGCAATTAATTATTTGCTAGAGAATTAAAGCAGTACTATTTTTTAAATTAAGTCATCAAAAAATTTAGAATTTAAGTATGTATGTATCAAATGTCTTGAGGAGAAAGACCTTTCTAAATTTAAAAGCAATGATGAAGCAAAAAAAGAACAAAGAACTATAGTTTTAATGACTTCAAAGTTAACAGTAAATATCTTTAAAAAAATGTGCCACAAATATGACAAAGGGTTAATATCCTTAATATATAAAGTGTGTATAATCCATTAAAAATTGGTAAAACCCAGCAGATAAATGGGCAGAGGAAAGTGGAGATTTCACAATAAAAAGAAAAGCAACAGTAAACACTATATAAATTCTTTACAACTTCAGAAGTAATAAAAAAGTAGATTAAATTCTTGAGATACCACTTTCTCTTATCAATATAGTTAAGATTAGAAAATAAACATTATTAATTATAAAGGTGTCATGAGGGAGACACTTTTATACACTGCTAATAATATTATAAATTAGGAATGATGAAAGCAGTATGTGTGAAGATTATTAGGAATTGTCATATCCTTTGTCCTAGAATTTCCACTTCTGAGCATTACCCCTTCATAGATAATCTGGAAATTCAAGAGTAGCTTAATGACTAAATAGAATTCATTAAAGTATTATTTATAATAATGGAAACCTAGAAGCATTCTTAATGTCCAGCAAAGGAGAATGATTTATTAAATTATGGTCTGTCCTTAAAGTGAATTATTAGGTTTACCGTTATAATTATAAAGTGTTTAATAACACTTGGAGCATGCTCGTGTCATAGCTCAATGAGCCAGATATAAATTGTGTGTATAGCATGATCTCAGCTAGATGAAAAGTTATACAGAGATTAAAAGATTGGAAAAGAGGTGACAAACTGCTAAACAATTTATCTGTGGGATTGTAACTGTTCTTTATTTTGACGATAAGAAGCTATGTTTTTTATAATAAATAGTCATTTAAGAGTATGAAACAAACCATTCAAAGAAAAAAAAATACTTGCTTTCCTTGTGGATTTAAGTGGGCTCCATACAGCCTCAAGAGAACAGTGGTAACTGGCTGTTCTCAGATGAATGTTGCCAATATCCAAACCAGATAAACTCAGGATAAAGAGAAATCTGCTTTGTCCCCGGAATTGATGGTTCTTGGAACAAACAGATCCTCAGCAGCTGTTCCCTTTCCTTTGGACTCTAACCTCATCCTTAGGCAACTTGTCTTTTTTTTTTTTTCCCTTAAATCACATGAGCTCAATTTAATGGTTTGGTGTCAAAAGGGAAGAATTAAAAATTCATACACAAAATGTTATTCTATTTGAGAATAAGGATATTTCCTAACACCCCACTTCAGAAGTTATAAAAGTAGCCTCACAAAATCAGGGGCAACTTTATGTTTTTTGGAGATTCTCACTGGTGTTGATGATTTACCTTTATTTCACTGCCTGGAAGGTGAAAGGACTGGTGGGGACAGAATTGAATTGTTTTAAAGTCTGAAGTCTTTTGACTCAAAATTCAAAGAGCTCCTGACTGTTTATTAAGCAGTAGGAATCTGGGTCATCACAAAGTTCACTGTAATTTGTTTTTCCTCTTTAAACCTTGAAATCCATCAACTCCAGTTTCAATTTTTTATGGACCCTTTTCATTTATACTGCAGTACTGAAAACATTATTATGAAAACAGCAAAGTCTGGGGGTGGGGGGAGGGGAGGAGGACTTTGATCCAAACTGATATCTAAATCTAGCAAACACTTTTTTTTTTTTTAATTAAAGACAACATTTCTGTTAGAAGTGTTTTCACTAGTGGTGTTTTGTTTTTATTGCTCGAGTTTGGTTTTGCAATTTGACCTCCCAGTCTCTTTCTTCGTTTTTGTAAGGAATTAAATGTGATATGTCTCAACTTTTGTGGAACTGTGTGCTTTGGGCTGATTTCCAGCTATTTCCAGAAATGAACTAGAAAAACTGTGAAGGGGTGCTTGGATGATAAATATTCTCATTTAAGTATTTCTGAGCTCTTTGCCTGATTTGAATAATAATAATTGGCTTCACCATTTTGAGGAATGGAAGGTCTACCTAACTCATTAAAGTTTTTCAAAGTTTTCTTAAAAATAACCTTTTTTTAAAATTAATCCCAACAAGGGGCGCCTGGGTGGCTCAGTCAGTTAAGCGTCTGCCTTCGGCTCGGGTCATGATCCCAGGGTCCTGGGATCGAGCCCCGTGTTGGGCTCCCCGCTCAGCGGGAAGCCTGCTTCTCTCTCTCCCACTCCCCCTGCTTGTGTTCCCTCTCTCGCTGTCTCTCTCTTTATTTTATTTAAATAAATAAAATCTTTAAAAAAAAATCCCAACAAGAATATCATAACAATTTCTGACTAGAGTTCATGGGTATGGAAACTGTCTCCTCTGTAAATACTGTTTGTGAATTTCTGGAGTACCATTAAATGTAATACTCAGAAACTTTGGCATACGTCCAAATCTGAATTCAAATTATGTAACTAAGGAGAAATTTCCTCTTTAGTCCGTGAGGCCATTCATATTCAGAGAACTTATTAAAAGCTCCGTCGATTGGTGAATTTAGGGAAGTTCTGAGTGGTAGAAAAATCCAAATTCTAGGTCCATTTATTCATTCCAGGAACTAGAACTGTTAATTTGAGCCAAAAAAGATGTTTTGTTTTAATGAGTAAATGGGTTTTTACTCAGAATTAACCTGTCTTAAAACAGCCTAAGCATTTCTGGCTTCTGCTTGTCCTGTGGATACGTTGTTTACGTCAGACTGACTTTGCCAGCATTCTCCGGGGTGAATGTCGCCCTTCCAACCCTGCTTTTCTGCTGGGAGAAGCTCTGATGTCCTTCTAGTGCTGGAGGCAAGAGGGAAAGGGACCCTGACTGGTCATCCACAAGTGTTCCAAGTAGAAGAGCTAGGGGAGGCCCCATATGATTAAGAGCAGTGTCCCAAGATGCCTTCCTTCCTTTTTAAAAATTAAATCCATGTAACAGACCTACTGTGTGCGAGTATTTGTTGAAGAAGCAGGTTAGTTTAAAAGAGAGAAATTAAAGAACACAAGACTTCAGTGTGGTTGGTAAATGTAGTAACCACGGAGAAGGGAGCAAATCATCCTGACCTGGGGAGTCCAGAGGGTTCTGCGAAGAGCATCACTTGCTCCAGGTCGTGAAGGGGATTTACAAAGAGGGAAGCGCTGGAAAAGGCACTCTACATGGAGAGAATGGAGTGTGAGGGAAGTGAGATTTGGGAGAGTTTGAGGGCTTCGGTGTGGCTGAAACTAAAGAAAGTTTGGACCAGGAGATAGCAGAGGACTTATAAAGGAAGCTTGAGGTCACATGGAAGGACTTTGTTTTTTAAAGCAAGGGATTCATACTTCATATAGAAAATGGGAAGCCATTGGCAGGTTCCCGATGGGTCATGATCTGTGTTTTAGAGAATGGATTCTGGTGATGGTACAAAGGTAGGTTGAATAGACTGACAGGAGCCAGTTAGGCTATTTCTGGAATAAATGCTTTGATAGTTGTAAAAAACTAAGTGGTGGGAGGGGAGGTCATTAGATGATATGCACAGATGGGGATGGGGATGAGATTCGGGAAGGAAGCTCATGCATTAGGGTTTGACCAGTTGACTGTGTGGTGTCCGAGGTATTCCCGACACAGGTGCCCCAAAGACATTGGAAATGGGGATGTGGATGGAGCCCTCAGTGTACTAGTGAGAAGGAGATGACTACCTTGAGGAGTAGCCACACCTGGTCCAGAGGGTCCAGAGGCTCTGCTGTTCTGGGGGCAGCATTCTTATCCTACCTTGTTCCCCTATGTTGGCATCTCTCCTTTCTCTCTACCTTTTGCTTTTCTCTAACACATACACACACTCACAGACATCCATACTCTACATCAGGGATCAGCACATTTTTTTAAGGACCAATAGTAAATATTTTAGGTTTTGCTGCCTACATACTGTCTCTGCCCACGTATCCTTTTTTTTTTTTTTTTTTTACAACCTTTAAAAATGTGAAACTATTGGCTTGCTTCAGGGCCAAACATGCATAGATACTGGGCTGGATTGGCCTGCGGACGTAGAATCTGTGGCCACCTGCTCTAAGGCACCCTCAGGAATTGATTCCATTAAAGCAACTGACACTTACCTCGGAGGCTGTTCACACCTAGAGAAAACAATCAGTGTGGTAACTGAATGTGGTCTTTGTCGAGTAAATGCTAAGTGCTTCCAGTCCTTTTTTGCCCAAGGAGCACCTACCTGTCTTTATCTGGCCGACTCCACATGTCAAATGTCTAGAATCTGTTCCTAAAAGTCAGGCTTTGTGATTAGATTAGTTTCAACTTAAATTCACTTAATGTTTGCTACTCACCATGTTTAAAGGTGTGGTAGGGATCACTTGAAGCAAATAATGATTATTCTTTTTACTTTTGCCGATTCCCTCTCATGTCCCGTGTGAATGAATGCATCAGTACCGCCCAGCAAGCCTGTGGACGAAATTGCCAGTGTGTTTATCACCTATAAGTTCGACTGGTAACATTTTAAGCCTTAAAATTTATACATTTAGCTTTTCTCTCTGAACAGGACAGACAGTTTACAGAAGAATCAAGACCTGGAATTTGAAAGAAATAGAGAACGATTTGAATTTTTAAAGGTACGGGCGGAGTTTGGTTCCATTGGTTGTTTCTTTATATACGTGGGTACAAGGAGAGGTGCCAAGGAGATGGGCTGCAGAGAAACGCAGCGGGTATTCATGGTGTGCTTTCCGTTCTCGATTCTAGTGGGGTTCTCAGGCTTTTCGCAACATGCGGATTATCCCCCCCGGCTCCGGAATCATCCACCAGGTAAATCTGGAGTATTTGGCAAGAGTGGTATTCGAGCACGATGGCTGTTATTACCCAGACAGCCTCGTGGGCACGGACTCACACACTACCATGATTGACGGCTTGGGTGTCCTCGGCTGGGGTGAGTATCGTTCCAGGTTCCTATTCCATATATGCTGTTCTATAGTGTGTAGCTTGATTTCCACTGATCCCATGACATCCCGGGAGCTTGACTTTGCATGACTTTGTTTACTGCTGGATTTCCAGTGCCTAGAAAAGTACCTGATCCCTAGTAGGCACTCAATAATAATGTTTGGAAGAATGAACCGGAATAAAGGTTAGGGACATTTAGAATAAATGCAAATCACCTGAGCTGTTTGTTAAAAAATGGAGACTCCCGAACCCCATTCTCCACTTGGTGTAGAATCAAGGGGATTTTGATACAGGTGTTCTGAGGACCACATTCTGAGAAATACTTGTGAAAAATTCTGTAGAGGGAAATCCAGAAAAGATAGCTGTTCTTTATAGACCCCAGATCTACACTAGTAAAGCACTTCGCTACACTAGCACAGCACTGTAGCGGGTTGGATTATGCTTGAGGGACATAGTGAGGCACGCCGAAAGCGTTCTTCCATCATGCCTTCCTCGCAGGAGTGGGCGGAATCGAAGCAGAAGCGGTCATGCTGGGCCAGCCCATCAGCATGGTGCTTCCGCAGGTGATTGGCTACAAGCTGGTGGGAAGTCCCCACCCTCTGGTGACATCCACTGACATCGTGCTCACCATTACCAAGGTAACGATATGCTGCCTCTTCCGTGGTCTTGGACGGTCTCGGGGACAGAGGACAGGGAGCAAATGCACGATGGAGTCCCTCTTGGTTTCCATGTGCTCTAGGAAACAGGATGTTGATGATTTTTAAAAAGAGATGAGATAAGGGGAGAGTTCTGTGGTTAAGTTTTGGACAGTTAATGTTCATTTTACTCTTCTTCGGCTGCATGGCTCCTTTTCTTCAAAAAAATATTTTGAAAGTGTGAAAGAGTTCAAATACACAGAAGTTAAAATGGCATTCATATGCGCCACCACCTAGACTTAACAGATGGTAACATTTTGCCACATTTGCTTCAGAGCTCTCCCTGTGGGTATAGTTTTTAAGAAATAAAATGAAATATTTATGGCTAAAGCCATCCTCCACAGTCCTAGAAATAACCGCTATCCCAAGGTTGTAAGACTCATTCCCAAGCGTGTTTATACTTTGACTACATTTTTCCACATGGTTCTTCTTTATGTAAATAACAAACTGTTTCTATGAATTTAATGTCTGACTTCTTAAATTCCCTTCTCTGTATTCGAAGTTACATTATTGTAACAGATGTTTCTCCAAGCTGGAAATAGTACTTTTTTTTTTCCTTTTTCTTTAGCTTTTGCAAGAAATAATCTTTTCTTTGTGTGTGTGTGATTTGCTTGCTTTGCAAAAGGAGAGCAGTTTCATTTTGCAAGATTATTAGAAAAGTGTATTTTTTTATTATCACAACCATAGTTTTTTCTGGTTGTATAGTTAGGAGGCTTGGAGTGTTAGGGATAGCTACTATTCTGTTAAAGTCCAAAAAATGTTTCTCTTTGATTTAATCCCTATGGAATTTGGAATGGTATTTATTTGAATACTATAGCTTATCATAGAGGTCTGTGCATTGTTCTTCCAATGTAGAATAATGTAGGACTTGCCCACAGAATTTAGCAGAAGCCCACGTAACCTGAAGAGCCTGTCGGTGTAGCTGTCCACACTGCTGGTGAGACTGGCTTCAGGCAGGGCCAAGTGAGCCACGGAGGCCCCAGCCCTGGCTGATGGCATGTCTGGAAAAGAGATGGGAGTCAGACTGGCTAGATCTTTCTGTTACAATGAACTTGTACTTGTGTTCAGGAAATTTGTTCATTATACCCTTGAAAATAATCCTCTTCCTTATTAATTCTACTAGTGCAAGACTGTTTAGGGTGAAAGAATTTATTGAATTTTTAGCACTTCTAGGCGCTTCCAGTGATCTCATTAGAGAGAAAAAGTCCTTCTCACTTTGGAAAACTTCTATTAATGTTATCTGTGTTTTGGGCATTACTTTTTCTTTCCTTTTTTTTTTTTGTAATAATTGTTTTGACATAATTTTAGATTTACAGGAGAGTTGATGTAAATACAGGTAAAAACAGAGAGTTCCTGTTACCTTTCTCCCAACTTCCCCAAACGTTTACATCCCACATAACCATGGTATATTAATCAAAATGAAGAACATTGGTACAACACTATTAACTACTAGAAACTTCTCCAGTTTTTTCAGTAATGACTGTTTTCTGTTCCAGGATCCAATCCAAGATTCCCCATATTTAGTTAACATTACTTTTTAAATTTTATTTTTTAAAGTAATCAAAAATATGTTGGGCCAGTTTATTTTTTATGTTTACTCACCAGGCTAGTTTATAAGAATTACAAAGTGCTAGCTCTGCATTTTAAAGATGGGCTGTCGAGTCAAGCTTTTCTCTTGTTCTGCTGCTCAGCATCTGCGCCAGGTGGGGGTAGTGGGCAAATTTGTGGAGTTCTTCGGGCCAGGAGTACCCCAGTTGTCCATTGCTGACCGAGCTACAATTGCGAACATGTGTCCAGAGTATGGAGCGACTGCTGCCTTCTTCCCGGTTGATGACGTTAGCATCAAGTACCTGGTGCAGACGGGTAAGTGTAGACCCGTGAGAGCGGAAGGCCCTGGGTCAGGCTTCCTGGGACTCTGAGGATCAGAGCGCTGCCTTCTGCCTCTGCCCCTTGGAGTGCACACGGTCACATTTATTGGGTTTTTTGTTCTTTTTTTTTTTCCTTTTCTCTGCGGAATCAAAATGGTTGTCGGGATTTCAGAAATATGACATAGACACAGTGCAGGCAGTAGAAAGAGCTCAGGTGTTCTGGAAACCTGCATGTTTGTACTGGTTTTCTACTACTGGTTATTTAACGGGAAGCAAGTGATCTTAGCAATGAAGGTGTGCTCTGACGATGTACTAAGCCTGAGGTCCTCTGAATGGAGGACAAGGACCAAAGAGAGGGGGAGTTTTTACAGGTAGGACCAGAACCTGCTTCAGAAAATAGTCCAGATCAGTGAATGACCCCCAGTAAATAGCAGTATCAGCCAGAGAGTCAGAATATTCCACAGAAAGGTGAAATAGCAGCCGAACTTTAGGTGTGTGTGTGTAAGCGAAATGCGCCTTCCTTATGTGACTGCTGGTGGAGGTATTCGTCTCACCAGGACATCTTAACCTCTGTTACTTGTTATTTCTTAAAACACCCATTTAGGTCGTGATGAAGAAAAAGTAAAGCAGATGAAAAAGTATCTTCAAGCTGTAGGAATGTTTCGGGATTTCAGTGACCCCTCTCAAGACCCAGACTTTGCCCAGGTATGAGAGAGTGTGTTTCCTTTTCCTCGAGGCTGTGATTTTAGTTGTGTATGTTTTACTCTGAGGGGGCGTACTTGTAGGAAATTAGTCACTGCCAAGTCATCACAGAAGAACAAGGTTTTAAGACTGAAACAATTAAGAGGATAAGGAATTGTAAACATAAAATAACTTCTTCCTTTTCTCCTGGCCAATAAGTTGAGTGGGCGCCCCATTTCTGACCTACTGACTGACTCCCCTAATGTGGAAGACCTTTGAAGATGGCTTCGCCAGAGGGAGTAGGGCTGTTTAAAGGCTCATCTCATCACTGCAGATGAAAAAGAAATGGGGGTAGAGCACAGCAGTTAGTTCTGGTTTATCTAGTGATTTACCTTTATTCATTTTCTAGGGGGCAAACTGATTCCACATTTTTCTGGACAGGCAAGCCTAGAGGGTCACCTAGATGTGGGACCCTGGTTTCATTTCACAGTATACTTGAGGGACGGAAATATGCAGTCAGACCCAGGCCCATTGCCTGGCATTGATGCCTGAATGGCGGCATCCTACCAAATCATTTTAGAAAAAAGTACAATGGTTTATGTATCATTTTAGTAGAAAGCCCATCTCAAACTAAGCTCACCATTAAAAAGGATGCATCAGCTGCTTTGCAAAGACGGATGCATAGAAGACGCTGGCCAGCAGCTGGGTGCACACCCTGGTCTTTCTGGGAGGTGACAAGGCTTCCTGCCTGTCCCACACCACTTACGTGCCCATCCTGATCTTTGGAAATTCATTCCTTAAGCATTAAAAAGAACATAGAGTCCTTGTTTATGAATGTGATGGTTTAGTTTGTTTTTGTGGTTGTGGTGTTTTCAGTTCTGTGGCCCAGCTTGCGTTTTTTTTCTCCGAAGGTACGATGTCACTTCTTGAGTTCCTTCTCTTTTGGGTGGACAGGTTGTGGAATTAAATTTGAGAACGGTCGTGCCTTGCTGCAGTGGACCAAAAAGGCCTCAGGACAAAGTCGCCGTGACCGACATGAAAAAGGACTTTGAGAACTGCCTCGGAGCCAAGGTAGGCCCCGGGGAGAGGCAGGTGGAAGTCCCCCCTCCCAACCCAGCCCTGTGCCCCGTGTCTTAGAGCCCACGCTGCTTTCCACCACCACCCCCCATGATGAAGCTTCCCGAAGCCTGACGCTGAGGGCGTTTCTTCTCCATCCGGAAGTCCTCGGTGCCTCTCCCATTAGCCAAGGGCCACACAGCTTCCTTAGAGCCCTTTACCATCTGTGAACACAACTCAGCCACACATCTGCTTTTCCTGTAACTCTCATCACACTATGCACTCGACTTGCCCCAGCCTTTCTGGCCATTGTACTTTCGTTCATGCCCCGCCTCCCCCCACCTGGATGGCTCCTCCCCCTCCCTGCATGTTGGTGTCTCTCAGCCTCCACAGCATGGCCTCACATCTCATAGCAGAAAGTCATCCGTCCCTCGTTTGAACCTTCATGACACTTGGTCTGAAACCCTTGGATGGCATCCACGTTCTTGAACTTACATTGCTGGTCCTTTATATTATTTGCAGGTCTGATTTCCCTTATTGGACTGTATGTTTGAGTAGAGGATGTGTGTCAGAATCACCTTTATACTCCACAAAGTACCTAGCATCTTGTATGCAGATTTTCGATGAACATGTCCCCAAATGATGATTAAGATATTTGATAAGTTTTATCCTGGGGCCACCAGCATGACACCAAATGTTCAGCTGTACTTGATTTGCCTTATTGACCATGATTAGTTGAATCTGGCCAAAAGGACACCTTTTTCTAAATTTCCATCATGTTAGAATCAGTGGTCTTGGTTCATATCCGTGAAACTCTACAATACTGTCATCGAGTTTAATTAGACTAACTTGGAACTAAATTTGTAGTTATAGCATTTCCATTTTTGAGATGAGAAGCAAGTTACCATTAATAGGACTTCAAAGCAGAGGGAGAGTCAGAAATTATGACTGCCTTTTATAAAGGTTTAAAAACAATAAAGAGGACTTTCAGTTTTCTGTAGCATTTCAGATGAGATGTTTATATTTTGCTAAAAATTGGCTTTTAAAATTATAGTTACCAAGGTATTTCTTTTCCTTCTAAAGTGAGACCATTTCACTGTGTTTTTTTTCTTCCATTTTTTTTTTTTTTCTTCCCATAGCAAGGGTTTAAAGGATTCCAGGTTGCTCTGGACCATCATAATGACCATAAGACGTTTATCTATAATAATAGCGAATTCACCCTCACTCATGGTTCGGTGGTCATCGCTGCCATTACCAGCTGCACAAACACCAGTAATCCATCTGTGATGTTAGGAGCAGGTGAGTGCATTTGAATTCCTCCCCCTGGTCATGTGGACATGTGGGTGGAAATCTTTCAAGACACGACCCTGGGGCTTACCTGAATCTACATGTAGTTCCCTGAACCTTGTCTTTTCCAGATGCAGAGATTTGTTGGTCCAGAAGTGTTTACACAGTAATGAGTGTTCAAAGCAAAGTATGTAAAGTAGAATATGTAATACATACTAGTCTTTAGAATTAACGTGGAAAATAAGTAGAAGAAAGCAAAAAAAAAAAAAAAAAATGAATTTCTGGTAAAGCTTAGAATCTTGTGTCAGACTATAGAAGAAAAAAAAAAACTGTTTTCATATCACAGATTAGTCCCTTTAAAACCCCTGATAGGCCTTTTTGTACACTGGACTTCAGTCTCTTAGAAGTATTGTAAGTGCATCTGAATTAGGGCACAGGGCACTGGCTCATAAAACTTACTTGGCTGTTACGCAATTCAGGTCAAGTAGTTAATATTTACATACCAAGTTTTATTAATAGAAGTCTCTTTAGTGTCCAGATTTTTTTTTATCATTGCCAAGAGTTCCTGTTGTGTCCACAGACCAGATACCATCGAAGAGTTCTTTCTTTATAAAGTGCACAAGTACATAAGGAAAACCTTCTTTGTCCAAGAATTCATCTGTTGATCCCTAAGCTTTTCTTGTCTGGAGCAAACAGGTTTCCTCAAGCCAAGTCACCAGCTTGTCTCTAGCTTTTTGTGCCTTTTTACCCCCACTCCTCATTTCTTTCCAAATTCTATGATACGTTGTTAAGAGAGCACCCAGTGTTTCTCTAATAGTCTCTGTATCTGCCAAAATTCCAGTGGCCTAGAGCTCTTGATTTTCTACTTTAAAAGAATACCTGGGGACTAGAATTTTACTCTAGACTGACTGCACTCCTCACCAACCAGTACACAGTTCATATCCTTTAAGAAAGGGCCCTACCAATTATAATTTTCATCCAAATAAAACGTAATTAGAAAGACTGCTTTCCCTCCCAAAGTTAAAATTTATTCTATAGTATATTCCTAAATGTTTTTAAGTTTATCTTTTGAAAAAAAAAAAAGAAGCCTATCTCTCTTCGTTTCCTTGACTAATTTTGAGTTTACTGCGTCCATGTAAATGACTGTGGGCCAGTGAGCTGTTGACTTGTGCTCGGCAGCAGAAAGAGCAGAAAGCACCACAAACGGGGCTTTGTCAGGCGGTGGCAGGCGACGCAGACCGAGGGGTCGGTCTCTTTCCTGAACCCGCCCGGGCACCTAGAGTGGGCAGCCACCCCACGCTGTGTCGGTGTTGACCATTTCACAGGCCTCTTAGCCAAGAAAGCTGTGAATGCTGGCCTGAACGTGAAGCCTTACATCAAAACCAGCCTGTCTCCTGGAAGCGGTGTGGTCACCTACTACCTGCGAGAGAGCGGGGTCATGCCGTATCTGTCCCAGCTTGGGTGAGGAGGAATTTTCTTTTACACCATCGCTCAGGTTGTATTTTATTCCACATGTGTCTCGCCGCGTCACCGTGTAACACACATCAGCTCATCTGATGCTATCTAATGAGTCTTGTCAGCCAGTGAGGAGACTTCAGCCCTTCCGTTCCCACGGAGTCGGGCCCTCCTGTGGACAGTTGTGCTGGTTGTTCATCAGACAAGGGCGCCCTTGAAGGGCAAAGCAGGGCTGAAATCAAGCCTGTGCTATGGTGTTGCGCTGCACCCTTCTGGAGGACGGGGTGCCTTTTCTCAATCGACAGAGGTTACGCAATGGGCTAGCGTTGGCTCAGCAACTGAGAGGCTGCTCTTTGGTATGAAAATAATCACTTACCGTGGCTAAAAATGTTTAAATTCCTTGGCATAAATGAGTCATTTGCTACCAAATACAATTTCTCCAGTTTCCCCACTATTCCTAATTTGGATGAGGAGGATTTTTTTTTTTTTACAACGCTCCTGAGAATGAAAGCTTCATAGGAACAGTACTACACTTATTCCACGTGCTGCCGGTCTCTTTAAGTTAGCGGTCTCTAGAACTGTCCTTGGCAGAGCGGCTCACTGAGACTCACTCTCCGCCTCGCTTCTCTTCCTGCGCCTAGGTTTGACGTGGTGGGCTACGGTTGCATGACCTGCATCGGCAACAGCGGGCCCTTACCTGAACCTGTGGTCGAAGCCATCACGCAGGTAATGGCCGAGGAGCCTGTGGGGCTTCGGAGCAGTTGGCTCTTTTCATATGATGTGTGCCTGGAATGCTGGTCGTCTCAGGAAGGCCCAGGGCAGCAGGCAATGTGTTTAGACATACAGTCTTTGGAGTCAAGCTAACCTGACTAGCAGTCTACCTTGTGCCTCAGTTTTCCCAGCTGTAAATTGGGGATGATGATAGGACCTGTTTCACAGAGTTGTGAGCACGGAGATGGACGTGAAGGCCTTGGAGCAGTGCCTGGCACACACGGGCTCTTGCACTACAGACGGCTCCAGGACTCTGTGTGCCTGGTCACCTGAAACCTGGCTCCAAGTCAGACACGTCTCCACGCAAACAGTGCAATCGAAACTACCTTGCATGGGCTTGATTTTTGGCCCATAAATTCTGTAGCGTTGAGAAGCACGATTTGGTTTGCCTGAATTACAGAACCGATGGAGGTCAGTGTGGCTTCCTTTAGCTTTCAACTGTTGGATTGTTCTCAGGCCCCAGGCGGCGAAGTCACCAGGATGCTGCCTTCTGACACACCTGGGATTTCCTCGGGAGCAGAAACCATGTCTCTCGGTGTCCTCTGACCCAGAGTGTCTCCCCAGGGACACCCATGTGTGCTTTTCTCCCTGCAGGCAGAGGACCAGGTGAAAGGGAGGTTAAAGAACTGCCCCCGTGATGGGAGAGTTCAGCAGGTGGTCTAAGACAAAAAGCCTGTGCCCCTTCTCCGTGTGACCTGATCTTTCTCTTGCCGGACTCAGGGAGACCTGGTCGCTGTCGGAGTACTCTCTGGGAACAGGAATTTTGAAGGTCGAGTCCACCCCAATACCCGGGCCAACTATTTAGCCTCTCCGCCCTTGGTGATAGCCTATGCGATTGCTGGGACCATCAGGATCAACTTTGAGAAAGAGCCACTGGGTAAGATGTCGTTTGTGTGGCTGCCCTTGTTTGTTTGTTTTCCAGTGAATTTGAAAATATTACTGGAGGAAAAGTAACCATTTTTGTTAATAAATAATGATACGTAGAGCTAACAAAGATGAGGAGAGTCTTTTCTTTTCTCCCCCATACACGGCGAAGACAGAACTGGAACAGACGAGAATCAACTAAGGACAAGGGACGACAAAAGGAAATTAATCTGCAAAGTCAGAGAGAGCGTGCTATTCTGGCTTCTTCCCCAGTTCTTCTCTTTCTAGCTCCTGCTTTTATCTAATGTGACGCACTGTTTTAACGTATCCTCTGTAGGAACATATCCCAGATAGTTCAACTTCCCCAAATCTGGAGAAATGATGCTTTGTGTCCTTCCCTCTGGAGGTCTTGCTGTGTCATCCTCAGTCGTTCTCAGTAGATTCAATACTATACAACAGCACCCCTTCAATTCACTTTTAGGAAAGCCCCACTAGAGCTATAGTTGATCCTCATGTGTGGATTCGATATTGGCAGATTTGCCTCTTCACTAAAATGTAGTTTAACCCCCAAATCAAGACTCGTCTTGCCTCCATGGTCATTTGCAGACACACACAGAGGGATGCAGGCTTCGTGTCACTCAACGTGCGCGTTCTCAGCTGCAGCCGCACGAGGCAGGGCTCTGCTTCTCCCCTCAGCTCTCATACTGTAAATACGTATCCTGTTCGTGCTCTGTGTAGTGCCATGTCTTTCCACATTTTTGTGGTTTTGGTGATTTCACTTTTTAAAATAGCCCCTAAGCGTAGTGCCCAAGTGCTGCCTAGCGCACGGACGCCCAAGAAGGCTGTGGGGTGCCCTGTGGGAGGCAGACTTCGTTCAGGCATGAGTCGTAGTGCTGTTGGCTGGGACTTTGGCATTAACGCATCAGCAGGATGTACTAGGGAAGGTGTCTTTAAGCTGAAGCACACGTGAAGCAAGATTACGTATTGACTGGGTGCCGAAAACGTTGTGACTAGAGGCTGTCAGGAGCCTAACCCACATCCCTCAGCACCAGCGATTCACGCTTCACTACACAGCGTTTGCATGGACCTCACAGAACATTTCTACGGAGAATGGGATTTGACTGGATGGGATCATGAAAATGGGGGATTAAATGCAGTTTTTCTCCTTAATAAACTTGTTTTCCCCAGGGGTCAATGCAAAGGGACAACAGGTATTTCTGAAAGACATCTGGCCAACCAGAGACGAGATCCAGGCGGTGGAGCGTCAATACGTGATCCCTGGCATGTTTAAGGAGGTCTACCAGAAGATAGAGGTGAGGTCCCCACCCGCTCTGCCCTCATGCGTCCAGGGGACAGCCATTCCTTTGTGGCATCTCTGCAGACCCCGAGGCTGATGGCGGTGGAAACTAGAGAAAGTCACATTTCTTTCTTCAGATAACCAAGGAAGTGGTTCTCAGTCATTTTCTCCTGTGACTTACATTTTTACACACTCTACACTCCCCAGATGTTCCCAGATCTGGACAAGGTCCCAGATTTGGCAGCAGCCTCAAAAAGAGAGGCCTTGGGTTGTGTGTGATTCCTAGCCAGCTCGCCATAACCACCAGCCCCCCCCACCCCGAGTGTCACTGAGGTGGAGTTCATTGGTTGGATACACCTCTCAGAACTATTTGGATGCTTAAAAAAAATTTAAAAAGCCACTGAGGAAAAAGCACCAAACTATTAAAATAAATAAACCTTTCTGTGCATTTGACAAATAGGGAGAAAATGTGTGGGGGCTCAGTATCGTTTTCTGAGACCCTTAGATGTTATTCCTTTCTCTGCCCTCTGTGTTAGGCTGACCCAAGGAATGCTGACTGGGGCTTGGGTTTGAAATAAGAGAGCAGACTCTGGGGAAGAGGGTCAAATGGGGATCGTATTCATGCACCGTGCCCTCCCACAAGTTGCTCATCAGGAAGTGCTATGAGCAAGCTTGTTGGGCATTGGGTTAAATGCATTTCTCCAAAGGCTGAGGTCACGGCCCCGTGGAGACGGTCCAAGCTGACTTTAATGCATAGCAGTGGTCATTTGCTATCCAGTGTCCACATGACCTGGACGTCTACTTCCACCAATCTTCAGAGAGTAAATGATTTCCCCTTTGGTACAATCTGAATTACTGTTTCCTAAGTTATATTATGTATATGGATTACTTATCTATTGCTGTACAACAAATTATCCCAAAACTTAGAAACACCATTTATTATCTCATGATTCCTGTGGTTCAGAAATCCATGTATGGCTTACCTGGGTGCCTCTGCCTTCAGGCTCCAACCAAGGTGTCCTTTGGTGCTGCAGCTCATCTGAAGGCTCAGCTGGGGGAGGATCCACTTCCAAGGCCATTTGCATGGTTGTTGGCAGGATAATACGCCTCACAGGCTGTCGGACCGAGGGCCTCAGTTCCCTGCTGACAGTTCGCCAGAGGCCTCCCTCATTGCCTTGCTTGGGGATCTCTTCACAGCTCACAGCATGGTCCTGCCTTCCATCAGAGCAAGCAGGAAAGGGTGAGAGAGACAGAGGCAGTCTCTTTATAACCTGATCTTAGAAATGAGTCACTAGGTTCAGCCCACACTCAGCAGAAGACGACTGCTTAAGGGTGTGCATGCCAGGGAGGTGGGGGGCAGGTCCCTGGGGCCATCTTTGAGGCTGCTTATCACAGTGTATATGTATTTTTAAGTCATTGGGCATGACATTGTCTTAGTGTAAAGGAGCTCTTGTGTGTGACTAGAATAAGAACTGTTTTGGTTTTGGTTTTATTGAAGTATAGTTGACACCCAACATTACATTCGTATCAGGTGTACAGCATAGTGATCGGACAACTCTGTGCATCAGCCAGGTGTAGCTACCATCTGTCACCATTCAACACTATTACGATAGCATTGACTGAATTCCCTACGCTGTACCTTTCATCCCCGTGACTTACTCATTCCGTAACTGGAAGTCTGTACCTCCCCCTCCCCTGTACCCCTTTTTGCCCATCCTCGCACCTCCCCTCCCCTCTGGCAACCATCAGTTAGTTCTCTGTGATTATGGATCTGTTCCTGCTTTGTTTGTTCATTTTGTTTTTGAGATTCCACATATCAAGGAAGTCATGGTATCTGTCTTTGTCTGACTATTTCACTTGGCGTACCTGGAGGGTATTATGTTAAGAATGGTTTTTATTGTACTCTTAGAATATATAGTTTCTGCTTGCATGTCAAACTTCCCTTAGAGTGGAATGTGATTAGATTTGCTTTTCTTTCTTTTATCTTTTTGTTTGTAAGACCGTGAATGAAAGGTGGAATGCCTTAGCAGCCCCATCGGACAAGCTGTATTGCTGGAATCCCAAATCTACATACATTAAGTCACCACCATTCTTTGAAAACCTGGTATGACTTTTTTATTTTTAACAAAATAAGTTTTTCAAAATGTTTCTTTCCTTATAGAATCTACTTGATTACCCTTTACCCTTGCTTTGACTACGCATTCCACTGAAACCTTTACAAACCCAAGCAGACAATACTGGGGAGACTTCTAAGAAGCTGGGGTATTTGGTTCTCGTGGGCCTACAGTGTGTCTGTCCAGGGGTTCTGTGTGGCTGTGCAGAGACGCCCTGGCCATCCCGTACCACCTGGACATAGAAAAGTCTGAGGGATCGACTGTCCAAACAAAACATCCCCGGGCCTGCTATATTTAAACCTTATACTCAAAAAAACAAGGGAAATCTTACCTATAACTGACGATCAAGGAGTCCATGCTCTCCTGGGTGGGAAGAGGAGGGGAGTGGAAGTTAGGATTCTAGCTGTCCTCAGCATCTGAGTTCCCTGGATGTGGGGACAGAGAAGGTCATTTGCAGCTGTATCGCTATTGCTTTTGAGGGAATAGTCCCAATACTTTGCCTCCCTGCAGGGGTGGGATGTGAATGTTTTGAGTAAATTCACCTTACTTTTCTAAGCACCCCTGATAAAACCAAAAAACCTAGAATTTTCTGTGCAGCGATGTACAGCTGTCATCTGGTTTGGGTCCACAGTGCACTGTGGAAACTGTTCAGACTCCCTGGTGACTTGCTGGAGAAAACCTGAGTCGTCACTAACTTGCTGTATTCTCTGCTAGACTTTGGATATCCAGCCCCCTAAATCTATAGTGGATGCCTACGTGCTGTTAAATTTGGGGGATTCCGTAACAACAGACCACATCTCTCCGGCTGGAAATATTGCAAGAAACAGCCCTGCTGCTCGCTACTTAACTAACAGAGGGTAAGTTTGAGTGAGGGGAAGAAAGACTAAAAGGCAAAAATGGAGTGAATGAGGCTAGTATTTCTTTTCACATGTTGTCTTTTCAATCAGACTGATTTTTCAGTGAACCCTGAGGCTTGAAAACCAGTCACCCTATCTGTTTGCTGCTTTCCAGCTTCCTTGGGAGATTCTGTCAGCAAGGAAACCCCAGCAGAGGGGATCTTCCTTCTGCGCGTGTCCCCAGTAGAGTCCAGGCTCTGCTCTCAGCCTGCGGCGCACTTGGCAGGGGTGTCCCTTGCCCTGCGATGCCGCGTCCTGCCTGAGACACGTAGTGACTACGGATTTGCCGCTGAGGCATCCATCGACCAGTCCTTCAGTCACAGACTGACTTTAATGGGTACTATACCAGTATTATCTACTGTCCTCTAATACGCCGAGAGTGATCGGAGTCCGTCTCAGATCTGACTTTCCATGAGAATCATCTGAGGAGATAAACATTCCTGTCTCCCGTCCGCACCTCCCGAATCAGCGTCTTCAGTGATGGGCCCAGAGCTAATCTAAGAACAAAATCCAACACCTTTTTCGTTCTTTCTTGCCTTCTTTCCTTTTTTTTTGTCAGTGGGAGAGGAAAATGGCCTTGGCCCCATCTCGCTTTCCTGGTGGCTAAGGTGTTTTCTTCACGCCTCCCCGTCCTACTGAGCCCCACTCAGTCTCTGCCTCCTCCTGGTGCATCCTATGGGACAGTCATGTTCAGAGCAAAAGTATGCCACGTTCCCCAGAGATAGGAGTGCTGTAAGTTTCAGAAGCTAGCCCACCTCTGGAGCAGGGGATGCACAGGAGTCTATCTCAAGATTTTTTTAACACGGGGCAACTGCTGTATTAAATGTACAGGGACTTCTTACACACAGACACATATGGCAAGATTCTAAAGGGATATGATTGTACTTCGAGTGGGAGTCATCGAGCGGAGAAGGGCAGGTGATATTTGAGAGGGGTCGGCGAATCCCTGCTCTTCCCCCTCCCCCAAGCCGCTCTGGCTACATCGGTGGCTGCCTGGCTTGTTGAATGTTCCAGGCAAGGGCAAATACCCTTCTGCCTGAGAGCCTTTGGTTGAGCTGGCTGTTTTTTCCTCGTGGATGCTCTTCCCCAAAATAGCTGTCTGGCTAACTCTCTTGCCGGTTCAAGTCTTCCTCCATGAGGTCACCCCCACTGGACTCCTGTTCTCCTCGCCTTGATCTACCTCTTTTTCCCCTCAGTTATTAACCACAATCTAGTAACACTTGTGTAAGATACTCATTTTCTTATTATGATTATTTCTTTGTCTCCACCTTTTAGAATGTAAGCCCTGCAAAGGCAGGGATCTCCATCTGTGTTGTTCCTTGATCTACCTCAAGCCCTGAGAACAGTTCTTGGCACATAGCTGGGGCTCAATAAAGAGTTGTTGAATGAATGAATGAATGAATGGGAGAAAAGGATTCACCAACAAACAGCAAAACAAAGCGGTTGAGGCTGGAGAAAGAAACTAAGAAAACAAGCAGTGATTTTTTTGATTGCTGATTGTTGACACTTTTGAGACATGGACTATATAGGGAATGGAATGAAAAGAAATATCATACCTTCCCAGAAAAGTGCACGTATCCCCAACATTCTGGATATAATTTCAGGAGTTTGTAGACACGCTCACCTGCTCCTAAAGCCTAAACTCTCTCAGTCTTCAGATCACATCTTACCGTGAGATCAGATTACCACTCACACACACCTCCTAGCATTTTAAGAAACAGCTCAGTGAGCTGACAGCTGTGTTAATTGTAAGATGTTCCTGCTATCACAAAGTGTCCTTTAACTGGAGCCCACAGACAAGATTTTTCCTTGATTTCAGGACCAGGAAGAGCTGTTCTGTTTCTTCGGCACTACTCTGATTTTTATCTTATGAAAAATGTAAATCATGTTGCCAGTCATATGTCTGCCCAATACATTGAGTTCTTGATGACTTGGGGACAAATTTATACCTCCTTCCAGGTGGTTTACAGAATGTATTTTGTGTTTCCCTCATTCTTGGCTCCACCTGACTGGCCCACACTGATTACTCTTTTGGTTTCCTTTTTCTTACCCATTTTGAATATTTTATCTTTTGTGAAGTTTTCTAGGCTACCCTACTGAATCAGTAAAATAAATACTCATTAGAGTTCCTCCTGGTTTTTCTACCCAGATTTATAAGACTAGAAGTTGATCCTGGGAGAATGCTGATTTCCCCCTTTCACTGCCCCACCTCTGACCTCTGAACTCTACCCTCAGCAGAAGATACAGAAACAGCTTTTCTGCCTTGGAGAGCGATGCTTAGTAGACTTAGAGGGATATCTAGGTCTATGGTTTTCTCTTTTCTTAATGGAAGCTAAGTTTAATCTTTTCTCCATTCACTAACCTAGCTCCTCTCCTGCTTGCATTATTAGCTTGACTCCACGAGAATTCAACTCCTATGGCTCCCGCCGAGGTAATGATGCCATCATGGCACGGGGGACGTTTGCCAACATTCGCTTATTAAACAAATTTTTGAACAAGCAGGCACCACAGACTATCCATCTGCCTTCTGGAGAAATTGTGAGTACTGTGTCTTTGTCAGGCTCTGGGTGGTTGGATATTTACACAGTCACCTTCCTTTGGGTCTCATTTTTTCTTCATAGCCCCATGCTACCTCTTGTTTCGAGAGAGTTCATCACGGATAGAGATGCCCTTTTAAGTTTTACAACTTTCTCTTCCTGCTTAGAGATTCTGCTTCGTGGTTTCCTGGGAGTTGAATTTACGAAGGCTCTGAGTGAAATGTGGTCAGTTCAGAGTATTTAAGGGGGAACTTCCAGGTTAAGATAGAGGATATTTATCAACAGGTGCTATTGTATGACTTTATGAACATTTAAGTCCCCATTCCACGAGAAGGAGGAACATAGAGGCCCGCGGAGGCCTGCCTGGGTCCTGACAGGAGCTCTTTGCAGTTGGCCTGTTACAGCGAACTGTTCATTCCCAGATGCCTTGGAGGGAGGGCCTGTGCTTTGAGTCCGACATACTGGCTGTGGAGCCTTCAGCAAGTTATTGCCCTCTCTGAGCCTGATTTTTCTGACCTGCGAAATAGGATATCCACCCTGTAAGGTTCTGAGGCTTAAGCTTAAATGGAAAGACATGTATACAACACAGAGCAGAGTATCTGGCGCATGTCATGGGTCCTCGGTGTTGCTTCCTTTCCCAGCAGACGCTGCAAAACTGCTTGAGAACTGTTTGTTACTTGAGAAATCACCCTCCTGACTTACTTAAAAATAATAACAGCTAGTATTTATATGGAATTTATTACATCCCATGTACTCTTCTAAGCTCTTTGCCTATATTGACTTATTTAATCCTCATAACAACCCTTTGAGGGAGGTACCATAATTGTCCATCTTTTAAGATAATAAAAATGGAGATTAAAACCCAGGGAGTCTGGGGACACCTGGGTGGCTCAGTCGGTGGAGCATCCGACTCTTGGTTTCAGCTTAGGTCGAGATCTTGGAGTCGTGAGATCGAGCCCCGCCAACAGTCTCTGCGCTAGGCCCGGAGTCTGCATAAGTTTCTTTCTCTTCCTCTGCCTCTCCCCCACCCCAAAATCAATCAATCAATCTTCAAAACAAAACCCAGGGAGTCTGGCTCCAACGTCAGTGCGGTTTATCACCACCCATACCACCTCACTTGTAACAGATTATATTTTGGTAAAGCAAACTCTTTATAGGTAATCACTGATCACCAGGACCCAACACAAAGTCAGCACCCAGTAGGTAGGTGTTCAGTGAAGAGCGGGGATGATAAACTATTAAAGATAGTTAGCTGGTAGAATGCCCAAGAGACAAGGGGAAAGATGTGCAGGATAGACACTGGGGGGCCTCCAGTGTACTGACTGTCACAGTGAACCTCACGAATTTACAAGCCCTGCCATGACATAGAACTTCTGGTCAGATGGTCAGAGCCTCATCTTAAATAGGAGACAGAATCAGAGATGCACAGACATTTGAGCCAAGCCTTGAACTTGAAAGATAGACCTAGACAAAGAATGGTGGGGAAGGGAAAGAAAACAGAGATAATGCAAAGAGTAGAAGAAAACGAAGAAAAGATTATCTTCTCAGAGTGGTGAAATGATTTTCTGTTGGCATAAAATAATCAAAGGACGAGAAAGGGCTCTTGATAAAAAATAGTAATTAAAAAAGAAAAGGCTGTTAACAAAAAAAAAAAAAGCCCCTAAAAAATTTTCACAGAAAAAGTTGATTAGTTGAGAAAATCTCTCAGAATATAGACCAGAAAGACAAAGGAAAAATTAGAGAGAAAATATAAGAAAATTAAAGACTGAAATGAGGAGGCTCAGCATCTGACTAAACAGAGATGCTAAGAAGAGAAGAAAGGAAATTATCCGGGAAGTAACACAAGGAAAATTCCCCGACTTCAAGATCCGACTCCACATGACATCCACTGAATACCCACATGATTATGGAAGACCAGCTCCAAATTGCATTGGTATGAAGTTAGGAACAGCAGAGATAAGGAGAAGATCTAGAAACTTCCAAAGGGGGAAAAACAGCTTCTGTGCAATGTGCTGGAGATCAGAAGTGCTCAAACCAACACTGGAAACTTAGACTGGCTTGCACCCCCAAATACCATGTCCCATGTTAAAGTAATAACACATTCAGATTCAAAAACTTTAAAAATACTCCTCGGTCCCTGTCTCAGGAAGCTACTTGGTGAATGCATTTTACCAAAATGAGGGAATAAGCTAAAAAAGGGGAAGTTGTAGGATCCAGGAAAAAGAAATGCAGGGAATTCCCAGGATGTTGGTGAAGGAAGATTCTTCCATTACAGGAATGCACCATCTCTAGAGAAGAATCAGTCCAAATTAGAAAAGGACTGAAGCTCCTGGAGAGAGATCTCTATGGAAAAGATTTTTAAATGACAGACTGCCTGATACATTTGAATGTGTTTAGAGAAGATGTGTACTTTAGGCAGAGTGTTTGGGGATTAATTGATGGGTAGTGACATAGAAACAGGTGAGTACACACACAAAAAGAAAATAATTAATTTCAGTGGAAATTTTTTTGATTACCAAGAAAAGGAATTCAGAGTACATTACCTGACTCAGCTATAAATAACATTCACATAGTCAATGTAGTGCAAACACCAAATATTGACTTACCCAAAACGTATGACATAATTATATTGGGAGGCTGGGGAGAGAACTAAATCCCTGGGGCGCCTGGGTGGCCCAGTCAGTTAAGCATCTGACTCTTGATTTCAGCTCAGATCATGATCTTGGGGTCCTGGGATCGAGCCCTGCATTGGGCTTTGCGCTCAGTGGGGAATCTGCTTCAGGATTCTCTCCCTCTCCTTCTGTCCCTCCTTCCACTCATGTATGCACTCTCTCTCTCTCAATTAAATAAATAAAATCTTTTTAAAAAGAGAGGGAGAACTAAATCCCCACTAAAGCAGGAAATTGATAGATAACAAAAATGGAGAAATAGAGAACTGGTAGTTTAAATATAATACTGGAGATACAGAGGAACAATAACGGAAGAAACAACCAAATTTTATGTCCTCTTTTTTTTTTTTTTTTAAGATTTTATTTATTTATTTGACAGAGAAAGAGCAGGAGAGCACAAGCAGGGGAGAGAGGCAGAGGGAAAGGGAGAAGCGGGCTCCCTGGTGAGCAAGGAGCCCGATGCAGGACTCAATCCCAAGACCCTGGGATCATGACCTGAGCTGAAGGCAGTCGCTTAACCAACTGAGCCACCCAGGTGCCCTGTCCTCATCTTTAGAAGAGAGGGAATGTGTAGGGAGCCGTTGCTTTATAAGCTCCCCAGATTTGGGTAACGCCATGTGGAGCTAACCACAGGCTCCATCAGCCCACCGAAATAGTAATGTGGGAAAGCTTACTTGAGAGGTTGATTACCCACCTTTTTAGAGCTTCTTTTGAAGGAAACCCTTTCTTGAGGGATTTTTTCTTTCTTTCTTTCTTTTTTTTTAACTTAAGTAGCCAGGAAGAACAATTGTTTCATATCACCAGCAATGATATCAAATGTCTTTGTGAAGTCTTGGCACAGAGAATATTCAGAATTCTTGTGAGAAACAAATGAAGCTGTTTGTGGAAGATGTTTCTCATATATACCAAAATACTAGTTAATCCTCTCCTGTCCAGTATTGATCTGTGCTTCCACCCGTGTTTCTACTGTCTCTGCCTTGACTTCCTTGTAGAAGGGTGACTGATACAAGTTTGCATTTTGGGGCGCCTGGGTGACCCAGAGTGTTAAGCAGCTGACTCTTAATTTTGGCTCAGGTCATGATCTCAGGGTCCTGGAATCGAGGCCTCCACCAGGCTCTGCACTCAGCGGGGAGTCTGCTTGAGGCTTCTCTCTCTCCCTCTGCCTCTCGCTATCTAAAATAAACAAATAAGTGTATGTATGTTTGCATTTTATATAATTTCAGAACGTGTCACCTTTGTGGTTGCTACCCTTCACAAGTGACCATCACTGAGTCTCTAGACTGAGTCAAAACCCAGGTTTAGGTGGGATTCTCTGTTTCCTAAGCTTTAAAATAGTTTAATCAATGGAAGAGGGGGAAAAATCTGATCGACTTTCTTTTTTTTCCCTTGATGCCTTAGGATTTGAATGTTTTTCTAAAACCAGGACAAAAACTAGGCATTTTAGTTAAAAGAACATAAAGTTCATTGGTAGGGGTGAATTGGAGATTTGTCACACAGGCCACTGATTGGCTGAGTTTTCTGTTGGCTCGGTGTTGACTTGGGCCCCTGAAGACCCTGTGCTTCTCACCAGGCCCCCGGCCTGTGTCCACACTCTGCTGCCTCCGTAAACCTTGCTTTTCTCTTCCTCAGCTTGACGTGTTCGACGCCTCTGAGCAGTACCAGCAGGCGGGCCTTCCCCTGATCGTTCTGGCCGGGAAAGAGTATGGCTCAGGCAGCTCCCGAGACTGGGCGGCCAAGGGCCCGTTCCTCCTGGTGAGTGTGACGGGGAGGGACCCCAGCAGGCAAGCTCAGCAAAGCATGTGATGTTTGTTCAGCTCCTGCTTCTTGGCGGATCTGCCTTTACCCCACTCAGTGAAGGGTAATCCAGAGTTGAACCGGTTCCTTAGATCAGATACTCCTATTCTGGGAACCATGGATCTTTGGGCGTGTCTGTGGAGCAGTTGGGAGGAGGGTCTGTGAAGTCTCTGAAATTATTTTCAAATGTGTGTATGTATGTCTTCTTTTTGTGGGGAAAAATGGCATGGTTTTCCTAATATTCAGGTTGAGGATGGGACATGTATTTCAGGCCGTTGTCCCAGGCGAGCCATAAGTCCGGACGCTGCTCCCGTGTTGTCCCTCAGGAGGTTCAGGGAAGGGTAAAAGTAAGGAGCTGGTGCTTTGGACAGACTTGGGGAGTGCACTTCAAGTGGCCTTTCACTGCCTCTGAGTCGGCTTATAGACTCTCAAGAGTAAAGGACGCTCTCTCTGGATGTAGACAGACAGCTCTTGAGAACCTGCGGCCATTTCAGGGCCTGAGCCGCTTGAGGCGTCCCCATGGAGGCGTCCCCATGGAGGCGTCCCCATGGAGGCGTCCCCATGGAGGGGCCGTGCAGGGAGCAGACGGTTCTTACCTCTGGAGCATCTCCTGGCCCCAAAAGCAGGGAAGAGTCCTGCTGCTCAGCCTGCATTCTCAGGGTAGGGAAAGATGACTCAGCTGGTGCCAATCTCAGGGATTTATGGTGCGAGCAAATTAAACCTTGGGAAACACCACATACGGTGATTACCACACGTCCAGTAAAGAAGGCGGGGTCTGGCAGGCAGCTGTAAATCTCTTTGAACATCACACCTATTGCTTTGTTTTGTTTTTTATCAAGCATATTGCTTTGTGGGGGGAACAAAAGATGTTCTTTGATTACTTGGTAATATATCAAAAGTCTGCCTTTTCTAGAAGCTGCGGAAAAGAACCAGAGAAATTACAGAGGAGGAGAGGGTTTTAGGGATGGGGCTGGGAGCCGGCAGTAGAAATGCAGCCAGTGGGGACCGCAAGAGCTGAAGGACGCCAAGAGAACTGGCACGCGAGGGGCCCCCTAGGCCCTAGGCTTCCGTACAGAATGGCCCCGAGTTCCGGCTGCCCCGGGCTGGGCCGCTCAGCAGCGCTGGGCTCTCCTCACAGCAGAGGGGGCTGGACGACTGGTTCTCAGCCCCGCACGGCCCTTACCCAGTGTAGGGACGTGCATCGGACGTGTTTACAGAGCTGCCACTCCCCCTCAGAGTGAACACATGTGCACACGGATCCATACAGAATATCTCCTGCTCTTGAAACAGGAATTGCAAAAGCAGCACATCATTTCCTTTCTCTGTAGTGTGTTCTGAAAGTTGCTTTTTCGGTTGTCTTTTGTGTCTGCACCTATTCAAGGGAAATAAAAGAAAAATTTATGTTGTTTTGCGGTGTGGCTTCCAGATATAATGGAAGTGCGCTAAGAGATGTTGTATCACAAAGCAGCTAAGTGTGTGGTCAAACTGCATGGGTTCACTTACCAGATACCACCACTGACCGTGTGGGTGAAGAGGGCACAATGGTAGCATCTCCCTCCGAGGGCTGGTGGAGGGTGGGATGAGAGAAGCCACTTTATTACGCTGCCTGTACATTGTAGGCAGTCAGTTCAGACCAGCTGCTGTGTTATTTATAACTAGAGTAACTGTTTATGTAAACAACTCATTGGTACTTACAAAGAATTTAGGTGTGAGAGGAGTTTTGACTGAAGAAGCCTTTTGTAAAGTTTCTGTGTATCTAAAGAAAATTGGAACTGTGTCCAAAGTACTGTCTTGGCTCCTCAGGGAATCAAAGCTGTCCTGGCTGAAAGTTACGAGCGCATTCACCGTAGTAACTTGGTGGGAATGGGGGTGATTCCCCTCGAATATCTCCCTGGGGAGACCGCAGACACCCTGGGACTCACAGGGCGGGAACGATACTCCATCATCATTCCAGAAAACCTCACACCACGAATGAAAGTGCAGGTCAAGGTAAGCCGGAGCCTCCCCATGCCAGGCCCAAGTAAACGGGACCGTGTGTTCATCATCAAACCCGCGAGAAGGAAATGAGTGGACTTGGGAAGGAAAACAGGCAGTCAGTAGGAGTGCGTTAGACCTGCGAGTTCTGCTGGCACCTGCTCTGCCTTCACAACACAGTGAGGGGGGGCACCTGTTGATGGATTACTTATTTCTGTTTACTCATGGAGTTACCATCAGTTCCTTTCTTACTCCCCAACCAGCCCCACTGTCTCCTCTGACTCCCAATCTCTCTTTAGCCCAGAAAAGAGTGTTAGAAGCTCGGAGACAGGACATTTTCACATGATCTAAAAAAAACACCTTTTTTATTATCAAAATGTGAACAGACACACCCCATTCCTGAGCCTCACCCCAGGCTCCAGGTTTTGATTAGCCAAAAGGTAAAAGTGACAGCTCCCGAGGTGAGGTGTGGCAAGGCAGGTACCCAGTGCCGAGGCCCCAGGTCAGCAGCTGGACCAGCTGCCTAGGGGACAACCTTAATGAGACTTCTGCCAACCCGCAGCTCCCAGAGAGGGTCTAGAAAATACCATCCCTAGCCTCACTAGTAGCTGCTGCCCCAAGAGACCTGGTCCTCAGGTGTCCGTCACCTCCATCATTTGTACCCCATGGTGCTTTACTGTGCAGAGGAGTCGGCTGGGGATCTTGTCCAAATGCAGCCCCGGATTCACTGGGCTGGGCTGGAGCGAGGGACGGCACGCCCCCCCAGTGCTGCTGGCTCTGCTGGTGTGCGGACCACGCTTTGAGGGGCAGCCCTGAGGGCGGGGGGGGGCATCCCTCCTCACACAGCTGCCTGGCCTCCTCCCCCACTGGTTCTCCTCTGCTTCTTTGTCATCACAGCTGGATACCGGGAAGACCTTCCAGGCCATCATGAGGTTCGACACGGACGTGGAGCTCACTTATTTCCACAACGGGGGCATCCTCAACTACATGATCCGCAAGATGGCCAAGTAGGTCAGCTGTGCTCGGAGCCCTGTGCTTGGAGCTGCGCCGGGGGAAGCGAAGCGCCACTAGCCCGCAGGGCCCTTGGTGCAGAGCATCCCCTGCGCGTGCCGGCCTCCCTGCATTGACGTAACTGGTGCCATTCCTCTGGGCACAGAATGCGCAGTTCCGACATCCTCTATTTTTGTGGATCTTTTTCTCTTTTTCTAGAATTTGGAAGCTAGAATGGTGGGAATGTCAGTAGTGCCAGAAAGAGAGAACTTGAGGTTGTCTATAAAGTCACTGATCACAGAATGTCGATTTTTCACTCTTGGCCTGTTAATGTTCAGCTGGACACAAATAAGTCTTCTCAGAAGGCATCCCCTGTCCTCGTTTCTGTTCCTCTCCGTTATCCTCTGCTCCTTGAGGGCCACTGGTCTTTGCATATTATACCCGTCTTAACTGACATGGTAGATAAAAATGTTCTCAAACCACAGCGGCGACTGTGATTCTCCCCTCTGCCTTTTTCCTTTGGAAGGAACGATCCAGACACCTTGTGGACAGGTCAGACACTGATGATGTACCTTTAGATGGATCAACACTAAAAAAAAATGTGATGTTTTCTCTTACTCTCCTCAAAACTTTTCCCCAGAAAATTCATTTGTCAAGAGGAGAACTTTGGAGGTGGTTTTGGAGAGAGACTTAGAACATTTGTAATTTGAGGAAGATTAAATCTATTTTCAAGGCAAGCTTGTTGACTTTGGAATTGAATTGTGTAATGTGTGTGAGGCTCTAGTCTGGGGATATTTCGAGCAGAGCGAGTCTCAGACTGCAGCATCGGGTGACCTTCAAGTTCTGCTTTTACAAGCACAGCTGTACCATACGGGGGGACGGGGAAGAGCTGAGGAACAGGATTCCTCTGCCCCGGTTGGGAGCAGACAGGAAGGTAGCGGTAGCAATAAGTAAGTATGGTGAGCAGGTCATCATTTTTTTATTTTTGTGTCCTGTAGTTAATCTGCTTATGTTCATCACTGACATCATTTTGGGGGCGCATGTCTTAGTCTGCTCCGGCTACCGTAACAAAATACCATAGACTGGGTAGCTCGAACATCAAAAATACATTTTCTCCTAGTTCTGGAGGCTAGAAGTCCAAGATCCAGTGTCTAGGCAATTCCTTTTCTGGTGAGAACTTTCTTCCTGGCTTGCAGCCAGCCACCCCCTTGCTGTGCCCTTACCTGTCTTTCCTTAATGCGTGTGTGAGGAGATGAGGCGCTGGCTCTCTGGAGCCATGTAAGGACACTGATTTTATCAGATCAGGGCCCCACTCTTACGACCTTATTTAACCTGAAACACTTCCTTAGAAGCCCTATCTCCAAAGAGACGCACTGGGGGTTAGGGCTTCAACACGAATTTTGGGGGAACGCAAAAAACATGCAGTTCCTAACAGGGTACCTTAGAGCTCACAGGTTGAAATGAATTTTAAAAATCTCAAATTTAGCACTCAGGGAGTATGGCCTGGACATCAGAACACCCAGGACTGAGTCCTGTTTCTACCTCTTCCAAGATGAGGGACAAGACAGGTTAGTGAGCATCCCTGCCCTTGAGGTTCCTGGGACCCAGCTTGTGTTCATAAAAAAAGATTACAAACAGAACCTTGTTGTATAAAAAAGCCTATGACCTTCAAATAAGGATCAGTCCTAACACAGAAACACAAAGAAGGGCTGAGAAAACAGACCTCTACCACCTTAGCTCTTCATTACTACACTTCTGGGGGGCTGTCTAGCTCCTCGCAGTCAGTGGTTATGTGGAGACAGAGATTCTTGTGGCCATAACTTCTAGTACGCTTCCGGACTCCTCTACCTCCAAATGCACCCTCCATCCTGTTCATTAATAAAATGTCTTGCCCAGTGTCACACCCTGGCCCATAACAAGACTGAATAAATAAACTCCTTAGGCCTAGTTTCTCAAGAAGGCACTAGTCCTCTCACTCCAAATGAAATGTTTGCTTCTTGCTCAAGGTGCCTGCCAGTCCTCTTCCTCTCCGTGGGAGTCTCATCTCCTTTGTTAACAGTTTTCTAAATCCATTACGCCTCCTAAGAAACCAAGCATTCTTTGGTGTGCACACTGTGTTAACCCAGACTTATTTTAGCACATGTGTCTTCGGCTCTGGGACAGCCATTAGTAGGTGAGAGTGGGCTCGGGGAAGGGTGTAGCAGTCATGATTCATAGTGTTATTAGAAGCACAACTCAAACTGGTTAAGCAAAAATGTTAATAATAACTGGCTCATAGAACTTGAAGAACAGAGGTGGCCACAGCCGTAGGCTTGACTGGATCTAGTGGCTCAAACTCAGGTTCCCTCCCTATCATTTCTCCTCTCGTCTTACCTCATTCTTTAGGGCTGCTCCATGTGCCTGGGGATATGGCCACCAGCAGCTCTGGGGTAAGTTAGTAGTTGTGATCTTAAGAGATTTATCTCCCAGTATTCTCTAAGCTAAAGTTGGGAGTTTCCAATCACCAAAATGAAGAACCATATTTTGGGCCCAGTTTCCCTTTCAAGGCTATGTGAGGACAGCGGAGCACCCGGCAGGGTTATGTAGAAGCAATGTAGACTTACTTCCGGAAAAACAGTAAGGTTCCCTGGCTGCTTTCTGAGGAAGCTGTCAAATGTCATGACCACAAACAGAATTTAACACCCAAGTAGTTTTTGTTCACCCAGACAGCCTAATTATCACAAAGATTATATAATTATAGCTGAGAGTTTTAATAGTTTTAATAATTTGCACCCCAAGAACGGAGGCCTGCATATTAAGTGCAGATTTGCTACGTGAAATGCGTACTTCTATTACGTGGTATGATACAAGAGTACCTGGTATGGTCCTGAAGTTAACATCATTCCGGTTTGGCTCTGGCTGTCTGTCTGTCCACGTCAGGGCTGCATACCTGCTGTGGTGCTTCCACAGGATGGGAGCGGTGTCCCATGAATAACAGGGTTCCAGGGTCAGCATGTTTGGGAACCACTGAGTTCAAGGGGTCTTGTTAGCACAGAACTGACACAGTGCCACACAATGACAGTTAAGGTGTGAATCACTCACTCATTTGAGGGGCGGGCTGGCAGCATTTGGTTCAGGAGCCTGTCTTGACCACAGAATGTTTTCGTCAGAGCATCTCACAGCGTGTGTGTTCCACAGGACTTGCTTGAGAAAATGCTGACCTGATGGTTTGTCTTTTAAAGTAATAATATCAGTTTTACCCTCTGAAACTAATAATACACTACAGGTTAACCAAATTGAATTTAAATTAAAAAAAAAATTTTTTTTTTAATTTTTTTAAAGAAATTCAAGTAGTAATATCAGTTGTAAGGACAGGAATCAGAGTTTACAGCCCTTATTACACAATCAGGCATTTGACCGAAGGCAGCTTCTCATTTCCGGTCAAAAACCCATCACCGTGTCAGCACTGGCAGGAACCATAGAGACACAAGGTCCTGCGGGTGTGTGATTGGTTGTGTCTAAACCACCTGAGAAACCTCACAAAGCACCCGTGGCTGGACACCCTGCCAGGATGTCCTGATGGGGGTGGGGCACGTGCCCATGAGAAAGACTCCCCACTTGGTTCTGACATACAGCTTTTGGCCGAGAAATCCAATGACCAGCATTTAGGCGTCAGTCAAGAGTTTGCCATTCTTAAAACGCTACCTACCAGGTTTTTTCACTCAGTCAATAGTAACCGAGTGCCTAACTCTGTTCCAGCCTCTATGCCTGGCCGTGGCTTGACTTGGGGCAAAAAATCCAATAAGGAAATTCTAAGATATTTTTGTTTCACCTTCAGTCTGCCTTCTGTTGGCTGAAGAGAGGACTATTCACCTTCATCCAAATTGGACACCATTTAGATACTTGAAAGAACTTTTCTCAAATCTCCAGTAGGTGTTTTAAACGTCCTATTAGAGTCCTTAAACAACAGCATCCAAAAAAGGCAATCATAGATAAAAAGAGACACTTGTGAGATTGTGATTTATATAATAAATACATATTTGACTTTCGTCCCCATTTCTGGCACTGAGCTCCTACAACCCTTGGAATTTCCTAAGTGACACAAGGGACAAAGGTGTCTCTTGTTATGCTAACGACATGACTTGGACTACACCTAAGGATGGGGCTGGCTGCCAGAACAACCAACTCTGATTCTAGGGCTGGCATTCTCAGTCCCACCCCCTGACAACTGGGGAGTGGAGCTGGAGGTTGAATCTATCACCAATGGCCAATGATTTGATCAGTCATGCTTATATAATGAAGCCGCCATAAAAACCCAAAGGACAGGGTTTGGAGAGCTTCTACCTGGTGAACAGGTGGAGATTTGGAGAGGACGTGGGAACTCCTTGTCCTTTCCCACACCTTGCCCTATGCATGTCTTCCATCTGGCTGTTCCTTAGTTATACCCTTTTCTAATAAACCGGTGATTAAGAAAATACAATGTTTCTCTGAGTTCTGTGAGCTACTCTAGCAGGTTAATCAAATTCAAGGAGGAGGTCATGGGAACCTCTGATCTATAGCCTGTCAGTGAGAGGCACAGGTGATTACCTGGATTTGCAACTGATGCCTGAAGTGGGATGGGGTGGGGCAGTCTTACAGGACTTAAGAACAATTTCAGTATATTAAGGGCAAAAGTCAGTTTATGGGGGCGCCTGGGAGGCTCAGTCGTTAAGCGTCTGCCTTCAGCTCAGGTCATGATCCCGGGGTCCTGGGATCCAGCCCCGCATCGGGCTCCCTGCTCCGTGGGGAGTCTGCTTCTCCCTCTCCCACTCCCCCTGCTTGTGTTCCCTCTCGCTGTGTCTCTGTCAAATGAATAAATAAAATCTTAAAAAAAAAAGTCAGTTTATGGTGGAAACACTTTCAACGTTTCGTTCGTTCATTCATTCATTCATTCCAGTGTGTACTGAGTGGCTACTGGGTGTACCCTGGCAGTCAGTTGTGAAAGGAAGGATAGGAAAAGAAGTTAAGGCTTTTTAATTTTTCCCAGGTACTTAGAGCTCCACTGGCCTACAGAGTATTAGTGCTGTGATTCACTTGTGCTTTACATATGTGATACAGTTCAAACTGCTGAAAACAATAAACAGGGTGAAGTTAAGTGACATACTCAGTTTGATACAAGCTTGGGTAAAGTATCTTCCCGGTGGTACACACAATCCATGACTGTACCCACTGGGGCTAATTTCTTCAGTCAAGGTCATCCATTCCCTGTAGCTAAAGACTGAGGTCCTGAGGTCATTCGGACATTTCTGTAGCATCAAAGGATCTCTTCTCAAAAGGAAAATCCTTCCACTTGGCATATAGTTTCTGAGCTCCAGTTGTAATATCCTCCACCACAAAGCTTTCTATTTTTATAACTGGAATCTCAAATGTCTTATACTTCACATGGATTCCCCAGTCAAGGCTGCAGTTCTGTCTGGCACAGAAGATCTTTGCTCTCTTCTCAAAATGCCCAAAGCTCTTTGGTTTGGGGTGTAATTTACTCACATAGCACTTCCTGAAAGCATCTCCAACCACAGTGTAATGGCAGTCCTACAGATGAAGGGATTGAATAACACACAAAACACAACATTAGAACTAGGACAGAACTGTGATTTTAAAAAACTCCACCACAATCTGAGATACAGAGCAGGTAGGATCCCACTTATTTTACAGATGGGGTAGGAAGGAAATATGCATTCACCTGAAGGCCAGACTAGAATCCATACAACTGGACTCCCCGTTACAAGGGTGGGGGTAGGGATGCAAGTGAGGTGACAGGGGCCGTCTCATGAAGAGGAGGACTAAGAAGTTTCCAGGCAACTGAGCTTCCGAAAATAGATATTCTTTATTAATTCAGAAACAAAAGGGGGTATTTGTTGAAGATCTCCAAAGCCTGAGTTCACCTGACAGACACAATCCAAAGGATACAGAGAACAACGAAGGGTCAATGTGGATCTGCAGAGGGTCACAGACTAATGTGTCCAGAAGCTCCACCTACAGCCAACTTGAGAGTCCCGAGAAAGGCCACTCTGTACAGAACAAATGCAGACCCAACATACCAGCCCCTCGGGAAAACAGTCACAGAGGGCCATTTCAATAGAAAAATCACTCAAATTGGAGCTGAAAGGACCTCTTCTAGCTAAAGAAGCAGATTCATAAAGGCATGGGAATTTGCTAGTACCACCCTTAATATTCCGCTTCTCGCTCAAACAGATGGACTGATTAGAGACTTCAGCTTTCCAAAGACCAAGGACAATCCTAATATCTCATCATCTGAACCAGTTTCCCCTCTATCAGCAGCAATGGAGTTACAGCCCATTTTTGTCTTTGGAGATTTTTCTATCCAAAATTTTTAAGAAAAAAAAAATAGAGAAAACTAACCGGCAGATGTTTTTAAAATAAGATATTTTGTTTTCATTATAAAAGTGATCCATATCCCAAAAGGAAAGTTTAGAAAACATAAAATAGTAGAGAGAAAAAATCATGGAGTCTCACTACAAAATAGTAATACATTTTAATATATTTCCTCTATAGTCTTTTTTTCTGGACAAAGATAATTTTTTGATGTTTTTGTTGTTGATGGTGATGGTGGTTTTGTCGCTATTATTTCACACTCCCAGCATATTTCACAGTCCATATTATTTCACAGTCCCAGCATATTTACAACCTTGTACCCTTGTTATTTTTTCTACTTCACCATTGTTTGTAAGAAGTTTTTCATTATACATAAGCTTCGTGATCATTTCGTTTAATAAACTTTACTTTGGAATTACTTTAGATTTATAGAAAAAGTGCAAAATTGTCCAGACATTTCCTGTATCCCCTTCACCCAGCTTCCCTGAATGCTAACATCTAACATACCACAGTGTATTTGTCAAAACTAAGAAATTAGGATTGGAACCTTACTGTTATCTACAGATTTTTACCACTTTTTCTAATTAATATTCTTTATCTGTTCTAGGATCTAACCCAGGATACCCCATTCATTTAGCATGACCATTATTTTTAGTGGCTACATAATATTTAATTAAGTAGCTTCTTCTTCTTCATTGTTAAGGGTTTCAAAACTCTTTTGGCTTTTTAAAATATCATGGCCATGATAACAACACAAATAATAATATTCTTACTATAAATATCTCACCAATAGAGAGTAAGCTGTGATTAGTGCTAAAAAATGACCCAGTGCTCTTTGCTCATAGGCTGCTTACCTCCACCACTCTGATGTCAGCTGTGTAACATGCAAAGCCCTTGCACTTCCGGCAGAGCAGCTTTTTATTATCCTTATCAGGTACAGGTTCTACTTTTCCTTGACTATCCCTGATTAATTTTTCTTTAATCTGTATCTGGAGAACCTACATGCAAAAACCCAAAAACCAAAAACAAAATCCACTTAGTCAGTATAACGGTGTAACTAGGAGGTATTTACGCACACGCACATACACCTGCACATACATGTTTATTATCATTCATTCATGTACAGCTTCCATGAGCATACAGTACCTGGCTTTGTTTATAAAAATCCCATAGGTAATTTTATTGGGTTCTTCTAATTCTTTGTTAGTGTTTAACTGTGACCTCCAATGAGCCTTTTTAATTTTTGAATCAAAGATGCCCATAAAGGGAGTGCCTGGGTGACTCAGTCGGTTAAGCAGCTGGCTCTTGGTTTCAGCTCAGGTCATGATCTCAGGGTCCTGGGATTGAGTCCCGCATCAGGGAGTCTGCTTAAGGATTCTCTCCCTCTCCCTCTTCAACTGTCCTTCCACTCTCTCACTGTCTTGCTTTTCACAATAAATAAATCTTTAGAAAAAAAAAATGGTCATAAAGTACTAAAGATGTTCATAAAACAGTCGTGTGACCCCTGCTTTCTACTTTAGTAGTTGGCAAAATTTTTAAATCCTTCATAAATAAACATGTATTGACTGTTTCAGGCATAACTACACCCACTTCTA
This sequence comes from Halichoerus grypus, assembly GCF_964656455.1. Taxonomy (NCBI): domain Eukaryota; kingdom Metazoa; phylum Chordata; class Mammalia; order Carnivora; family Phocidae; genus Halichoerus; species Halichoerus grypus. The sequence continues at coordinate 56,487,755 of NC_135725.1, forward strand.
GGGCAGAGACCTCTTAAATGGAACCACAGGCAGAAGAGTCCCCAGCACGTAAATCTTTTTTCTCTCTCCCCTTCCAACCACAGGGAGTATTGTTGAGTTACAGGAAAGTTAAATGCATGTATAGTATGACTGCATTCTATTTCAAAACTTAGGGCATGCCTAAGTACAACTAAGAAACTGGCCATTATAGGGGCGCCTGGGTGGCTGAGTCGGTTAAGCGTCTGCCCTCGGCTCAGGTCATGCTCCCAGGGTCCTGGGATCAAGCCCCGCATTGGGCTCCCTGCTCAATGGGGAGTCTGCTTCTCCCTCTCCCTCTGCCCCTCACCCCACTTGTGCTCTCTCTCTCGCTCAGTCTTTCTTTCAAATAAATAAAATATTAAAAAAAAAAAAAGAACCTGGACATTATAAATAAAATAAACCTAAGAAGATTCAGAAGGGAAGGCAGACAGCTAGAAAACACAAAACCCCTAAGAACAAAATGGTGGTGAGCAACCTGGGTTTTCTTTTCACCTCATATATCCCAGACTTAGGGCTGAAGGAATTGGCAACCAGAAGTGTCTACGGACACAGATAAAATAAGTGTCTCAACAGAAGCCTACTACTCTCTCTAGCTAAAGGACCAGGAAAGGGGCAGCCTAGCGAGACAAGAAACTTTTAGACAATAGCTGTTCTATTCCTGCCAAACACCACAGAATAAAACAAACAACTGTGGCCTAACCGCAGCCCATGCCAGGAAAGACTGAAGGGGTACCTAGATTTCCACCTTAACGAAGCATCTCGACACTCCCACCTAATGGTGTCAGAGAAGGCCAAGCAGGGAGCCATGCTCTCAGCCCTGCCACACGGTAGCAGCCCTTGCCTGTGATGTCAGTGGAGACCCTGCAGGGAACCAGAATGCCCACCCCCACCCACGGAATGACCAGCCAATAGGTCCCGGCTACACTGGTTCTGGGCTCCCTCTCATCCTTTACCACCTCTGCCCATTGTCTATGGCTGTTAGGGCAATCCCAGATGCTATTCAACATATGTGTAACCTGTGTTTTCCTATCCCACTCCTCGTCCTGGTGAGCTGGCTACAAAAGAGTCTGTGTCTGGCCGAGCCTCCATCTCCCTCAAAAGGCTTTTACTCTTTTTATCCTGCCACACGAGTCTACGTAGTTGGTCACCCAGTGGAAAAGACAAAAATTATGGCATGGATATTAAAGCTATCATGGTTTTAAAGACTTTACTGCCAACATCAACATATGCTACAAAACGGGAAGATGACTCTGTGAAAAACCTCTATTTTTAGTAAAATTCAGGAGGAAAATTAAGAGGAACTAAAAAATTTCCCTGCAGTTCTTCTCAATGAAAATGTGGAAGAAGTATTTTTAAATATTTTAGTCTCTAAACTTTAGGAAGAAATGTTTCTAAAAACGAGTAAATACTGACATAAAGTTGTCATTTTATGTCCTAAAATACGTGTTAATTTGCTTTAGACCACTGCTCAAAACTTTTTTGAGCAAAGAGATTATGACTTTTTAAAATTATGGACACTATGGAGTTGGTCTACTGAATTGTAAGGTTCATCTTTGTGAAGTTAAAGTCTGCCTCATGCCTCTGTCCATCACAATACTCATTTTTTGAGCACTTACTTTATTCCAGGCACTGTGCTGGGCAATGCATATACCCCATTTTATCTTCCAAACTGCCCTGTGAATTAAATACCATTACTTTCCCAACTTTACGAATGAGGAGACAGATGATTTAAGAGACAGAGTAAGTACCCGAGGTCACACATCTTCCAGGTGGCAGAGATCCCAAGATGAAAGTCTCTGCAGAGGGTCTGGAGAAAGTACGCGGTGCATGTGTGCCTGTGTGCGCGTGTATGTGGTGTTTGTGTTTCTTGACTTTCCCCAATCTGGTTCCATGCTTCTGTGTTATAAAGGAAATTACAGTAAAACGAAAGTCACTACCAAGAGGCTGAACTGAACAGATAGGCCACTCCACGGCGTGCATTCATACCAATATCTACAAGCAGGCATTCTAACACATGCGCTGTGCACGGGGAGCTTTTCTCTGAGGACTCTGCGTGTTAGAGAGAGACAGATTGGAGGGAAAGACCGAGAAGGGCTGTGTTTTGCCATGTTAGGGTGCAGTCCTCAAGATGAGCTGCCGACTTGAGGGTCATCTAACTCAGTTTGCCCTTTTATAATTAAAAACCTCACTTCAAGTATTAGCGCTAATAACATATATTTTAATCTCATTGAGACCTAAAGCAGAATGAATCTGATGTTCACTGCAGGACAAAATTTTAAGCATAAACTTATTGTTCTCATGCAACACTCAGAGCAATATGATAAAAGGCACCAACTGTCCTCATATTCTGTTTGTTACTCATGGTCAGATTCTGCAAGAGTGACACAGATTAAAAGACTTACCTTTTCTTTAAATACTGCTTCATCCCACGTCTGAAGCCTTAAAATGGAGTCATTCATCATGTTTTCTTTGTATATATTTATTTTTTCTTTTTCAATTACATCAGCATTGCTGGTCAGAAGGAAGCACTTGCTGCCTCTTGCTCTTCCTCTGCCTATCAGAAAATAAATACCTTATTTGGTGTCTTTGACTTAAAACTCTGATAAATCTGAGAAGAAGTAAACAAAGGGGTACTCCTAAAATTCAACTTTCATAGGAAAGCTTTCATAGGTAGGCTGAGCTGTTAGAGCATGGACTCCAATGCAGGTGTGCACCTCCATATTAAACTACATGTTAAACTAGGAGCCCACCTTAGACTGGCTTCCTTGGGGGGTCGCTCTCCAGACGGTATAATTGAACAGCTACATTATCAGAGACACTGCCTTAAAGACAATCCAACATGAATACTCAGGAGGACACTGTGAGCACTGTAAGATGAATAATGAACAGATCTTCCCTCAAGAGCCTTCAAAGAGGTGGGGAAATAGATATGTTCACAGCCACCAGAATATAGGTGGAAATAATAAGTGTGATAAGGAAGATAAATGTAAAGGACTATGGGCATTCGAAAATTTTTTGCCAGCTGAGGGAATCAGGGACAGGTGGGGACAAGAGGGAGGAAGTAAAACAAAGATTATCAGTAGCAGGACATGAGCGCTTTCTTCAACAAGGAGAAAATGATGAAGTCAGGGTGGCAGAAGTGGATAATGAATAAAGGGGAAGAATGAGAATAGATTGGAAAGATAAGCTGGTGCTGGATTTTGAGCTTTTTAACATCACATAAATTGGGAATGACTAGAGACTCTATATAGGGAAGTGACATGCCCAGAGCTGTTTTTCAGGAAGTAAAATGGCGGCTGTCGTTAGGGAAATTGGAAAAAGTAAGAGAGGCTAGTTAGGAGATCACCTAGTTCAAGTGAGACAGGAGAATTCTATGGAGTATCTCTTCTAGAATACAGGGGGCCCATCATTACCACAAGCACAACCATGAAAGTTCCACACTTTGGCTGCCAGAGTCTCAATCCAAGTGGGAATTATCTTACCATAAATATGTCCGTCAATGTTGGTCAAGTAAACAGTATTCATCATAAACAAGAATCAAAATAGGGTATATATTAGTGGGCAAAACTGTACCCACACAATCCTGATCAAGTAAGCCACCGTCAGGGCCAAAGACGCCAGAGTCCACTGTGCCAATGGTGATACAGCCACTATGGCTCGGTAAAGGAGAAAAGGCCAGAAGCACAATGACTGGGACAGAGTACGTTTCTAAATGACAGACACGCTCACAAATCAGACAAATTGGCAGCCATTTAGTCATGGCATCAAAGCTTTTCTCACCTCTGGTTTGGATCATTCTGATGACGTTGCCCACATACTCATACAGGATGACCAAATTACACTGAGCAATGTCGATGCCTTCATCAGCAACTGAGGTGGCAATCAGAATCTTTTTATCTCCATCGGTTCTGAATGCATCCAATGCACACTTCTGTGCCGGGAGCGTCATTCCTGTGTCAGAGTCAGAGGGCATTCATTATACAACTCACCAAAGAGGGAACTTTACCCTCGAAAAATAGCCATTAATTATGGAATGCTTATTACGTGCCAAATACTGTGATAAGTGCTTTATATTCATGATGTCAAAACAACCCTAGGCAGTAGGGCCTATTCCTAGCCTTGTTTTAGAGAGGACATTATGATAGTGTTTAACAATTTGGACTCTGCCCCAAGACTACCTGAGTTCAAATCCCAGCTGTGGCACTAACCAGCTGTGTGACTTCAGTCATGGTATCTCAAAACAAATACTGATTTTTTTTAAAAAAACTATCAACAACTATCAACAATTAATAGTTTTTTTGCAAAACTATTCATCATAATGACTTTGCATATGTATAGGACTTTATAGCTGGCAAAACAGTTTCACAACTACTTACTGCAACTTCACAAAGCCCTTTTAGGCTGATGTGGCAAGTGTTATAGTTCTCCTTTACAGATGAAGACTTTGAGGTTTTGGAAGTATGATAAACTGACAGGCTAGTTAGTGGCAGAACCTAAGTCTGAGACCCTAACAGTGTGCAGTTCTCAGCCAGTGATATACTGAGAAGAAAAAAGAATTTCAGTGGTCTCCACCTCCAAGTTAATAGAATTTATATAAGTTCTAATTTTTTCCAGTACACTGGCAGCCAAAATCTTCAGATGTATTTTAAGGCCAAAACAATTTCTTTTTACCATCCTCCTCTACTGAACGATGAGCATGCCCAAGACAGACACCATACTTCATGAATTTCTAAACTTACTCATCCACTTGTTCATCAAACATTTATTCAGCAATTATAGTTTGTCAGATAAAAATACATGGTTAAAAGGTCCATTTTTATCTACAAGGATCTCATGGAAGAAGGATATCAATAGGAAGCTATAATTCAAGGTGATGAGCAATGGGATGGAGGCAGAATTGCATCTATGGAACAGGGAGGAGAGACACCTCTACCAGTCTTGGGAGGTTGGGGAAGACTCTTTTGCAGAAGCTCAATAACTGGTAAGTTTCTAAATAAATGTGGATGGATGGATGGATGATGGACAGATAGGTGATGGATGGATGGATGGATGGATGGATAAATGAACAAACAAGAAAATGTCTTGAGTGCTTATTTGTAAAGAAATAACAAAGTTTGAAAATCAACTCATGTTAGAGTCAGACTGCAGAGAACTTTGAATTCCAACTGCAATAATGTGGTGTTGGACTTCATTTGGTAAGTTAAATTTTCAAAATCTGAATATACTTTTTAGATTCATGAAGTTTAAAATTTGCATAAGGGGAAAGTGCAAGAGTAATGACTGAGGACTGACAGGATGGGGACTGCTTATTATACACAAAACTAAACAGGAGGAACAGAGTGAGGATCTGTCCCAGCTGGTCACTGAGGGGTGGGGAGCACAGCTATGAGAATGTCAGCTGAGGGCTGGCCACCCAGGGATCCTGCTGGAGGATTACAGAGGCAGCCCTTCATCCTTTAGCCACCGTAGCTGGATTTCAGGATTGTGTGCTTGAACTTTTTTTTTTAATTAAAAATATATATATTACACATAAAAGCATCTATAGCTTAAAAAACAATAGAACGGAAACAGAACATTTTTATTTCCAGCTAATCTTAATCTACTGATTGAGAATTGGAGAAAAAGAGTGACGTGCTCAAACAATATTTTTAAAAATAACTTTGGTTTTGTCTGCAGGACCTATGGGAAGAGGAGATGTCTACAAGTTTTTGTATTCGAACACTGTGATGGCTTTCTGATGTGTCAATGTGGCTAGGCTGAACTACAGTACCCAGTTATTGATCTAGGTGCTTCTGTGAAGGGAATTCGCAGATGTAATTGAAGTTCCTAATCACTTAACATTTAAGTTACAAAAGGGATTTCATCCTCAGTTGACCTGACATAATCAATCGACCCTTTAAAAGAAGGCTTAGGCATTAGTCCCCGAGCTCAGAGACTCCAAACAGCTCATGCCTGTGAGGTTCAGGCCTGCTCTTGACCACCTGCCCTATGGATTTCAGATTCACTTTGCCAGTCCAGTTGTGCATGCTAATTCCCAAATCCCTATGAGTTTGTGTGTGTTTGTGTACACACACACATAAACAACATATAGGTATATATGTATGTGTGCATAATCTCTTACTGGTTTTGCTTCTCTAGTTGAACCCTGACTGATACAAGCATTAAAAAAGAATTTGAATATATTATAAATATTCTTATAGATACAGTATCCTAACTCTAATTCATATATATAGTACCTGTGTTGTGATTTGTTTTGCCACGTCCAGTCAATATGCCAGGTTTTAGAAAGCTGAGTTCAGAATTTTCTTCAATCCATTTCTTCAAAGCCTGAAAGTCAAAAGCAATTATCAGTTGGACACTATCTGTAGAACACATTTGTGTAACTATTAATTCAATGCTGATATCCTGCAAGAAGAAAAAAAAACTTTAAGTTAGTAAACAGTTCAGTCAGTTGTCTGACTGACAAACCTGAGAATAAAAGCTTTTTGGAATTGAATTCTATGCAATAATTAACTATAATGGTTAAGATCTTTGTGATCTGAAACAATTTAATCTCTAAGACATCCCTTATTTAAATGAAAAAAGCAATGTTTGGAATAGTGAGTGTGTAAAACTAATAAGTGAGTTTTAGCAAGATCTCAGGACATAAGATCAATATACAGAAATCAGTTGTATTTCTATTCACCAGCAAACAAGCAACTACAGGTACAATTTATAATAGCATTAAAAAATTGACACTTAGGTATAAGCGTAATAAAATATGTGCAGAATCTGTATGCCAAAAACGACAAAACAGTGATAAAAGAAACCAAAGATGTGGTAGATGGCCTCTCGGTTGGCTACCAGTGATCTCCACCTGCTGGTCTTCAGATCCTTGTAATCCCCTCCCTTCAAGTGTGACCTGCTTCTAATGAATAAAAAATGGAAGACATGCTCACTTCCAAGTCGAAGTTACAAAATGACTATGACCTCTATATTAGGCATACTCTCTCAATCCCTCTTGGATCACTCGCTCTAGAGGAGGCCGGCTGCCATGCTCTGAGGCAGCCCTATGGAGAGGCCCACATGAGTGAGCTCAGAAGCACATCTTCTGAGGCCCGCCAATAGCCAGGGAGGTATGGTTGGAAGTTAAGCCTTTCAAGTAGAGTCTTGAGATGACTACAGCCTGGGGAGAGATCCTGAGTCAGAAACATCCAGTTAAGTTGTTTCCAGATTCCTGATCCATAGATATTTTAAGAGAAGAGTTTGTTGTTTCCAGCCACTAAGTTTTGAGGTAATTTGTTATCAGCAATAGGTAACTTATACAGAAACTATATAAATGAAAAGAGAGAGATATACTATGGTCATGGATTGGAAGACTCCATATTGTTAAGATGTCACTTTCCCCCAGTTTTATCTACTGATTCAATGCAATCCCAAACAAAATCCCAGCAGACTTTTTCATATATGTGAGTGAGCTGATTCTAAAATATAAATGGAAAGGCAAAGGAGGATAGCTAAAACAATTTTGAAAAAAGGAAAAAAGTTAGAGGACTCACACCATAAAGCTAATCAAGACAGTATGGGAAGGGTGAAAAGATAGATGGATATAGATGAATGGAACAGAAGAGAGAATCCAGAAATAGACCTACATAAATAGAGCCAACTGATTTTTCAAAAAGTAACAAACGCAATTCAATGGAGAAAGGACATTCTTTTCAACATACAGTCCTGCAGCAATTGGATATCCACATACAAAAAGAAAAAAAGCATCTTAATCCGTAACTCAAAAGGGATTGTAGACCTAATTATAAATTGTAGAAATATAAAACTTCGACAAGATAACAAAGAAAATCTTTGTGATCTTGGATAAGCAAAGGGTTCTTATATACAATACCAAAAGCACAATCCCCCAAAAGAAAAAATTGTTAAAATAGACTTTATGAAAAGTTAAAATTTTCAATCAGTAAAAGATACTATTCAGAGAATTAAAAAACCAGAAGAAAATATTTACAAATCACATTTCGGACAGAGGACTTTTGTCAGACTATATTTTAAACACTCAACAATAACATGGTATACAACTCAATCAAATCCTATTTTAAAATGGGCAAAAGATGTAAACAGACACTTCACCAAAGAAGGTATATGGATGGCTACTAAGTTTATGAAAAATGCTCAACTGCATTAGCTGAAATGCAAATATAGTAAAATGAATTTTCAAACCCTAGGGAGATACCATTACATGCTCAGAGAATGGCTAAAATTTTTTTCAATTGACAAAAAATTTTAAAAGTATGAAGTCCTTGTTCTACAGGTACAAAGACTTACTATAAACCAGAGTGATGAAGATAGTGAAGTGTTTGTATAAAGATAAACAAAGAGATAATCAGAACAGAATAGACAGCCTAGAAACAGACCCACACATATTTGGGTGGGTGCCTGACTGCAGAGCAGTGAGGAAAGGACACTCTTTTCAATAAAATGGTACTGGGTCGATTTGGTATCCACAAGAAGAAAGAAGCTTACGTCCACAAGTGCTCTGGTTTTCACAAAGAGGATGGTTCTACTCTCTGGGTTTAAGTGATACTCCTCTTGCAAGATGAAGGAGAGATCTTGGAGTTTAGGGTTCTCATTGCTGGGATCCATGGAAACACTTTCCAGTTCCTTCAGGTTTTCTGCAAAAGGGGAACATTCTATAAATGGCTTATAAATTCTACAAATTTAGAACACACTGTGACCTTTAGCTATAGTTCAGTTGATCTCTCAATCTTTGACCAGAATTCCAAGAGTAATAACCACTGCTTTAATGCATACATTAAATGCAGCAATAAATGCATACTTATTTTTCCCCAGACAGCTGGGTGCTCAATGCATAGCAGCACACCACTGGGCTACATTTATGTATACTAAATACTTTGATATAGGCCAAACTAATTTATTAGCAGTAATTACCTTTGGGAAAAGAATTTTGAGAGAGGGAGAAGGCCTTACTTTTTATTTCAAATCTTCCTATAAACTTCTTGAAACATGAGCAGTAGGATTATGGGCCATCTTGGTTTTCTTCTATATATAAATTTATATATAGCACATACAAATTATAATCTCTCTAAATCATTAAAACACTTTTTTTATATTTTTATTTATTTATTTTTAAAGATTTTATTTATTTGACCGAGAGAGACACAGCGAGAGACGCAACACAAGCAGGGGGAGTGGGAGAGGGAGAAGCAGGCTTCCCGCTGAGCAGAGAGCCTGATGCGGGGCTCGATCCCAGGACCCTGGGACCATGACCTGAGCCGAAGGCAGACGCCTAATGACTGAGCCACCAGGCGCCTCAAACACTTTTTTTATATTTTTAAAGCATAGTAAAATTACTAAAAGTTGAACAAAAAAATACCAGTACCTCTCAACCATGAGAGACTTTGGACTCCGGGAAACAAACTGAGGGTTGCAGAAGGGACAGGGGGGCGAGGAGGGGGGGCGGGGTAACTGAGTGATGAGCATTAAGGAGGGTGCATGATCTGATGAGCACTGGGTGTTATATGCAACTAATGAATCATTGAACACTACCTCAAAAACTAATGATGTACTATATGTTGGCTAACTGAACTTAAAAAAGTCTGTTATAGATTAAAAAAAAAAAAAGCCACTACCTATTATAATTTTTATGGGATGTATCCTTTGCAAATCCTATTTTTCCTTTTTCAAAATAAGAAATAGTGTAAGCAACATATTTTTTCCATAAGTACCAGATTTCACTGAAGCTTAATAGTCCTGCTGTCTATAATTATCTTCTTAAGCCCAGGACAACTCCTGAGCATCACCGTACACTAAATATAATACAAGTATCCTGCCACTGGAGTCACCAGGCTCCAGTGGCTTCTTCCTCTAGAAACACCACCCACCTTCGAATCTCTGAGTGAGATGCTGCTCAATCTCATCAAATCCTGCAGCTCGGACATCAGTGAAGAAGTCTTTCAAGTAATCCAGAGCATCTTTCATCCGTGCATGCTCATTGATAATGAGGGCATCATTATATTTCTGTTTAAAATGAAAACTGAGTTTCAGTGTTTCCAAGGTCTAATGCATTTGCTGTACTGAAATTCAATTAGCTGTACTTAGCATGGAACTAATTTTTAAAATAAGCTCTTCTTAAATCTATCCCAACTTAGTTTTTTAAGATGAGTGGTTTCTAATGGTACTGCAATAAAACCTTTGAACCAAATACTATTTAAAAAATCTTAATCAGCTAGAATCATTAATTAATTAGGATCATTTTGGAGTCTAGAATTACACCTTGGAAGAGAAAGAGAAAATTACAAGAAAAATGCATGTCAAAGATTAAAAAGCAAAAAACAAAAGCAAATCAACTTCCGCATCAACTTGCCTCGTGATTCAGACATTCGACTTAATCTCCTCATACATCCAGAGCCATCAGGGAATTGCAACAGCACCTGTTCAGAATGATGGCACTGACCACCTACCCCAAATATGTAGGTAGAATTTTAAGTTCATTAAAATTCTATAAATGCATGCTGACTGAGTGCATTTTTAAATACTTTCAACAGCATGATAAGCAGAGGTGATGGTTGTTGTTTCTTAACTTCTTGGTTAACCAGAAAACAACCAAAGACCCTGGGTTTCTGAGCGTGTGGCTTTGCCAAAGTTAAGAAAACACATGCTTCAAGATAAGGCAACAGAAGTCACTTACTGAATTTTCAAGATGGCTGTCACCAATCACATATCTACAATCATGTTCATCATCCCCCAAATTTTTCCAATCGTGTCAATCATGGGAATACTAGAGGCACATGGTATAGAACGCCAGCATTTGTTTCTATCCTGTGGCTGCTTGTATTACATTTCAGTAAGCTGACAGAGAAGATGCTGAATGGGATAACTTTAAAGTTTGCTTCATAGGAACCCCTCGGAAAGTTCCTAAGTGAGCTCTTGGAAAAGGGTGAAAAGTTGATGTTCTCTTGGCTCCCAGAGCAAAGCTCCCAGGAGGTACTACAACTAAAATATGTTGCTGCAAAGAAGCCACATACCCGCAAGTGGGAAGTGTACAAATACAGGGCTTTACAAATCCTGCTCTCTTCATCTTTGTCGGGCAACTGAAACACCATGCATGCCTTCTGAACAGAAACGATCCATTGTTCATATTTCTGTGTTCCAAAATTCCTATTTTGAATTTGAGATACACTTTCTGGGGAAAAAAAAAAAAGTTTTTCATTGTGCCATATGGTCAGTCATTTAAAGTTCTAAGCATGCCTCACCCTCAAATTTTCTTTCTTGCTCTCTGTAAGCAGAGTATTCCTCCTGAAACAGTCGGTTTGCAGCAGTAGTGAATCTGTGTTGGCACGTGATTTCTTACTGAATCAAAGTATCTTACACTCAAATTCATTTCATTTTCACAAACCTCTGAGGTGGATGTTATATTTTACAGGTGAGGAAACCAAAGCTCAGAAAAGCAAAGTAATTTACCCAAAGTGACAGAGCTAGCATGTGGGGTGAGTGCAGGAATGCAGATCCAGGTGTGTCTGATACTGAAGGCTTACAAGCTCTATGAGCTGATGACCAAAGCAGCCCAGAGGTAAAACGATGGACAGGAAAATATCTAACTTTGCCTCTAACAATAAAGCAGTGAATAAAAATAATAGGTCTCATGAGCTTCATCAGGAAGATATTTAAAAGCAAGTGAGAGAGAACTCAACACACTCTCTTCTACCTTGCTATGAACTTAAGCTGTCTGATCTCCACAGCACCATTCGCAGGGCCGAGCAAAAAACAGGCACTCAAAAGATGCTCATCGTAGATGCTTCTGTATGTGTGCATCTCCTAAGCTATGCCTCAGTTGCTCGGTCCAGAAATTGAGCATCAGCTGTGGTCCAGGCTGTGTGCAGGGTGCTGGTGGTAAAAGGATGCAGAAAACAGAAGAAGCCTATTCTCAAGCAGCTCAGATCTCCAGGGCTCCCTGGGAAGAGCACAGTTTAGTAAAACTCACAGGCAAGAGCTATAATTCTGGGTTAAACTGCTCCTGTCACCCATTCATATTTAGCAGGAGGAACAAAGGAGGCTATTCAGACAAGTAGCATTGACATGCTTCTTTCCCAGCTCCAACTGCAAACAAGATGGTCAGCAGTAAACCAGATGAATTAACAAGTATTTCTTGAATGTGAGTAGGTGTGAAAATGAGCTAAGCAATCTGGAAATGAACAGCTGACAGGATGTAGACTGGGGAAAAGGTGGAGGTAGGGAATTAGAAGTGGGGGGAATAAGAAGATAGAAATTCATGTCTCTCCACCCTTCTGCTACCTCCCTAGTTCAGACTACATCATAATGTCCCTGGAAAATATGACGGCCTCCTAACTTCTTGCCTTGGTCCCTCCAATCCACTGCCCACTCAGCAGCTAAAGAGAGAGTTTCCAAAATTGCAGATGAAACATTTTGCTACCCCACCACTTAAACGCCTGTAGTGGATTCCTCTAGCCAAAATCCTACCCAGTTCTCAGGATCCTCTGTGATCTAGCTACTGATTCTCATCTCCAGCTGCTCTGCTTCCTGCATTTGACAGGACTAATGGAAGTCCTCTTACCATTTCTGCTTTCCTGGCCTTTGCACATGCTGTTCCCTCTGCCTGAAACACACCTGATCACCACCATCCACCTACCCTATCCCGTTGTTTTATTATTCCTTATCTAACTTTGGCTTTACCATTGTTCTGGAAATGCCACAAGGGCAGGAGCTGTATCTCAGGGTCCATGCTATCGCCCCATCAGCTAGCACACTGCCGAGCACCAAGTGGATGACAAGTGAATGAACATGTTCAAGGAACCGCTAAATCAAAGGATCCGAGTAGGGAAGGAGTGGAAGGTAAAACTGGAAAGAAAAGTAGAACCAGATTGTGCAGGTAGGGCCCAGACTGGCAGGTTAGAGGCTTAGAGAGCTTTGCTTGTAAGGCAGATTCAAGCAGGATACTAACATGATAAAACTGGTATTTCAGAAAGTCCAACCTGGTAACAGGGGGCTGAATGGAAAAGTGAGTGTGGGTGGGCAAACCAGCCAGACAGCAGTCAGCCTAAGTCCTAAATCAAGCTGTGAAAGAAGAGGAGAAGAGAAAAAGCAAAATAAGTGTGAAGAAAGGTGAATTCACAAATTCAACATCTCCAAAGCTGCTCCTAGTTCTGGAACCAGCACTCCCTACTGGTATATCAACAAGTGTGCAAGCCAGAAGCCTGGTGCAAATCACTCCCACTCCCACCCAAAACCGGCTGGCCATGAAATCGGAACACTTCCTGTTTGCAGTGCTCAGTGCGAACCTCCTCCTTCCACCAGCCTGTCTTGACTACCTCTGGCCCTCTTTGTTCACTGGTATTCTTATCACATCGCGAATCAGTTTAAAATCTTCAGATGCTTCCCCCTGCTTTTAGGACAAAGCCTTTCCTGGTCTGGCCCCTGCCTCTCTAGCGTCAACTCCTTTCTACTACTCATGCATTGGGAATACCATGAAATGCTTGCCGTTCCTAAAACTTTTTCTTCCGTCAATGCCTTTTCAACCTCACGTGGTTGTCTCTCCTTCTTAGCTTGGCTGACTTCAAGACTGCCTCAGGCACCACCCCACTCCAGGAAGCTTCCCTGCAGCTCATTCCAGGCCAAAGTTCCTACGTGCTCTCAAGGCACCGAGGTTGTACCTCTGCCCTGCTGTGTGGGAGCTACTCACATCTGATTCTCATTATTGACTGTGAGTTCCCTGAGGTTGGGACTATGTCTTTAACCTTGTCCTTTCCATTACCTGGCACAATGAGTATCTGGTGAATGAATGAAAGAACAAAAGAGAGAAGAGAACTTGGTAACTTCATGAGAGAGTCTCAAAAGAGGAAGAATCGAAGATCACTGCCTGTTTCAATTTGAAACATCAGGGAAATGGTGGTTTCATTCATATAAATGGGGAAGTCAGAACTTAGAACTTTTCAAATTAGCTAATTTGAAAGCCATGAACTGATTTAAATATGGTATTGTTCAGGTATGTATGTCCAGAGATTTACTTTGAATTTAAAAAGAAAAAAAAAAGGAAGAGAGACTAAAGGAGGACTTACAGGTTTCCTGAATAACCTATAATCAGGAAGGTTGACCTCTTGATTACGGTCTTGACCCTGTCTGAACTGAAGAGAATGCAAAAAGACAGTAGTGAACAATATATGGTTATTCCTAAATGGAGAGAATACAAAATGAGATTTATCTCACCGAGAGTTACAGTACCGAGCTCGTCAAAGATATTCTTTGCCAGACTCTCTGTCTCCCTCATCAGCTGTGATATGATGCATTTAAATCTGTCAGTAGTCCGTGATTCCACTTTCCTGAAAACTAAAGCCATCAAAACAAAGTGAGTATTTTTCAGGAAGAACACATCATAGTTCGAAGCAGGCATCTGCACACCTTTCTCTGCCTCTGTTACTTCTTCTGCAAGACCTGAGGCCCCAAGCTCACAGGGTGGTAGTCTAAATGATGTATCAAATGCTCAAAAACCTTGCAAGAGCTCCCGAGTGCTTCATGCACAGATTCTAACATCTCTGTCTTTCATGGTCTGGGTCTAATCCAACTTCTCATTCTGGTTTTCCTCCTTACTCAACATGGAGCCTCTACTCTGACAAGGCTGGTATCCATCTTATCTCTGCAAGTACAACACTTTTTAACCCTCTCTTCTTTGATTTTCTCCTTTCCCACCCAACCCCCAGAAGCGCTCACACTGTTCCTAAAATTCATTATTGCATTGTTTCCGCAGAAACTTAATAACTGCCTACCACGTGGCACGTTCTGGTGATAAACAGTTGAAAAGAACACAGTCTGTGCTCCAGAGAGGTCTGTGTTCTCAGGGGAGAGAAAGGTACATTAGCCAAATAACCACAGTAAAGTGCCATAATGTAAGTATGTGCCAGGTGTCAAGGGGCACAAGGAAGAAAATCTCTAATTCTTCCAAAGGAGGAAATGCTGGGGGTAACTAGGGGAAGAGGAATGAAGGAAGCAGAAGATGCATTTGAGGAGCCCAGAGGAATGCAGCATGGTTAAACTTATAGGAGGGGGCAATGAAGTACAGAGGGCAGAGGGGACTGGATTCCAAAGAAGTTTGTACTTGATACTAAAAAGTTTAGATTGGGTACCTTCCCTAAACTCCTTACAGGCAACTCCCAGGAAGGAACTGAACTGCCCCTCCCTGGCTATTTAATGTGTGTTTGCGATGCCTTATTCAGTCATACACTATCCCCAGAGCAAGGATGAAGGCAATATGTCTCCTCTTCTGCTGTCTCTTGCTGGGTTAGTATAGCATTGGAATTTAGTAAACATTTGCTGGTCAATCTTTTTAAAAAATCATATTGATCTGCTGAGGAAAAATATGATGAACTCAGATTAATTTCATTTCAACCCATATCATCAGATACATTATTCAAATAATGAATGATCACACAGTATCTTCCTCAGGCATGCAACTCAGGGAAGGACTGAGCCCAGCTCTTGGCCATTTACATGCTTTGATTTTCTCATCTTGTCTCTCTCATTGTTAGTATCCTTATAAGAACTTTATCAAAAACAAAACAAAAACAAAAAAAGAACTTTATCAAACTGAAGAGTAAGAATGTTTGCTTTCAACAGTCCACACTCTTGAGGTTCATCCATTGCTTGAGGACAGAGTTTGATTGAGGAAAGAGGCATGAAATGTAATTATTTCCCAAGTTTGGGGTTAAATATTTTCTACTAAACAGAAAAGGTAAAAATTCAGTATTCATCCAAATGTCTCTGAACTAGGAAAAGCAGAGGGTAACGAAGTTCTAAAGGGCTTGTTACTGGATTCCACTTACACTTCTGGGGCTTATAGACAATTTCTTCCAATTCCTCCAAGTTGTCTTTGACTGTTGCTATCACTGATGTGTCAAGAGAAGCACACAGTTTGCAGATATATTCCATGGCTTCCATTGTGTTTTTGGCATCCCCAATGCCAACCGAGGCAGTCAGCCCAATGACCTGTGAGGATCATTCCAAATTGTCAGATATCTGGAAAACAGCATGCCATTTCCACACTCCCCCATGCAACCCTTTCCTGCTAAAGTAGGGGTGTTTGTTTGTTTGTTTGTTTTACTAATTAAAGAGTAAGAAAACTAATTTTTTCCCTGATATTCTCTATGACACTGCAAATGGAAAGGTCCCCATTAGGCAAAACACTGAATAGATGCAGGAGTCACAACTTATCAAATGAACACGAATTAGCAAAGAAACCAAGAGCAAAAACCATTTCAAGGCAGGACTTCTTTCTTCTCTACCCTTGTGTCCTACATGATATGCAGAACAACATACTAAAAGGAAAGGGACCAAATCAGACACAACTCCATTCTAAACGCAACCATGTCACACTGGCTGTGGATTCTTGGACAAGTATCTTCAGCCCTCTTTAAAGTTGGGAAACAATAGCTATTTAAAATGATAGGTGTGTGAATTCAGTAAGATAACATTTGCAAAAAAAAAAAAAAAAAAATAGCTTAATGGTCACCTAATAATTTATGTCTTCCTTGAATAGCCACTCAGTAAATACTGAATAATTGACTCATTAGCAAGGAATCTAATCAACCACCAATTTTTTTTCTAGAAGAAAAAGCTGTAAGAAATGTGATTGCTACTGAATTTTGTCTATGGGTACCATACTGAATTTCTTCTAACCTATGCTTCCTAAACAGGTAGTTATTAGGGCTAGAGAACTTTAGGTACTGTGATATTGGTATACTATAAATTCAGGGTTTCCAACCTCATCTGGATCCTTAATGTAACCAAGAAATTCTTCTATATATTCCTCTTAGTACTCTCTCTCATTTCAAATTCTCTCCATGTATCTTGAGCTCTGTCCCCATTCCTATCTTGATTATTCTCAGCAAATAATCTGTCTACCTCTCCTACACATAAGAGAAAAGAGAGATTAAATGCCAGGGATTCCCTACCTTTCCTGTCCCCATCTAAGAACTACTCTCTCTCTCGACTCTTCTCACACCCTCACCTCTGATGACACCAAAAATGGTGTCCCATCTGCTCTCCTCTACTAACGCACATTCCTGCCTACTTATCCCATACCCTCTGGTCTCTCCTAGCATCTTGTTCTATCGATCATTCCCTCTATCCCACTCTGCCTCACCTATTGCTATTTACCACTTCACATTTTACACTCAAATGATATGGAAGACCTTCAGGACTCTTGGGCACACCACGCTCTCTCATACCTCTGTGCCTCTGGACACACAGTAGCGCTTCCTGAAAACCATCCAGTTATCTACCTTGTACATTCTTGTTAGTTTTTACTTAACTTCTGTTGGGTTTTGTCTTACTTTCACAGCACACTTCCGAGTTTTCACTTCTGTTCTGACTACACCGTACCCATTTCCATAGTGTGCCATCACCATATATTATGACACAATTCTTACATGTCTGGCTCCCCATGAAACTTCAACTGTTTGAGATTTATGTCTTTTTATATTTGTATCCCCAGTGCCTAGCACAGTGGATAACACAGGGGGGCACCTAATGCATATTTGTTAAGTGAATAAGTGAATGAACAAATAAAAATTAATCAATGAACTATACAATATGGACTTAGGACCTGAGAAGACCATCCTCAATGTGGTCAGTAGAGTAAGTAAATAGGATTTAAGAAGGTTATAGCTCTTCTGAGGAATCCACCCAACTCTGGAAATACCTGAGGCAGTGGGTCTGAAGAATCTCCAAGTTTCTGATCTAGATAATTAAACATGATCATATTGTAAGGATGGTGTTTACCAGTGTTGTGACATTCATCAAATATCATCAAAGTAAAGACAGAGAGTGATGGAATAGTCCCATTTCTAAGGTTATTCACAAGAATCTGTGGAGTTATAATGATGATGTCATTGTTCTCAACAATCTGTTCCACTAAGATATTCTCAGATGTTGCTCCAGAAACACCTGCAACTTTGTACCTGGGAAATGACAGAAATTCCCTATTACCAACCATGATGTGAATGAGGAACCATAAAGACATGAAACACTAGGTCAGAGCATTAACTGATTAAGTTCTCCCTAACTCCAAAAGGAATATATGGGAGACAAGTGCTTAGCACAGAGCCATACACATAGTAAATGGTCAATAGCTGCAAGCCAGCTGTAACTGCTAGTAGAGTATGTTAATTCCTTCAAGTCTTAAGAAAGAAAATAGTACTTAAAGGGAAGAGTAATATTAAAGAAGTTATAAAATCATTAAAAAGTTAAATGTGTCATTTAAATGTAAAACTGATCTCAAGTCATTTACTTACTCTGCAAGAGCTAACCAAAGGAGTTTAGGATTTCAAGCATACCTAACAAAACAGACTTGCATCCATGAAAAATTAATTACATCTAGATTATATAAAAGCTAAATCTATTATAAATTTTTGAATCCTAGCTTTCCAAAATTAAACTAAGCTGAACACACACCAGTTACATGAAGCTAGAGAAAAAGAAATGGGACCAACTGTTATACCTACCCAAGTTTTTCAAAATATTTGGAGAACACGGATTTCTGCTGTTCATACACTGGGAGTTGAATAGCAAAAAAGACAACCTTCCCCTTTTGTCCTTGTGGAAATTTTTTAAGATGATGTTCACATATAAGAAGGGAAATAAAGGTTTTTCCACAACCTTTTAACATACAAAGAAAAAGAAAACATGTAATTGATATTATACTAAAATATTTCTATAGAAAGGTAATTATTTTTGGCTCCCCTAAAACCACTGCACCAACTAATAAACTAGGAATGTCGACAGAATTTATACCAGGACAGAAAAATATCAAGTTACTTCCTAGGTAACATGCAAATAAAATAGTCAAGGCATAAAGCAAGCTAAAACAGGGCATTTTTCTTTCCTTCCTCAGGTTCCTTAAAATACCTGGAGACTATATTAATGGGAAAGTTTTCTCAAAAGATATATGGAACAAGGAAAAAATGGAAACTTGTCCATTTTGTCCCAGTATTCAATACAAGAAAAAAAAGGAAGCAAACACAGAAACAAACCATGTAAGTAGTGGCAATCAACTTACCAGTAGGAGCACATATTATTGTGTTTTTTCCTTCCTTAGCAGGCAAAGCGAGCTCTAGTTGGTAATTTCTTGGCTTCAGTGGGGTGCAAGTAGGAGGGGCTTATGTAATACAAAAGGAACAAAATTACCAAGTAGTTACAGTTCTGAGGAATCAAGGAAAGAGCTATCTGTCATCAAATAGACAGGAATTCTGACTTTAGCAAAAAAGGGCCTCATTTAAGAAAATTTAGAATCCTTGACTCTTGTTAACCATTCCAGCCTCAGCGCTGATGTGAAGTACAAAATTCTCCCTCAGTGACAAAGTCCCAATGGCAAGAATCCTTTGAAAAAGCCACAAAGATTTCTTTCTTAAATAACCTTGGAAGTCTAGTAAGGAGAAACTAAAGCAAGAATGGCCTAATTCAGGGCAAGACAGATGGCCACTGGTTAAAAGGAAATGCTATATGGAACAAAACAACAAATCCCTCCTAGATCTCTGAAAAGCAACAAACTATAAACAACGAATTCCCAGAGCAATCTCTTATTGAAGAGCAACCATGCTTTATAATTCTGCAGGCTCTCCCATGGTATCTTCTCTCAATAGGACCAGAAGTTTCAAAAAATAACCAGAGGCTTTTTTTCCACAACAGATAAGCATATAGAATGTTACTGCTAGAAAAGACCTTAGAAGTCATCTATTGACTCCAACCTATTTTAAAGAAAAGGAACTTAAAAGGTTAAGTGAGTTCACTAAAGTCCCTTACATGTCAGAAAAATTTAAAGCAATTTACATTCAGTGATTTTACTCTGAAATGACAAGAAAATTTGTATCATTTGGTTGCAGAAGTAATCTGTAAATCTTCTTGTGGTGTTATCCCCAAATCACACCTTTCTTCTCACACTACCCAGTATTAATCAGAATGTCTTCCCTGATGTTCTTTTGTAAAAAACTTTTTACTGTGGCTCATTATGCAACTTTCTGGTCCCCTCATGAAAACATGCTTCTAGAAAGACAAGGTGGGCCTTATAACTAAGTTATACAGTGCCTTTGTGTGAAATTAGAAAAAGGAGACCCTCTGGAAGGATACAGCCCCTCTGTGCACTGTTTGGCAAATAGCACAGGCAGGATCTCAGTCCTCACTCAAGCTCAGCTGGGTACATTTGTGCAGTGCACAAACTTCATCAACTTACACTGCAGCCCTGGGATAGTAAAAGGAAAGTGAGCAAGTGACTCATAAATATTAGTGTTTCTTTAGAGAGCAGAGCTGATTTTAGATTTCATAGACACTAAGTTTCTGGGAGGACCCTATGTGCATTTTCAATGTAGACATGCACATATGTTCTTAGTGACAAAAGAAAATAAAAGAGGCTGACAATAGCTTTGGAAGAGAGAGAATAATATGTTTTCATTATAGAAAAAGTATCTATTTTAATATAAATTATCTTTTCTTTAAAAAAGATAAATGATCTTTTCTTACTTTTCCTTTAAAACCCTTTCATAACACTATGGCTTTGGGCACTGCAGGCCATGTCCCCACACAAAATACCCAAAGAATACCATTATGGAAAAGAACAATGCTGGGTACCTGAAGGTGGAGATAAGTTCTGACTAAGATTCTGGCATTCTGGTTCTTCCTTGTAGAAAATCTGTATGTCAGAAGTTTCTATTTCATCATCCTCAAGAACTTTCGATTCAGCATTTTTTGCATCTGTATGAGACCAAAAAGCATCTTAGAATCTTGATTTAATCTGATGATTGTCTTGATAGCACAAGTCCTACAAAGAGGTCATAATCCTAAAATTTTCAGCTCCATTAAAATTTCTCACAACCACTCCCTTTCACCTTCTAAAACAATGAAAAGAATCTTTTTGAGTGTGATGTCTCAATTTGGAGTCTGAACTTCAATGTCATTTAGGACTTTATTATTCAAAGTGTGGAACATGGGCCAGCAACTTCCAGAGCTTGTTAGAAATGCAGGCTGTGTCCCTACTAAGTCAGAATCTGCATTTTTAACAAAATCCCCAGGTGATTCTCACAGACAGTAAAGAAGAGAAGCACCACTTACCAGACATTTATGGCTTCCATTCCTGACTTAACCCAAGAAATCAGATGGGTATTTATATAGACATTTTCTAGAACAACTTGTGATTTAAAGAAGCCTAGGACAAGCGAAGACCAGGCAGTTGATTTACCAAACTCAGACTTTAAAACAATGCTCTGAGCAGAGGTTAGCTTCAGGAAATCACATGATGGCACAGATACTCCTTTTTCAATCCTGTTCTGGCTTAGTTCCTGATGGCTCAGGCAAGAGAAGTAGGCTATGTCTATTATGATTCTACTCTGAAAAGGGGGCAAGTCCTGGAGTTTGAACCTTTCACTCTAGAATTTTAAAGCTATTTCTCTGATAATCTAAACCCAGAGAGTGAGCTCAGATTCTGCCTTCCCCAAATCCTTTGGACCAGATGGGTTAATTCTGGATGAGAGCAGTTTGCCCTGGTCCATTTTAGGGGTTACACACAACCGAATTACTTCTGTAGGCAAGTAGCCACTTGCTTCCCAGAACTCAATTTCATGCTGCTCTCTCACTAGAGATGTAGCCATGGGTCTCTGAAGGGCAAAATGCCTCTGACAGTGAGTGAAAGACAGGTAGGAATGAAAGGGGCCCTAAGTAGAACTATGAGAAAGGTAGAACATGTTTTCAGACCCTCCCAACCTTTCAGAGCTCTTCCCTGGAATATCCTACCTTTGTCCACAATCCACAGTTGACTGAACTTGTTCTCGTCTATCTCCAAAGCAAGTTCCAAAGTTTTGGGCCAGTTTTCCTTGTCTGATCTGAGAAGGCATTCAACCATTTTCTCCGCACCTGCCATCAGCCCCTTGTTGGAACAAACCTAAGCAAGACAACTGCAGTTGATCAATCATTTTAAAAGTTTTCCTTTTATGAGTTTTTATTGAAGAAATATCAATTCAAGCACTACCTGACTTAAAATAATTGTATACTATGGTTCAATAGGTCTTATTCATGGCCATTTTTGCCCCAACCAACACAGTGTCTTTTAAGACACCCTTTCCTTTGTCTTTGTCTTTACACATGGCATTGCTATGTCAAGCCAGGTGTTTTCACATCCTCTGAGACCTTATATGTATCATCCTCAGCAATATTAGGAAACAATCCATTTGACAACCATTCAAAATATGGGTATATTGGCATGGAGAGATATTTGGAAGAATATAACAAAATATTAACAAATATTTTTTCAGGATAATGGGACCTATGTGATTTTTATTATTCATCATAACTAAAATTTATTGAGCACTTATTATTATGTGCCAGGCATATGTAAGCACTTTACATATATTATCTCATTTAATCCCTCTAAAAATATCATGTTAATAAGGTACTATTATTATTTCCATTTTACGTGAAGAAATAGGTTTAGAGAAACTAACTTGCCTAAGATCATACTACTAGTAAATGGCTGAACTAGGATTCTAACAAGATTTGTGTGCAGAGCCTGAATGCTCAACCATGAGAGTCTATAGCTTTTGTTCTTTTTATTTGCTAAAGTGTTCAACTTAAAATTTGCATAAAACATTATTCACAAAAGTAATAATAATTTTAACTGAAAATAGGGCAAACCTGAAAAAAACTCGTGACACTAAAAATTATTCAATTCACAACTAAAAATACTATTCTAGGTAATTATGCCTTAGATTTGAGGACTTTTGTGGATTTCAATGATCTTTCTCAGGTCTAAATCAGTGAAGAAAACAGAAGACATTTCCCATGTTCAAATTACCTCCCCCCAATTTAGTATTTTATATTAAATTAATTATAATTAATTTTGCTAAATAAATTAATTAAATTACCTGTATAATTTCTTCACATTCCTGACTAATTAAACATTCAGATATTTTAGGAAGGATTTCTTTTGGATTAACTGTGGTTTTAAATTCTGGTTGTAAACGCTTTAAAAGTATTCTATACTCCTCTAGACTTTCAATTTTTTGGAAATCCCAAGTTTCAATGGCTTCATGAAGTCCAGAATAACCTGGAAAGAAAGAAGAAAATGGGGGCTTTTATGAAACCAACTAAAAGATATTTTAAGATTGTTATCATAGGAATCATGTTTGAATGTATAGTAAGAGAACTCAAAAGATATCTGTAAATCACCTCAATAATTAATGATCTTTCAAAAAGAAAACTCAATATTTATTATAGGCACCCAACATTTTAGGTCCTCTAACAAAGTTTTTCATCTCTTAGGAAAAAGTGCTTAGGATAATGTGAAGTCTTACATTTGGTCTTAGTTCCAAGTGCCCCATGGACCTCACCTACAACCTCTGACTTGTCTTCCAGTGAGTCAAATCATCATGAAATTATTATCTTCCCAGTGCAAAGTAGCAAAGTGGGCAAAAGGAAATATAAGTCTTAATTCCTGCCCCTTAGGAACTTAACCTTCTACATTACTCCCAGAAAAGAATATTAAGTATAATGGGAAATATGAGGAGAAAAAAAAATATTTCCAACTGTAATAATTCAAGAATGCTTCAATCTAAGTTTCTCAAATAAAATCACCAGATTTGTCTGACTATACAGCCCACATTCTTTTCATTTGGCTATAAAGAGCCTAACAACAAAATGAACACATGGGAACCCACTACCCAACTTAACTAGAATTTCCCAGTACTTTTGTGGGAGTGTACCTTCTTTTTCCCCACCTTTTCACCTCCCTGCAAAGAGACTACCATCCTGTATTTGATGTATCACTCCCTTCATTTTTTTGAATAGTTGCATGGCATACGCTTGATTCCTTCAACAATGTATGCTTAGGGGTGCGTGGATGACTCAGTCAGTTAAGCATCTGCTTTCTGCTCAGGTCATGATCCCAGGGTCCTGGGATTGAGGCCCACATGGGGCTCCCTGCTCAGCAGGGAGTCTGCTTCTCCCTCTGCCTCTGCCCCTTCCCCCTGCTCATGTGTGTATGTGCACTCTCTCTCTTTCAAATAAACAAAGCATCTAAAAATTTTTTTAAAAAAATAAAGGCTTTAAAAAAACAATACATGTTTAGTTTGGCTTGTTTGGAACTTCATAATTACATCCTACTAAATGTACTTTTCTCTGCTTTTTAAAAAGTTTAATATTACATCTCAAAGCTTCAGCTGTGTTGTCTGTAGCCGTGTTCATACATTTTCACTGCAGTACAGTGGACCCATCATGTGACTATTGTAGAATTTTATCATCCATTTTCTTTTTGAAGGACACTGGGTTGCTTCCAGTTTTGTTTGGTTGGTTGCTTGCTTTTGTTATTACAATTATTCTATGAACACTCTTGTATGTGTATGCTGCAATATATGTGCAAGAGTTTTTCTAGGGTACATACTTAAGAGTGAAACTTGGAAACTGAGGGTTGCTGGAGTGGTGGGGGGTGGGAGGGATGGGGTGGCTGGGTGACAGACATTGGGGAGGGTATGTGCTATGGTGAGCTCTGTGAATTGTGCAAGACTGTTGAATCACAGACCTGTACCTCTGAAACAAATAATACATTATATGTTAAAAAAAAAAAAAAAGAAGCAGCAGCAGCTAGCAGGAGGGGAAGAATGAAGGGGGGGAAATCGGAGGGGGAGACGAACCATGAGAGACTATGGACTCTGAGAAACAAACTGAGGGTTCTAGAGGGGAGGGGGTGGGGGGAGAGGTTAGCCTGGTGATGGGTATTAAGGAGGGCACATATTGCATGGAGCACCGGGTGGTATACGCAAACAATGAATCATGGAACACTACATCAAAAACTAATGATGTAATGTATGGTGACTAACATAACATAATAAAAAAAGAGTGAAACTGTTGGACAGGTGGATACAAGAGAGTTGAACTATATTAGATGATGCCAAATTGTTTTTCAAAATAATTGCATTAATTTACACTCTGTATAGTGACACTTAAGATTTCCCATGATTAAATATCCTCTTCAAGCCTTAGCATTGTTGGACTTCCTAAGTTTTGCTATCTAGTAGTTAATAAAATGCTATCTCATTGAGTTCCTAATTCACAATTCCCTAATTGCTATTTGGGCTGAGAATCTTTTCATATGTTTATCAACCTTTCTTACTCCCTATTCTTTATAATGTCAGTTCACACTTTTGCCCTGTAGATGTTTTCTTTTCCAAAATGATTTTAAAGCCTTTTTAATATATTCTAGATATTAATCTTTTTGGTGATTATATATTTTGCAAAGATCCTCTCCCAGTTTGTGCCTGTTTTTTCACTTTCTTTTGTGTTTGATAAACAGATGTTTTTAATTTTAATGTCATCAAATATATCAATTTGTCTTTTATGGATAATGCTTTAATGTTTGTTTCATAAATCCTGCCATACCCCAAGGTCATAAAATATTATTCTATATTCTTTTCTAAAATTGTTAAAATTTTGCCTTTTAGAATTAAGTCTTTAATTCTTATGAATTCATTTTGTGTGTATGTGTGAATGGAATGAGCTAAGGAATACAAATTTATTTTACATGGATATGTAATTTAGGGTTTGTTTGGTTTTTAACATTATCCTGTTTATAATGGCCCACTGCAACTTATTAAAAGCCCCTCTGTTCCTAATGATCCTCCTTTCCCAGTGATCTCAAATATATCAGGTTTTCATAAATATATGAGTTTAATTGAAGACTCTCTATTCTATTTCATTGGTCAGTTGGTCGATGCCAGGACCAACGTTACGCTGTCTCAATGCCTAGCATAAATCTTGCTATTTAGAAGGGGAAACCCCAGCCTACTTAAGTCTTCTTCTTCAGAAATGTCCTGACTATTCTTGGATCATAATTCTTCCATTTACATTTTAAAATCATTTAGAAATTTGTCAAGCACATGAAAAAGCATGTAGGATTTTTATTAAAATTGTATTGAATACAAAAATCAGTGTTGAAAGAGCAGATATTTTTATGGTATCAAGTCTTTCTCTCCATGTGCATGGGTATATATCTCCACTTAGATAGGACTTCTTTAATATCTTTCAATAACATTTTATCATTTTCTCCATTTGGACTTTACACATCTTTTGCTACATTTTTCCTAAATATATCACAACTTTTGTAACTATTCTAAGTGATATTCATTTTGGACTACATTTTCTATTTGCTTCCAGTGGCTAGAAATGCAGCTAATTTTTGTGCTTTATTTTTATTACAGTATAATTAATATACAGTGTTTTATTAGTTTCAGGTGTGCAACATAATGCTTCAACAATTCTATACATTACTCAGTGCTTAATATGATAAATGTACTCTTTATCTCCTTTATCTGTTTCACCCACCTCCCTACCTACTTCCCTTCTGGCAACCACCAATTTGTCCCTATATCTAGGAGTCTATTTTTAATTTGTCTCTTTTTTATTTTGTTCACTTTGTTTCTTAAATTCCCCATATAAGTGAAATCATATGGTCTTTATCTTTCTCTGACTGACTTATTTCACTTAGCACTATACCCTCTAGATCCATCCATGTTGTTGCAAATGGCAAGATTTCGTTCTTTTTTTTTATGGCTGAGTAATATCCCATTGTATATATACCACATCTTTATTCATTCATCTATGGATGGACATTTTGGTTGCTTCCATATCTTGGCTTTTGTAAATAATATTGCAATAAACATAGAGGCGCCTGCATCCCGTTGAATTAGTATTTTCGTTCTCTTTGGGTAAATACCCAATAGTGGATCATATGGTAATTCTACTTTTAATATTTGGGAAACCTCCATACTGTTTTCCACAGTGGCTGTAGCAGTTTGCATTCCCACCAACAGTGCACGAGGGTTCTTTTTTCTCCACATCCTCACCAACACTTATTAGTTGTGTTGGCCATTCTGACAGGTGTGAGGTGATATATCATTGTGATATCTCAGTATCTCACTGTGGTTCTGATTTGCATTTCCCTGATGATTAGTGATGTTGAGTATCTTTCTATGTGTCTGTTGGCCATCTGTGTGTCTTCTTAGGAGAAATGTCTGTTCATGTCTTCTGCCAATTTTTTAATCAGATCGCTTGATTTTTTGGTGTTGAATTGCAGAAGTTCTTTATGTATTTTGGATATTAACCCCTTATTGGAGATGTCATTTGCAAATATTTTCTCCCATTCAGCAGGTTGTTTTGTTTTGTTGATGGTTTCCTTTGCTGGGCAAAAGCTTTTTATTTGGTGTAGTTCCAATAGTTTAATTTTGCTTTTATTTCCCTTGCCAAAGGAGATAAATCTAGAAAAATGTTTCTATGACTGATGTCAAAGATATTACTGCCTATGTTTTCTTCTAGGAATTTTATGGCTTCTGGTCTTATATTTAAGTTTTTTAATCCATTCTGAGTTTATTTTTGGGTATGGTGCAGAAATGCAACTAACTTTTGTATACTAATCTTATATCCAATGAACTTGTTAAACTCTCCCAATAATCTCTCTGCAGATTCCTTTGGCTATTTCAGGTAGGCAATTATATTATGTGACTGAAAATAATCTTTAAGAGACATGAGACACATGAGGATAGCTCAAAATTAATAGCATTTCACTTTTACAGCATTCTGAAACAGTCAAATAATATCCTCTGATTCATGAGTAAGAAGAATGAACTAACCTGCATGAACAAGGGCATCCAAAAAGCCACGGAACCAGCCTTCTTCCTGGAGCTCCAATAGGAACTTAAGAAAAAGTGAGGCAGCCTCCATCGTGCCCTTATTGTTTTTCTCAGCCTGAATATGCTGTACCTCATCTACAAACAGAAGCAAGAGTGGCTCATCAAACTGCACAACCACTAATCACTGGAAGAAAAACCTGAAAAGGGTTGTCAGACTTTCTCAAATGGGGATGGCGATTGTAACAAATCCCAGCAATGGAAGGAACTGCGAGAAGGCAGCAAATTCTCTGTTCAGGCAGATGATGCCCATTCTTCACCAACTGACCTTCCCTCCCACCTCCCATCCTCTCTAGAAACTTCTCCTAGTTTGGTGTGGGAGTCTGGGAACATATTCCACGGCAATCCTTTAAAAAGGGAGTCTCTTAATGATGTGTGAAAAAGTATCCCCATAACAAAGGAGAAACCACTGTAACACTGGATTAGGTGGAGGAACAGAGGCTTCTCCAACATTTGGATACTCCCTTGTTCAAAAGTCTGAATTAATTGCAGGACTACAAAAGTGTGAGAATAGGACTACTCCATGGCATCCTTAATTACACCAGACTCAGAAAACAGAGTTAGAAATAAAAATGATGCTTTCGTGGTCCTCTTTCCAGGTTTTTGCTTAGACAGTATGAAATACGGGAGAAAAGAAAAAGCAAGAGGAGCTAAACAGAACATGAGGCCAGGGTGCAGAATACTATCCACCAAACTGTTGGTGGTCACACGACTTTGTACACTACCTCCATGTCTGGGGCGGTGATGATCAAATGGTTGCCTACACATGACCTGACATTTGATAGTGTTCCTTTTTTCCCCCTTATTGTCAGTGGAATGTAAATTCCAAGCAATAAGCCAGTTGTCTGGTTAACCGCTGTATCCTCAGAGATTAGAAGAGGATGTTCTAGCACAATATAGACACTCCACAAAGGTATACTGAATGAATGAAGAAAGGAAGGGATAGCTTCCTTCTCTGCCAAGGTCTCTGTCTTGGGAACAATAAAATTAACCATTTTAATGTGTAAAACCCAGTGGTTTCTAGAATTGTGGATCTATCACCACTATCTAATTTTAGTACACTGTCATTACTGTAAAAAGAAATCTTGTAGCCCCTAGCAGTCACTCCCATCTCCCTTCCCCTTAAACCCAGGCAACCATTAATCCACTTGGGTCTCTACAGATTTGCCCACTTTGGACGTTTCATCTGAATGAAATCATACAATATGTGGTCTTTGTAACTGGGTTCTTTCACTTAGCATAATGTTTTCAAGGTTCATCCATGTTGTAGCTTATATCATTCATTCCTTTTTTATTGCTGAGTAATATTCCATTGTATGGATACACTACATATTGTCTACCTAGTCATTAGTTAATGAGCATTTAGGTTGTTTCCACATTTGAGCTATTATGAATAGTAATGCTATGAACAATCATGTACAAGTGTTTATGTGGACGTATGTATTCACTTATCTTGAATTTATGCCTAACTGAGATTGCTGGGTCATATGGTAACTCCATTTAACACTGTAAGGAATTATCAAACTGCTGTCCAAAGGAGCTGCACCATTTTACATTCCCACCAGCAATTAATGAGGATTTCAATTTCCACACATCCTTGCCAACACTTTTTTTTTCTTTTATTTTAGCTATCTATATTAGTTTTCTGTGGCTGCAGTAACAAATTAGCACTAACTGGTTGGCCTTAAAACAATAGAAACTTATTCTCTCACAGTTCTAGAGACCAGAAGTCTGAAATCAAGATGTTGGCAGGGCTACACTTCCTTTGAAGGCTCTAAGGGACAATACAACCCTTATAGCTCCTAGTGGCTGGTGGCCTTGATTTGTGGCCACATCAAATCTTTGCCTCTTTCTTGTGGCCGCATCACTACAACCTCTGCCTGTCTTCACATGACATTCCCTTTGTCTCTCTGTGTCTTCCCATGGCTATCTTCTTATAAAGACACCAATCACATTGATTAGGATCCCGCCCTACTCCAGTATGATCTCATCTTAACTAATTACCTCTATAAAGATCCTATTTCCAAATAAGGTCACATTCTGAGGTCCTGGGGCTTAGGACTTCAACATATTTTTTGGGGAGGA
Organism: Halichoerus grypus; assembly: GCF_964656455.1. NCBI lineage: Eukaryota > Metazoa > Chordata > Mammalia > Carnivora > Phocidae > Halichoerus > Halichoerus grypus. The sequence continues at coordinate 56,517,589 of NC_135725.1, forward strand.
CATAATTCAACCCATAATAGCAACCTATCTTATCACCTATCCCAACTTTTCTGGGCACACAATTTAACTCTATTCCTTTAAGAGAGTTAATCCTGTTCCTAAAGCCCATCCTTAGAGCTGGGTTCTTACTCCCAGGCCTCCCTGCTGTTTGTTCTTTCCTCAGACATGCTCCCAGCCATTACTGACACTCCACACGAAGGCCCAGATATATCCCACTCACAGCTGAGCCCTTCCCAGTTAAACCATCTTGCTGTATCAGGGGCAGTTTAGCTTTACTCTGCACATGGTCGGGCCCATCCTGCTGCTACCTGGCCCCGATAACTGCTTCTAAGTAGTGCTACTTTCCTCAAAAGCACTGGGAGTCCAATGCAGAGAAAATTCTATCTTTGGCTGTCAGTATTACCTTTGCCATGCTGGCCACTCTGTGATGCCATCCTCAGCTTCCCAAGGTGGAATTTCTTGATCTCTTTTCTGTGCTTTCTTGGTCTCTTTACATGCCTCTGACTAGACCACTGACACTGCACAGTATAAAGTAACTGTTTGAGAGTCTACCTTTTCCCATTGACTGTGATCATGGACATGTTGTATTCATTTTTGTCTTCATCTTTGCATTCTAATCATCAACAAAGTGCCTGGCTCATGCATGTGTCCAGAGCATGTTACTGAAAGAATGAATAAATACTCAGAATTCTGCTCCCTCCCAGAATACTACCCAGGGCTCCTCCAGGATAAGAGTTAGCTTTTGACTCCAAAGGGATACTACCAAAAATTTGTAGCCCACAACCTGGTCTACCTTCAAACATCCTGGATAATATGTGAATAAGCAAAGCCCTGCAGTACCCTAGTCACCATGCAAGGTCTCCAGAAAAAACATGGCTTCGATTCTCCTTTCCCAAGATTCAACTAGTGCACAATATCCAACATGTGGAAAGCAGGATTATGGTAAAAGACACACTGGTTATTGCTGGTGTAATTTAAACATATTGGTGTACTTGTGTGTGCATGGGGGAATGTATGGGCATAAGGAGAGTGTGGATAAGCTCCCACTTATAAGGGCAAAAAAATGAGTCAAAATGTTTATATCCAGCCATAGCACTCATGTCTCAGCTCCCTGACTGAATCCTGACTGATAGAATATACTTGTCACAATTAAGGTTAACTAATAGAATCCAGAGATTCCAAAGCATCCAAGAAAAAAATGGGCGATGGAGAAACTTTATCAATCTAACAGAAAACAGAAAAAGATGGGAAGAAAAAGTTTATAGATACATGTGCACATGATAAAGTATAAAGAAATGAACAGGAAAGATGTAAGCCAACTAAATGACAACAGCTTCCTCTGAGAAGGAGCTGGAAATAAAACCTCTATGGTGTCTTTAACATTAAAAAATAAGACAGTATTACATATAGTGTTCTTCAGCTTGCTGTCTCTATTTACCTTTTGGTATTTTTAATGTGATTGCATTATAACTACAAATTAAAACTTAATATATATATATTAAAAAGTATGCCGCCTTTGCGCTCCCACAGCACACTATAGTTTTCTGGCAGAGCACTTCCGTTTTGTCATCTATGGTTTATTTAGTAACCTGCCTTCACATATGCACTCTGACCTCTATTATGGGCCATTTCTATCACACTCACCATGAATTTCTCAGTTCCTAGTAGGACACTTCTTATTAGATAATATGTGTAATAATATGTGTCAATTCTGTCCAATGCTAACACAATGCCTAACACATATGAGTTGCTTGAATCGACACATGAGTGCAAGAAAGAATGGGATTCACACCAGTTTGTTAGTGTTTCATTCATGACAAGATTTCTAAAAGAGATGTCCTGAAGGGGCTTACACTCTTCTGGGGCCCAAGCTACTCTGTGGTCATTAGGATGTTACTTTGTTACCTCTCTCTGAGCACAAATAGAAAGCAGAAGCCCACTTTTGTTGGTGGTATTTTCACTCCTCACTCCACAACCTGTGGTTTTTGCAGAGCAATGAGCACTCAAATTACCTGTCTGCTTTCATACAATTTCCCAAAACTGCCTCACATCAGGAAAGATATTTAGGCACTTGGAGCCTGAAAAGGAGTTGCCAGATGCCCTCTCTCATTTCAACTCCTTCGAGGCACCACCTCCCTTTTCCTCTTTCCTCAAAGCCTCTGTGCATCTCCAGCATAGTGTGCACCTGGATTCAAATTTACAAAGTGGCATTCATCCATCATCAGGTGTCTCACAAGCTAGACAGAAACACCGGAAATGAAGCCTGTAGCCATTCAGTCCAGAGAGTCTTGCCCTCTCAAGCTTGTTATTCCTAAGTGCAAATAAGACCTGGCAAGAGTTAACTGTCAATTACCTTGTAGCTCTGACAGCATTTTGTAATCATTTATGTACATCTGTCCTCACCAGTATCCTGCCCCCAAAATCTTAGCTGCAAAGTGTTTTTAAAGAGCCAAAAAAAAGGCGGGGGGGGGGGGGGCCTATATCTTACTCCTGAATCTGTCAGTACAAAGCTGGACACCGTAGACATAACCATTAGAGAAAATAAATGAAATGGACAATGGTTTGTTTCCCCAGCTTTGAATTTAAATAGATGTGCAATCCTACACAAGTCATTTCACTTCTCTGGGACTATTTGTCCATCTGGACCTCCAAAGGCTCCTCAAATTCTCCTGGCAATCTCCAGTCTTGAAATGCCGTGGGGATCTTGCCTCAACACCCGCGTTCCTAGCGGGCTACTTGGCGCTGATTAAAAGGAAGGGAAAAGCAAGTCCTGAGTTGTTTCCTTGCTCCAAGGGGCAGGCGTCACTGGGGACCACTCACCGTCCTTAAACCAGGGGGCCATGTAGCTCAGGATGTAGGTAGGGTCCAGAGTCTTCGTGACATAATCCCGGAAGGCGTGCAGATTCCGCCGATCCTCGGCCGACATGCTAGCAGCTTGGCTCCCGGTGAGGTCCCTGCTTCGCCCGCGTCCCACTCTCTTGAAAGCCTGGTGGCGGCGGGCTGACACAGATCTTCTCACAAGAGAACCCAGACCCAGTGCTGAGGGGTGGAGCCGCCCGGGAACCTCAAGAGCAGACAGGAAATCGAAACTGCAACTAGCAGCCTGCTGGGGCATGCCACAGCAGCTGGACTGCCGCAGGTCCCCGCCTCCCCGACCGCATTTTTCCCTGAGCTTTCGCGTCCTCTGGCTGCCTGGTTTGCCAACCTGTGGGCGCTCGCTCACCCAGAGGGGCCGTTTTTTTCATTTTGCTTTTATATCAGGAAAGTTTGGACTCAATAAAATGCACAGATTTTAAGTGTATAATTCCATGAGTTTTGAAAAATGTGTATGGGTGTAACTGCTTCCTCCAGGTCGTGCAGGTCCTATGGTAAGTGCATGTTTAACGTCACAGAAACCTGCCCCGTTTTCCAAAATAGATGTACTGTTTTGGATGTACCAGTGGGGTAGAGTAAGAGCTCCAGTAGATACACATTGGTCAATTTGCCATTTTGGTCAGTGTGAAACAGTGTTTCATTGTGGTTTTAACTCCTCAAACGGTTAATGATGTGAGCACATTTGCATGTATTTATTGGCCATTCATTCATCTATCTTCTTTAGTGAGGTATTTGTTCCCATCTTTTGCCTGATTGAGTTTTCTTTGTATTATGGATTTACAAGTTATTTATTCTGGATATGAGCCCACTGTCAAATATATGTATTCTAAATATCTCTTCCCAGTCCGACTTACATTTCATTTTCTGAAAAGTGTCTTTCAAGCAAACGTGAAATGACACAAAGAAAGCAAATGGAGTCATGCGACAAAATAATGGAGGGTGGAAAAAACTATTTCAATACGGTGGTAAGGGCATCTCTCTCTGGGTCGGTCACATTTTAGCTGAGTCCTTAGGAATGAGAAGGAATGAGCTATTCAAAAAAGAAGAGGGGTGCCTGGGTGGCTCAGTCGTTATGATCTCAGGGTCCTGGGATCGAGCCGCATCAGGCTCCTTGCGCAGCGGGAAGCCTGCTTCTCCCTCTCCCACTCCCCCTGCTTGTGTTCCCTCTCTCGCTGTGTCTCTCTCTGTCAAATAAATAAAATCTTTTAAAAAAACAAAAACCAAAAAAGTAAGAAGAGAGGGATTCCATGCAGGGGGACAGAAAGCACAAATGAGTCAAAGAGAAAAAGTGAACAAGGGATATCCCTTCTTGAACAAGGGAAAAATGGCAGACAGTCCTGCTGAATTGGTAAAGAGGGCCTTGTAAGGCAAGGAATAAAGAAACACATTGCAGGATTTTAAGCAAGGAGTAACATAATTTGATGACTTTTTTTTTTTTTTTAATTTAAAGACTTTCTCTCTGGCTCCTATGCAGAACAAGTAGATCGATGAGCGGTGACTCAAGTAAGAGATGATGAGAGCACAGATAAGACAGTGGCGGTGGAGAATAAGAAATGAAATGTTTCAGATATAGAGGACTGAGTGAATGGCAGTGGAAAGGAAGAAAGAAAAAAAAAATATCAAGGCTACATTGCAGGCATCTGGTTTGAGCAACGAGGAGAACGGCAGCACCATGACTAAAATGCAGAAGACAGGTTTACAGCTTATTATATCCTAGTGTGGAAGACAGGCAAGAAAGTAAATAACAGTAAGTTCAGGAAGGAGAAATAAAGCAAGATAAGGGAATAAAAAGTAATGAGGGTTGCTTATATAAGATGAGCTAAATCAGGGAAGACCTAAAGGAAGTGAGAGAGAATGTCATTTGGGTGAAGAGCATTGTACTAAACAAGCAAGCAAAATGCAAAAGAGAAAAAAAGAAAAAGCACAAAAAAAAAAAAACCAGGAGTGAACCAGGCCTGCAAAAGAAAAAGGAGGTGAGCGGTCTTGCTAGAGTGAAATGGGCTGGGGGAAAGAGAGAGAGAGGTGGCCAAGGCAGTTCACATACACCCTGACCGACCACAAAAAGGACTTCAGCTTTGGTTTTGATTTTAAATATGATGGGGAACCATGGCAGGATTTTGAAAGGGAATGTAAGATCTGTTTTTAAAGGATCACTGTGGTTGACTGGAAGAAAACAAGCTGCTGGGGGACAGGGTAGAAGCCGAGTAACCAGGTAAGAAGCTGGTAGCAGCACTAGTCCAAGTGAGAGATGAGGGCATCTTGGATCAAGATCAAAGCTGTGGAAGTGGTAAAGTTGCAGGATATATAACCCTAAAATCACACACAATTTGGTGATGAATTGATGTAGAACATGTGAGAAAGAAGTCAAGGGGAATCCCTGTTTAGCCTGAGCAGCTGCATGAATGGTGGTGCCATCCACTAACATGGGACACTGGAAGATGGGCAGGCTTGGAGGAGGAAATCAAGAACATGCTTGCTTGCTTGCTGATAATGACCCACAGGCAGTGCTTCCCAAACATGAATGCCCACACAGGTCTTATTAAAATACAGATTCTGACCTAGTAGGTCTGAGACTGCAATTCTTACACGCTGACATTGGTGATACTGATGTTCCTGGTCCACAGACCTCGTTCTAAGTACCAAAGCAACTAAAAAACATGAGATAAAGGAAAAGGGAGGATAATTTAAAAATCAACATTCCTACTAAAGTGGGGGGTAAGTGAAATCCTGAGCACATGTGGAAGGGATGTCCTAGAACAGTGGTTCTCAAACTCTGGTTTGTAGGCCAGTAGCATCAGAACCACCTGGAAACTTGTTAGAAAAGCAAATTCTTGGCATCGTAGATGTCCTGAATCAGAAACTGTGGGTGTAGGCCTCAGCAATCGGTTTTAATAAGCCTTCCAAGTGATACTGATGCATGCAAAAGTGTGAGAACTAAAGGCCTAGAGGAAGAGAGCTTCATCCACTGATGGAGTGAAGATGGACGCTATGGTAGGTTGAATGCAAAAATTACAATTCTTCACTTTTCCCAATATTTACACCTTTTGCTACAGAGGTAACTTTTTGGTAAATAGGGTTTATGTTTGCCCAAACCTGGCACTGGCCAGAACTGCCCCGCCAATAAGGAAAGCATGTGGTAGAGACAAGTGGGAGGTTTGAGGAGGAAAAAGGTATGAAATATACCCATTATACCAATGAGCAAGAACACTAAAGAAAATACTCCACTAACATATTGTATGAAGTTGAGGCTGGGGATTGTGTTTCCATGGTGACACCAATCTGCAGTTACTAATTTCCTTCAAAAACACTCAGCAGGATGCATGTAGGCACAACTGAAGAGTTGGGTCGATCCAAACTGAGGTCTTGCTAGGCCAACTATTGCTGCAGAATCTGGCATGTGACTTATTTTTAAACAGGCCAAAGGTAAAAATTGTTTTAACATTTTTAAAGTGTTGCAAAAAAAACCAAACAAAAAAACGACTATACAACAGAGACTACATATGACCCATAAAGCCTAAAGTATTTACTATATGGCCTTTGCAGGAAAAGGTTGCTGACCCCTGAACTAAGTGAACAAGGAGAGACATAAGGGCAAGAGAGTTGTAGGGTTACTGCAAGGGAGTGATTTAAACATAATCTGCAAAATCATATAGCTGAGTATGAAGGAAAGTATAGAGGAAGAGGGTAATTGATAGGGTAGGGTCAAAAGATTATACTTCTTAATCCTGTATTCTAAAAATGGTATTAGATATTCTTGTAGGTGGCCTAATCTGCTCCACCCAGAGCAGAATTACCTGATTCAATGACCACATGAAGGTAACAGTGACATGCTCCAAGAATTTAAAATGAAGATTAACCTCTTAGAAATTCTGTTTATGTCCTACTGCATGCAGGACACCCCATTTGATATTTAGTAGATGGGAACATAAAACCGAAGAGGCAAAAAAGTATATGGGACTAGAGGGAACACTTGGTGTCCTTCGAAAGCTTTCCTTCTTTTGCCAGCCCCCTTAATCTTGTATTCTCTACAATCTTCTCTTACGCCTGCTCCTCTTCTTGTTCTACTCTCTGGGAGAGCTCATCCACTTCTACAACCTCACTAGTACTCCCTAGTTTCCCAGTGACTTCTAGATCACCTCCCTAGTCCCAATCTCTCCTCCAAGATTCATACTCCTAGTTCCAGCTACCCACTGGAATTCATCTGCCTGGATGTCCTCCATGCTGTCCAACAGAATTTTCTGTGATGATAGAAATGCTCTCTACCTGTATTGGCCAATATGGCAGCCATAATCGTCCTTAAACAAAATTTAAAATTCAGTTTCTCGGTTTTACTAGCCACATTTCAAGTAATATCCACGTGTGCTTGGTAGCTACTGTACTGGACAGTGCAGCTGTAGGCAGCTCTCTCTCAAACTGAACTCACTGTCCTCCCCAAACTATCCCTATTCCTCTATTTCCTACCTTGAATATTATCACCAGGCATCTAATTCTCACATGGGGTAAGAAAAATCTCATCATACCAGACTTTTCCCTCTTCCTCACAGCCCATCCTCATCTACATGGTACCCAAATTGTGTCTACTCTACCACAGAAATTTACTAAATCCAGCCTCTTCACTGGATCCCTACAGGCCCTTCTGATTTCTGGCTTGAGCTACTGCAGAGCTTCTTAAGCAGTGTCACTGAGGCTTTCCCACTCCAAACTTTCTTCTACATTACTGCTGGTTAAGAACAAATCTAATCGTTCCATTCCCACCTTCTTTAAAATTCCTGTTGGTTCCTACCCAATTCATTGTTATACCCCTAGCATTCAGCACGGACTTGGGCCACATGTACTTGGTGTTTGATGAATAAAAGAATTTTACAGACAGAAAGGCAAAGAGATATCCTTTTCCCTAGGGGAGAACTGTTTACCTATCTAAACTGCAGATGTTTAGAGAAGCAGCTTACTCCAGGCAAATACTAGATACCTAATTCTGCCCCCTCGTGTCTATATAAAAGTCCATCATCTAATGTTGTGGCAAACATCACAGCTGCAGCTTCTATGGGGATAAATTTATCGACTCAGACCTTGGCCTAACTGGACTTCCATTTCCCTTACCTCTTGCTTTTCTCAGGCATAGATCCAGTGGATTTACCATCCCCCAATATCCTTGCAGGTAAAGTAAGAATTTCCTAATTTTCATGACATTGTAACAACCGATCTTTCTGTACTTTTTGAAATGGTCCTATTGTGTGGTTTTCTAATACCTAAGGGATCCAGGCATTGACTAAAAACTCAGAATGAGAAAATAATCAATTCTTTACCAAGTTTTTATTACCTCCTCTGTACACGTGCCAGCCGCTCTAGTGGAACACAAGCACAGTTGTCATACCCATGACACAAGCCCCCTTTTCTTCTCCATCCTTTATCTGCTGCCATCACCCACAGCATCTTCCCTGTACACTTCCAGCCTCACTGATCACTAACAATTCCAATCACCTTCACCTCTACCCATTCTACTTACTTCCAATCATGCCTAGAATTAGGCACTCTTTCAAGTATTTCTTCAGTCTTCTTACACCTACCTCCACTATATCTACTTGAACCTCATTGGAAAACGAATGCTTTGGTATCTCCCTGTTCTTGAAGTATAATGGTCACCTCATAGCTTCACTTCCTTCCCTACACAGCCCAGATACCAAAATGCATCAATTCAACCATACTCACCAGTATCTCAATTTCCCTTGCCCCTGTTGTTTTATTAGTCACATTCAGCAGAACTCCAACCGTAAGCCATCCGTGTATTCATTCACTGTAGAAATACTGAACACATACTAAATGTCCACCATTAGTTTCTGCTTCTACTCCCACAGTGCTGAATGCCACCAGGACAAAATCACAAATCTTGGTGTCCCATACAATATGCCATGTCTTAAGGGGAGGCCTCAGGCCTCAGCACTCATCAGTAATTCTTAGCTAACCCTCTCTCCATGCCCCTCAGCGGCCATTTTCTCATTCCTCTCCTCAAGCCCAATCTTACTTACGAGCCACCTTTCTCAGAAGTTGGCACTGCTTCCTACTTCATGGAGAAAAGACAGGCTTTACTGTGTGAACCACCTCATCTCAAATGTATCTACTCACATTTCTTTGGGCATTTACCTTCTTCTGCCACTTTAGAGTAAGATTTGCCTCTGCTTCTATCCATTACCATTTCACTTACCTGTGTTCTGTGCTTTGCCATTCAGGAACTCTGCTGCATCCATTACCACTCTCCTTTGCCTTTAACTTTTCCTGTTCCAAGGTCTCCTTCCCAGAGAGCTTGTCTTCCCTCCATCCTAAATTTAAGAAAAAAACTCTCCTTTGATTTTATACCCCTCACAAGCTTGCTTCTGAGCATGGAACCAAGAGCAGTTGTAACTGTGTATCTCGGACTAAGATCTCAACAGGCCAGGCCTTATAAATGGGATGAGAACACCTCTCTAGTGACTCTGGCTCCTTCTCACAAAGTGGCTTTAATAATTACTGCACGTTTGCCTTTGTGACTTTTCCTTTTGCTGAGTAAACATGACTGAAAACTCTGATGGACACATACAGGTAACCTGCAGGCCCATAGAGGCAATTTTATTAGCTTGTTTTGAAATTATTTCAAACTTACAGAGAAACTACAAAAATAGACTTCCTGTATTTTTACCCTCAACTTTCAACATTTTGCCACAATTCACTTTATCACTGTCTCCATCTACGCATGTAGTATTTTTTTCTGAACCATTTGAGAGTAGGCAACATACACAGTGATCATGATTTAGCTTCCCATGTAGGTTTTTCTAAAGGCATCAATCCCTGGACAGGTCTATATAGTAGTGCCCCCTGCCCCCATCTGCAGTTTTGCTTCTCATGTTTCAGTTATCTGCAGTCAACTATGATTCGGAAGCCTTTTGAAGTCTCTTGAGGTCAATCAATAGCAGCCAAATCCTACAACACAACGCCTAGGTCATTCACCTCATTATGTAGGCATATTACCATCTCACATCACAAGAAGAGTACAAGTTATTTTGAGACCACATTCACATAACTTTTATTACGGCATATTGTTATAACTGTCCAATCCTTATTATTGTTAATCTCTTATTGTGCCTAATTTATAAATTAAACTTTATACCATAGTTATGTATGTATAGAAAATACGACAGCGTTGGGTACTATCTAGTTGCAGGCATTCACTGGGGGGGGGGGGATCTTGGAACTTATCCCTTGCAAGTAAGGGGGTACTAAGTTCTGGTCCCAGTGATAGCACATTATAGTAATTTAATGTTAACATTTCAATTGCACATAGCTTTATGAGCTTAATATTAGAAATGGACCCATGCTCAGAATTCTGATGAAATCTGGTTTGTGAAGAGGAATGCTTCTCCTCTATTTCCCATCCCCTGCCCCCATTGGTGGGAACACCAGGGCTGGTGACAACCCAAACCAGGTTACACATGGTTTCTGGTATCCTAAAGAACCTTCTGAAAAATTTTGAGTCTAGGGATGTGCTGACTGGCTCACTGCATCCATACCCACTGGCAGAGGATTGCAATTATTCCCCATGATGGAAGAACTCCCAGTAAGAATGGGCCATCAGCTTACCTTGAATAAGTTGTTGCCCCTTTATACACACAGCCCATCATTATTACACATTAAATGGGTTGGGGAGGCCCTTGGATTGGCTCCCACAGAGCTTCCTGAGAATGGGAAGTGAAAGTAAGAAAAAGTTTTCCCGTCGTCAATCTGAGGATTCATGAAGGAGCAAGTGCAAATGCTTGGCTGCATTTCCTTTAACAAAAAAGTTGCAAAAGTCACAAAAACACTGAAAACCTGAGGTAAGATAAAATGTCTCGTGGACACTGAATTCAGATGAACAGAACAGTGTCAGGCTAAAAGCTGACAGAGAGTGGAGCCCTCTGAAAGCAGAAAGCAGGTCTTGGCCAATTTTTAAAATCCCTACCACCTGGTCATCCATCCAATATGTGCTTCAAGCACTTGTTATGTGAAAGAAAACAGAAGGGATTTACCAGTACACATACATACAGTTGCCAAAGAACTGCAGACTGGTGAGAGAACATTTAGTAATCAATTACTACAGAAAGAGTCCAGGATTAATAAGGGAGCAAGTAATTGAGGGGAAATAGTGGAAGAGGGGCACACTTTACCAGAAGCCTCCTTTAGCTAGGATGGAATTCAGTTTCCAGCAGAAGAAAAATCCACATATGAAGGCTCTGCATTAGCAAGGAGCAGCACCTCCACAGACCTGAAGCAGGTTAGGATGGCCAGAGCACAAGTGAGGTGAGAGAAAAGCTGAAGATGAACCAGAACCTGATTAGGCAGAGGTATGTAAACAATATTATGCTGGATTTCTGTTTGCTTTTATTAAGTATCCTAAGAATAACAGAAAGTTACTGAAGGATTTTAAATAGGGGAATGAAAAAACAGAAACAATTTTTTAAAATATCTTTTGAATGCCACATCAAGAATGGTTGGAGGCAAACGGGTAGGTGTAGAGCAACAGTGGATGCAGGCAGACCCATTATAAGAGCACAGGTGAGAGCTCATGGCTGCCTGGATTGGATGGTACAGACACGTTAGAAATATTCAGTGACCAGGATCTGGGGATTGAATGAGAGGGCTGAAGGAGGAGAATCAAAGACTGGGAAATTTTTGGCCTGAACACCTAAGAGGATGATGTGATGGTGCCTGTATTAAGATGAGTTTCATGGGTTCAACTGAAAACATTAAGATAGGTTTTCACTAAATGTTTAACTAAAAATATCATGTAAAATCAGAAAATCAAAGTGCATTTTTTAAAACTTAAGAAAAAACAAAATCATGTCATAATTTCAAAGTACATTCCTTGATCAACTAACCATAACCTTCCCGTAATTTCTCAGTGTCTGAGCTTACTAAAAATGCTGACATCAATTTAGATTGTCATTTGTCATTTTAAAAGAATTTCCTACTGTCATGAGGACAAATACAAACATGACCTACGAAGCTTGGTCCCACACTCCTTGCCCTTTGGTTAACTTTGCCTTCTTTTAGTTCTTGGAATATGCTAGGCTACTCTTCTGCTTTTGGATCTTTGGACATCTTTTCCTTTGCTAAGAACACCTCTACTCCTAGCTAACATCTACTTGTTTTCTGAATTTCAATTCAGCCATCACTTCCACATGAGATTAGGCCCCCACTGTATGTTCTTATAGGAAATTATACTTTGTCCCGTGAAGGCAAGGAGAAGATCTGCTTTGTTCTATCACTGAAATCCTAAAAACATAGTATAGAACCTGTCACACTGCAGGCATTCCAACTTCTGTTGAACAACGAATGAATATGGTAGCAAGGCAAACTGAAGGCTGAATTAGACTTAATCCAAGTTCTGTTCTCCCCTGGCAATCTTACTTTAGGCTAGATGGAAAGCACTTTGTCATCTCTAAAACAGGATAAAACATAAACATAACCATTATGTTTTAGAACTACCAAATGTAAAAAACAACCACTACTAAGAACTACCAATGTAAAAGAAGTTTGGCAAGGGTTTTTTGTTTTTAGTAAGCTAAACGCTACATAGCTGCATTCTGTTGAAGACATATATTCCTCATAATCAGATTAAAGAACTAAAATAATTAAAGCTGTGCAGTTAAACACAGATCACCTTAAATTTATATATCCTGAACTATTTTCAAGATTTTAGCTCCTCTAAAATAGTTTTTTTTTTTTTTTTTAAAGGCAATACTGCATAGGAAAATTTCTGGATTCTTGTTTTAAAGTGTTACTATTTTATTTTTTATTTTGTTGAATACACATTTGTTTCACTGGCAGTCCAGATAAACAAGTATATAAAGGAAATATTTAAATTTTTCTTTTGGCAGATGTCAAGATAAACTGTGCAGATTAAAATGCCTCAATTTAACCTGAAGAAATGGTTTTGAATCATACAAATTTTTAAGAAGAAAAATAAAGACTGTCCAAAGGGATTCTCCTAGCTTATAACACATTTCCAGAATAACTCTCAAAAAAAAAAAAAAATTCAAAAATACTCATTGACTACTTTAAAAATATGTCAATACCATATGGCTTTATGAAATAACTTCTAAAATTTATATATTTTTTATTTAAAAAGGATCCCAAGTTTTAAATAAACTGCTAGCAGTATCATTTTCCTCACTTAAAAGTGCGTATCTCTGAGGGTAGGACATACATACTTTTTGAACAAATAATGATTTTTACAAATTTTTAACACACACAAAAAAAATCACTTAAAATATTTTTGAGAGGGAAAAGAGCTTTCACCAAAAGTCATCTTTAAATAGACTGCAGTAGATGACACTGTTTTTTTTTTTTTTTTTTTTAATACCATCAGAATTCTCAATGAGATGCTTTGGCAGTTTTAAGACATATCATGGTCTCTACCAAGAGACACTGACATTAATGATGTCCGTGGAGATGGCAATTGCCTTGATGGCTCAGTTTGAAAAGAGACATTACTGGGCTGATTCTCCGAATCAGAGGCAAAAGTACTCTCTTCTCTTACATCAAGAGTTTGTTCAACTGAAGCTGCCTGGGGTGGAATATTATCCATAGTTTTGTTGGCATTATTCAAGTTGTTATTAAGTGTGGTAATACTACACTCCTTGTCTAGGATGCCAAACTCATCTTCTATTGTAACTACCTCTTTAGCTTCAAATGGTTCCAAGGGAGGAGGCAAAAACTCATTTTGTAGAGAGTCCTGAGGACCACTATTGTCACATTCTGTATCCTCCTTTACTTCTGAATCCTTATCACTATCACTATCAATGGTAATTACAACTGGCGAACGTGAAAGATTGTCCCCATGATGTTTCTTATGTTTCTTCTTGTGCTTCTTCTTTTTCTTTTTATGATGTCTAGTTGTATCAGTAGCTTTCCCTTCATAAACTATCTCTACACTTAGGCTCCGGGTCCTCCTTTTTTTCCTCTTGTGTTTTGTCTCTCTGTCTGATGATCGGCTGTCTGAGAAGCTGTCACTCTCATTTTTGTGGCTGCCATCCAATTTTGATGAGGATTTTTGGTAATGACTTTCCTTTACTTTAGAAGCAAATTCACGAGAAGCTTGAGCCACTTCATTAGTACCCTCCAAATGCCGTGTCTTGTATTTTCGTTTCCCTCCGGGCTTTTCATTTCTTACCCAGTCAGGCCCTGTAGATGCAGTCTTTGATCTATTACTGGATAGGCTCCTTGATCTGTGCCTTTCATAGTAGTAATACTTTCTTTCACTGTGATTATTTTTTTTCCTAGCATTTGTTCTTTCAGAAAAGGACTGAATTCTAAATTCTGGACTTGAAGATTGTCTGGAATAATGAGCTCTGGACAGAGTCCTCCTCCTATAAGATGATTCATAGCCATCCCTGTCCTTGTTTCTACTATAGTAAGTATACTCCCACTTATATCTGCTTCCATAATTATTTCTTAAATAATAACGATCTCTATTTCTGCTCCGTGATCTTCTTTTACCATGATCACTGCTACGAGATCTTGATCTGCTGGTGCTTTCACTACTGAGAGAGAGAGTTTGGCTTCTTCTTGACCAACTGCTATCTCTAGTTCTTGATCTCTTTTTGTCTCTTCTACCTCTAGGTCTGCTACTCTCCCTGCTTCTGGACCTTTTGCTTTTCATCCTTTTCTTCCCATGATGCTTTCTACGATTCTTCTGATCATGCCCACTTCTACTCTGGGAACATGAATCTGAACTTCTTGATCTTCCCCTCCTCCTGTGTCTACGGTTATATGGGGAATATACTCTGTCTCCTCTGATAGATGAGCTCAGGTCTCTGGGAGACGACAAGGACGTAGAGTGTTTCTCTTCCTTTTTTGACTTGATTCTTTTACCAGAACCACAGTGACCTTTATTCATTTGCTCATCCTTTCCAAGGACAGAGCGTGGAGATGAACATCTACTAACATCACTATCACCAGAACTGTAAGACTGTTCTTGTGTCTTCACAGTCTCCATTTTCTCATAAGAGCCTAACTCCTCAGAATCAGAGGACAGTTCAACAAGTTCTGGGGTCCTCTCAGCTAGTGGTTTAACAAACCCAACAATGACACAATTATCTGAAGAAGAATCACTGTCATTATTTAGGTCTTCATTAGTTTGTACTCCTTGTATCTGAGACGTGGCTCTTCCTGTTACAAGTTCTTCATCTGAACTATCAGAAGTATTTAAAAGGGAAGACATGGCAGCGTGTACCTGCTCTGAGCTTGAGTAAGATGGCCCTGGAGTTTCATCATCCCATGGTGCCTGACTAACAGTGGTTACATTGATATCCAACTCTTGGGTCTCAGCTTCATCAGGAGATATTGTTATGACTGAAGAATCAGAATGGCTACCTTCTTCATATGAAGGAGCAGGGCAATCATAATTAGCATGCTGGTCAAAAGCTGCCATGTTAAAAGGAGATCGAGCAAAACTGATAAATTCATGTATAAAATGCTCAGTCCGATTAAGTAGAAACGGTCTTAAGTCAGACACAAATTCCCGACTCTCCAAGTCATAGCGAGTAACATTACTCATGATGATGTGCTGGACGATATTCACTAAAGATCCATGAGCTCCAAAAAGAACTGTAAGTTCACGTTTTAACCAGGGGACTAATCTGTGAAGGCAAGCTGGATTTCTACGGAAAAATTCAGCTGAAATATCCCTGCAGCGACCACCATCTTCAATATTTCTAACACGGGCACCAGCACGGTACAGAGTTCGTCTAAAATTAATAATGTCCTGTTCTTGAATTTTCCGCAAAGATCTTTCATCTGCAGTAGTTGGCCTCCTAATTGCAATCTGTCTCATAAGTTGAGGAATTTCACCATTTCTAGGTCTTGTTGAAATGCCTAACCCTTCAAATAGTACTCCACTATCTGGTGGAGTTGTTGTTCTTCTATTCATGGTATTATTAGGTGAATAAACAGAAGCACTTCGATCCCTTGTCATAGTTGTACGATAGCGAAATCGTGGAACATCAGGGGTTGCAAAAGAACCATTATATGAAGGCCTTAGGACATACTCCTTGAAGTCATCTTCTGCCCTCACAGAATGGAAAATAGAATCAAAGGGCTGTTTACATAGTGGACACTCAGCTTTGTTTTTTGACCACTCCTGTACACAGCGAAAACAGAACTTATGTAAACAGCGATCTAAGTAAGACACATTATCAAATCTATCCAAGCATATAGGACACTTAGAATCAGGAGATGCATCAGCTGGTACGGTCTGTTGCAATTTGCTAGTACCAGCTTTAGGTGAAAAGTTGTCCATTTTAAATTCCTTAGCAGCTGATGCCATTATCTGTAAAAGGGAAAAAAATACATCAGTAACTGGATAAAAAAATAATCAATCTGAAAAAAAAGTGCAAATAATGACTGTGAAACATACTTTGGTGCAAATAGTTGAGTAGCTCATTATCCTCATAATATGAAGGGGCAGTGTAGCACAGCAATATAGTACTTAAAACACAAACTCTAAAGTTAGATATTTCCTGGGTTTGAATCCTCGTTCTATACCAGCAGTGTGACTATGCACATCCGCAATAATAGAACCTGCATCACAGGGTTTATGAAGATATAAAAAGCCCTTAGAAAAGGTGCCTGGTACATAGTAAGCTCTCAAATATTCTGTAGCATTCTATTCTTTTAAAAGAGAATTTAATGGAGAAATATTTAACTGAAAGTAACTGAGAAAAGAAAATCTACCAAGTACCCATGTATCCAACACTCAGATTTAACAACTTAACATTTTCTCAGGGCTATTCCAATTTTTTTTAAATGTCCTCCTATCCTTCTCTAGAAAACAAAAACCCAAAACACCATAGTCCTCAGCAGGTGTTATTTCTATGTATGGTTTTAGATCTTTCATACATATGCCCTGAACAATATAGACTACTGACTTATTTTATTTGTGGAAAGCATTGTATATGCACCTTTAAAAATAACTGTAGTGAGATAATTTGCATACCAAAAAGTTCACCCATTTAAACCAATTCTGTTTTAGTTTAGTTAGTTTTTAGTGGAAGATTCTTTCACACACACAAAAATTATCTTTTAGTGAAGACTAAATTAAATAGTAATTGTAAAAGCATTCAAAGATAGTTCCTGACTCCTAGCAACTACTGTATACATGTTAGTTGTTGTTATTATTACTATACTATTGTTACACTACCATATTCAATTCCTCACTGATTCCTTAACAGCATCCCTAAAAAGCCTTGCTTAGCTTTTTTATTTAAATCCAAAGTCAGCCACAAAGTTTCTTGAAATCATGCTTCCAGGGCCGTTCCCTTATTTTTTCCCACAAGGATTGCTAAAATGTTAACGATTAGTTTTGTTTTCTTTAACTTTATCAGTTTATGTTGACCCATAACTTTCAAAATAATTTGCCAGAGCTGAAATTTGGCGTGCATCACATTTTTGGCCTTGTTATCTTATAAAATCACTCTTCAGCTGCATTCTATACTAATCATTGAGTATATATTAAGTATTTGCTTCTTCCTTTATGTTTCCTGGGCCTATTATTCATCTGTCTCCACCTCTTCTATCACAGGAAGTTCCATCAGTGGTCAACTGCTATCAGGTTAGTCAAATAACAGAATTATAACTTTCTAAACAGTGGCCATACCTAACTCTTAACAAAAACAAAATCCGTAACAAAAATTCATGACTGTGAAATATAACTATTTCATCATGGTTTTCATATTAAACTTAAGAGCTCATCTAGGGCATCTTAACTTTCTCAGAGACATAACTTAACTGGAAATCAATTAATGCTGAACGAATGCTTCTTCAGGCATCCAAGTATTTCTAGTCTTCCATTTTCTAGACTAGAAATAAGAAATCACCACTGTTCTTAAACAGCATATAATTATAAACTGCTTTTGTTAAGATACTGAACTATATACAATACTAATTGTTAATATATTTAAACCTTAATATTACATAAATTTCTCAGCATCTCCCCTTACTTCTAACACTTTTATTCTCCGAGGGAAGAAAAAAAAAAGCCTAAAAATGAAAATTTTTAGGATCACAGAGTCTGTACATTAGGGGAAGGAAGAGTGGAGAGGAAACTGGATAGGTTATCGGAGAACCTGGATTGAAGAACAGGTTTCCCCTAAAACTAACTCTATAAACTGGAGACATCCAATTAGATCTAGATTTCAGTTTGCCCCTCTATATAATAAAGGAATTTCTAGACTTTTTCAAAAGACTGGTGAATTTAAAGTTAATACATTGTATCTTAAGTTGTGTCTCGGAAACATAGAATTTTAGTGCTTACTGAACATTTACGGTTCACATAAAAATTATAAGCCTGAATGCATTTTATTAAAGGAAATTAGTACGTAGTAAACTTGAAGTTCAAATAAAACAAAATCTCAACTAAGTAGAATTTTTTTTTAAAAAATGGATTCTTATGGGCGCCTGAGTGGCTCAATCAGTTAAGCATCTGCCTTCAGCTCAGGTCATAATCCCATGGTCTTGGGATCAAGCCCCGCATCGAGCCTCGCATCAGGCTCCCTGCTCAGCGAGGAGTCTGCTTCTCCCTCTCCCTCTGCCCCTGCTCATGCACTACTCTTGCTCTCTCTCCCAAATAAATAAAATCTTAAAAAAAAAAAAAAAAAGGAATCTTAGTCTTCCCTTCCCTATTTTTATAAGCCCGTTAACCACTTTGACAGCATAGCATAAAGCTAAAGGATGATCAGTAATATCATCCATAATAGATAAAAAGAATAGAGTTGTATTTCTCACAGTAATATCTTTAGATATAAAGAATGGTATTCATCAGAAACATCAAACAATGGCAATGAATGTACATCATCAAATAAGAGATTTACTCCTTCAAAAGCATCACTAATGCTAAAATTAAAACATTTGCTAATGAGGCATCAGGCTGGCTCAGTCAGTAGAGCTCGTGACTGACTCTTGATCTCAGGGTCATGAGTTCAAGCCCCCCATTGGGTACAGAGATTACTTTTTTAAAAAATTTGGGGGCGCCTGGGTGGCTCAGTTGGTTAAGCGACTGCCTTCAGCTCAGGTCATGATCCTGGAGTCCTGGGATCGAGTCCCGCATCGGGCTCCCTGCTCAGCAGGGAGTCTGCTTCTCCCTCTGACCCTCCTCCCTCTCATGCTCTCTGTCTCTCATTCTCTCTCTCTCAAATAAATAAATAAAATCTTTAAAAAAAAAAAAAAAATTTGCTCAAATATTTGCTGAGATACAAACGAAGTAGGATTACCATATGACTCAAGAATTCAACACCTATCCAAAAGAAATGAAAATTTGTCCCACATAAAAACTTGCGTGTGAATATTCATAGCGGCATTTGTCGTAAGAACTCAAACGTGTAAACAATCCTATCAAGTGATGAAAAGATAAATAAAATGTGGTATATCCATACAATGGAATATTATTGGGCAATAAAAAAGGATGAAACACCGATACATGCTACAATAAGGATGAAACTTTTCATTAGGCTAAATGGAAAAAAAAAGTCACAAAAGACCACATGTTGTATGATGACAATATCCAGAATAGGCAAATCTAAGGTTGGAAACAGATTGGTGGTTGCTGGGGGAGGGAGAGGGATTACAAAGTTTATTTCTGGAATGATGAAAATGTTCAATTATAGTTGCACAACTCTTTAAATATACTAAAACCCATTGGATTATATACTTTAAACTGGTCAACTTTACAGATAGAATATAAATTATATTTCAACAAAGCTGTTTTAAAAATACAAATTAAGACATAAAATAGGAATGGCTAGGAGGCAGATTAAGATTTGCAGGTTTATAAATTCTGGGTTTAGATAGTAAAGGTGGACCTGATGGTAGATTTAGTGCTCAGGTTCTAGAAGCCTGCAATAAAGGTTTCTCTATCTTAACACTCTAAGAATTGGGACTTTAAGTTAATTTCCCCATAGGCATAAAGATGAAATCAATTCTTCTGATCCTATTTCCTTAACCACCTCCCAAATTATAAATAAAGTTTACCATCTTTAGGATACAATGATCAAGCCAAACCTTCCCAAAATTTTCAAATCTACTGGCTTTAACAGAGATAAGAATCCTTCCTGTCACATTTTGGGGGATTTCAGATAATTAACAACCATACTTACCTAGGGAAAAGGATGAGAGGGAGTAAAGAATCAAAAGGCTGGACTCTAAATTATAGACTGGACATTTAAAGATGGTGCTGATTACATACAGGGAAGTGACATTAATTCTAATGCAGAGCCAGGGTTGAAAATCAAAAACCACGTATTAATGGTGTGATCTGAAGGAAATCATTTAATTTCTCAAAACCTTAAATTTTCTCAATTCTAAAATGGGTTAAGTACCAGTTCCCACCTGAAAAGCTGGTTGTGTGAAGGCATATATTCTATGTAAATTTTTAGCACAGCAATTAGCATGCAGTAAGAATTTAATACTGTTTCCCCACGATATGTGAAAATAAAGTTAATTTTAGTCCTTTCCATCACCTATAACTGATTATAAAGATCCAGAAAGATGACAGCCTGTAACAATTTTTTTCTTAACATTATTACTGTATTTAATATATCCAGGCAAAGTGGCTAAAAAGGGTTCACAAGTAGATGAACTAGAATAAACCCCAAGTATTAAAAATAATCTGGGTCCTATCTCTCATGACCTTTGAGAACATTATATTACTGCAATTTAATCACCAGTTCCAAAAAATCATACAGATCTTACAGGATCCATTGACCAGATCCTATAAATATTAACTCCAACTCCAATCATAAAAAGAACTGCTTGGGAACCATTCCCCGCTAAACCCACTCATTCCAGCTAAGCCTTGATTGTTTTTGGCTGACTACAGCTTTGAATTTCATTGACTAAAAACAAAACAAAACAAAAAGAACCCAACCCTCACCATTAACTTAAATGTCAGGTAACTCTTAATTTAACTTAAATATTCTTGAAAATTACCTACCAAAAATTCTGTTCACTTTTGCCCTTAAAACACTGTTTGCTCCATCTCAGTACTGCCCCCTTCCAGTCTAGGAATCAGCAGTCCACGAGGAAAGCTGAACTGGATGGATGGAGAAACCACAGGCAAGCGAGCCCAGCCCACAATGAGTAACACAGCATAGACAACTCTAAGAGTCACGGTGATAGTGGCTTCCTTGGGTTAAGAACGGCCACCAGCCAAGATCGCAGATAAACCCCACGTGCATTACATAATCACAACCAACTAAAACAATGTTACTCCCATTGGACAGGCAGACAGTGAGATTAGGGCACCTAACCTAACTCTGGCACACCTCTGAGAGAGGCGATACCACGAATGAGACACGAACGTTTTGTTTTATGGGGTTTTTTTTTCCTCCCAGAGACCAAGCTCTTTCCAGTACACCGCTACGCTCGTGCCCCTCGGGAGAGCTTCTAGGAAACGCAACGCTCCCCCGCCCACCCGCACAAATCCACAGGTGCGCCACCGGAGCCGCCGGCCCGCCCGCTGGGAGCCCCGCCGCGCCGAGGCCCGGACGGCCCCTCAGGCCAAGACCGCAGCTCCCAGGTCCCTGGGCCTCATTCCAGGCCGGGAGCGCCAGCCCGCCCAGCCCTTCCGACCCCGGCGCCCCATTGTTCGGGATCTCACTCACCTCGGAAGATACCGGCGCAGTCCCTGCTGGGGCGCTCGTGCCAAGCTCCCGGCGGCCCAGAAAGCTAGGTCGATGACGGCAGGATCCGCGAAGGCGTACCCGGCGACTTCTTCGCCGGCCTTCAGGAGCGGGAGCAGGCGGGGGCGCTTCACCCTCCTCGCGAGACAGCGGAGACCCCGGCGGCTGCTGCGACCCCTGTGACGTAAAGCGCTCATCACCAATGGCAGCTTGGGGGACGGCAGCAGAAAGCGACACCCACTCCGCAGCCCCCCGCGCGTCAAAACACAACAGCCGCGTGCGTAACGCATGCGCGGTAGAAGGGCGCCGGCACTGAGGGCGGGGCCTAAAGTGCTCGGCCAAGCCCGCGCCCTTCCCCCACCGGCCCCTCCATTCCTGGAATAAGAACTACGAGAGACCCTCCCGGGCACAAATCACTGCCATCACTATCATTCTTGTTACCAGTAGTTTCTGGGGGTTACAGGCGTAATACTTAATATTCCCTCCTAAATTACCCGGAAAACACGATAACTAGCTTGGTCTCATTTAAATCTCACCAAACTCTGGGAGAAGTTACTAAAATTATCTTTAGTGTATAAAGGAACTCAATTACTTGAAGTGACCGCCTCCGGTTGCACAGCTAGGTCATAACACGGGGATTCGAATGCAATCCAAAGCCAGAGCCCAACCAGGGTCCTACCCAGTCTTCATAAAGAAATCTACTCCAGTCTAGGGATAAACAGGGATTACCTAAGAGAACAGGACCTTAAAATCTTCCCAAGACAGACGACATTTTTCTCTCAAAGGAATACTTTTCCCCTTCCCCATTCCCCGGAATCTGGATTAAAAACCTCTTTAGGTGATATCTGAGATGTATAGAGACAACGTCTGAGCCTAAAGCGGCCCACTGCCCCACCCTACCCACAGGCCTCAGATGTGAGCGTCCCAAACATTCTAGAGCTAAACTAGGTATAAACCGCCCACGTACAAAATGCCGTCTTTGGCTTATTATCCGATACGTGCCACCGTTCTAAGCACAACATAAACGCTCAAAACACACTTGTTGATTGGCAGGTACATTATGCCAAGTAATTCGTGCTACGTTATTTCTTCTTAGAAATACCATTTACATCCACAAGCCATTGCGTTCTCAGACTTGTTTCTTGGGGGGCTCAATTAACAGGCACTCCCACAACGATTCGTCGCTGTTATATAAAAGTGGGTGGTACTCTTGTTTAAGTCAATGATGACTATACAAACGTCTCTCTGTATTATGTGGAAACAAATGGGGGAGGAAACGTTAATCCCTCCAGCGTTAGAAGCCCGTGTAATATTTAAAATGATTTTTTCAAATAAAATTTTAAATGCTCACGACGGTACATCTTGCGTGAATACCGCACTGCAACTGAAAGAAGACCGGTTCGCAAGGCACGCCCATCTAAGTAGCAAAAAAGGTCATTTTTAACATGTTTTCTCCTTTATCCCATCCCCTCCCTCCACCGCGAGCTAGGCCGCCGTATCACGTGAGCCCGCCCCCAGCTCCGGGCGGAAGAGGCCGGCCCGGCTGATGGGAAACGCTCCCGGAGGCGAGGGGCGGGCGCTTGTGCCCGGCTGAAAGATGGCCGCCGCCGCTCGGCAGCCGCCGCCCCGGGGGTTACTCTAGGGCCTGCAGTTTCCCTCCGTTACCGCGGGCCGCCGCCGCCAACTTACCATGAAGCCAGTGAGTCGCCGCACCCTGGACTGGATTTATTCAGTGGTAGGTCCCTGGTCTGGCGAGGCTCCACGGTGTCGACTCCGTAGGCCCGCAGGCGGAAGGCCCCCTATTTCTTCAGCGGCCAGAAACTCCAAAATCCATTCCTGTATTAAGGCTTATCACTCTCTCACCTCGACTCCGCCTCTTCCTGGAAGACACGCTCTTCCGCTTCTTACGTAAGGGCGGCTGGGTGTACTCGCCTCCGGCACCCCATTTATTCGAGTTTTTCACTGAAATTCCCACCTTAGCAACGTACGCGGCAACCTCTTGGGGCGAGGGGAGGGAGGGAAGTATCACTTACAGTAATTTTTTTTTTTTTTAATTTCCCCTCTTGCTTTTTTTTAGTTGCTCCTCTCGATCGTGTTGCTCTCCTGGGGATATGTCATCTATGCATCAACAGTGGCCGCACGACGACAGCTAAGCAAGGAATACCCAGACAAAATCTCGGGGATGGATGAAAATTTGTAATTCCTCTGGATTTAATTCTGTGCACACAGTCCTTTACCTGATGCTTATCTGGCACGTGTCTAGATTTAAAGTAAAATCCATTATGCAAAGTTTCCAAAGTTATTTTTGCAGTGCTTTGTAATAACCACTAATCTGCTAATTTTCACAGAGGTTTGTCTTCTACATTCTTATATAAAACAAATCAACCTAGATCTGACAACATGTGAGTACTGGATCATAGGTGGAATGACATGCTTTTCAACCTAGAGTTTCTAAATAACCTCTTAAAATGCCTCAGACAGTCTTCTCTAAAAGTGGGTGGAATTGCTGTTCTTATATTTGCTTATTGCAACATTTCATTCTGTTGCATACCTTCACATAAGATTAGATTAAGTACTGTGTAAGAAAAAAAACTACCACGTGACTACTTTTCTGTCCTGTTTTTCAAGTTAAGAATGGCCAGAAAAAGGTGATCACTCATATTTCTTCAGCTTATCCAATTTTTACTTATTAAATAATTCAGAGTTGCAAATTGTACAATATTTGTGAAGAAATAGACAACACATATCTCAGAGTAAACTTTATTAAAGTTACTTTTCCAGAAAATATATTCAGTAAATACAGTAATACAGCAACAAACTTGGCCTCATACGCCTTTGAAATTTTAAAGTAATCTTCAATGATGTTGATCAGGAAATTCTTTCATTGGTGGAATTACTTCTCCAGTCTCCAGAATTGTATCACCCTAAAAAAACAAAGATGCATTAGTAGAAAAATCTTTGTCTGCAATGATGATAGTTCCACTTGATCAGATCTCACATGGAAAATCTAGTTCAGTTCTGGCATTCACATTTTGAAAGGGACTTAGACAAAGTAGAAGCTGTCTAAAGATGAGCAATATTCAGAATCTAAAGGTATAAGTGAAGGAAGTATAAGGGGAAGTTTCACTCAAACAAAATGTCCAGAAGGGGCATGAAAGTGGTTTTCATAAAGTGATAAAAAGATAATGTTTATTTTGCATGGCCCCAAGAAATAGGAAAAGCCCTAAAAGAAGTTACAGGGAAACATCTTCAGTCCAACCAGCAACTGAATGTGTTAGGCAATCACGTTTACCACTTGGCTCAGATGTGAGAGACAGAATGCAAACTTTGGGTGGCTGATTTAGGTTATCTTTTCAAACCTAGATACAGTATGTGTGGTAGAAAGGGCATGGGCTTTGGAGCCAGAACCAAGAGGTGAGAATCCTAGAACCTTCACTAAGAAGCTGTATTATTTTAGGCAAATTACTTAGCTTTAGTTTCATCTTTGTGTTTAAGAGAGCAGATTTTGTGAGCCTAACAGTCCATGAATGACGGTAGAGTAGAATTATCCCCATCCCCACACTTGCCATTCCCTGACCCCGGTAGTGTTCAGGACTATTATCTGATGAAGAAATAAACTTTTATTATGTTTAAGCCATTATACATTTGGGGGGTAAATCGTTACTCAGTTGGCATTACCCTAACATAGCAATTAATACTCTATAAAGTGGTACTAATGCTGCTGTAATGAAAATCGAACCAATGGCACTGGCTTAACAGTGGAGACAAGGTAACTGACATTGGAGGCTAAAAGATGGGGCAGCAGTAACTTGGAAACAGTGAGGTTCTAGAAGTAGCTGAAAAAAAAATTGTAGTATCTGTTTGACTACTACTAGCTGCCTTGGGAATGTACTTTTAAGAAACATAAGCTCAGGTAGGAAGAGGCTGATTTAAGAGGAGAAATAAAAATGGAAAGAAGAAAAAAATGCAGGACCTTGCAGTATTGGCAAATCACATTGCTTCTGGTTCTTTAAATACTAAGAGTTAACAACAAAGAGATCCTGAGATACAGAAGCCCAATAAAACTCAGAGGGACTCTGTCCCATGGCAAAGATCAGACTGATCTTGAACCAGTTTTTCTAATGTCTTTCACATAACTGAGACAGAGTTAGAGGCAGTTGCATGAGTACAAAGAAATGAGAGAACTTGGTAACTACACAAAGCATAGATGCATATGGGACTGACTAGAAGCAAACAGACTCCCATCAAGTATTTTTCTTTCCTAACTACCAACTGTTGTGGAAACTAGATGGTCAAAGAAACCAAACATACGCAACAAAAGCCTGTGAATGTCTGAGCTTAAAACAACCTCTGGCACTCGGGCGCCCGGGGGGCTGTCGTTAAGCGTCTGCCTCCGGCTCAGGTCATGCCAGGGTCCTGGGATAGAGCCCCGCATTGGGCTCCCCAGTCAGCGGGAAGCCTGCTTCTCCCTCTCTGACTCCCCCTGCTTGTTTTCCCTCTCTCGCTGTGTCTCTCTCTGTCAAAAAATAAATAAAATCTTTTTAAAAAAATAAAAATTAAAAAAATAAAAAACAACCTCTGGCACTCAACCTATGAGAAGGAGGCAAATTTTAAAGGCTATACAACCCTAAGAAGGGCATGCTTCCCGTACCCATTTTAGAAGTGGTCTAGGTTGAAAATGGAAAAGAAAACAAAACAAAAAAAACCCCAAAAACTCTGGACAAAGCCAGGGGCCAGGAAGAACAATGAACAAAGGTATTCCAGAAAACAAAATCAGTGCCCATGCAGGTCACTTACTGCACACGGGGGTTAGAAATCTTTGTATCTGACCACTAGGATTTAAGAATTGCCAAGAACTAATAACTGAATTCCACCACTGAGCAATGGGTGTGTTTGGGGGTGGTGTGGGGGAGACAAGGCATGAAGTTCACTGGCCTTCTTAATTCACTGATCCTCAGATCCCAAGAGAAGTCACATCATTGTACAGCAGCCACACTACTGTACAATATCTGGATGTCCTACATTTGGGGCTGGTTGCAGTGAAAGATGGGACTCTGGGATTTCTCCCTAGGGAAGGAACTGTGTTATATGTGTGGGGAGAAGGAAGCAAAGAGCTATTTGGTAATTAGAAGGATGGACTGTGGCACAGACTCCAGGCATGGTAGGCTGGGAAATATAAAAGAAGCACATAGACATGTGGGACAACGACAATGAGTTCTGGCCAACAGGATCTGAAGAGAAGTGATGTAAGCTAGTTCCAAGCTCAGACCTTAAAATCCTCCTGAGATGTCCATCCCTCTCTTTCCCTTAACATCATCTTTGGAAGCCTCATATTCTAGATGGTGTAACTATAAGATTGTGGAGAACGCCTGATGCGTATCAGTCTATGATGTCAATAAGAAACAGACCTTTGTTTTGTTAAGCCACTGTGGCCTGAGGGTTTGTTACTGCCTATCCTATTCTAATATATGTACAAATGAGCATTCTTCAGGTCCTCACAGGGGAAGCTTCTTAAAGCGTCAATGGCACAGAAACAGAACCACAGTGGCAAAAAAGTAAAATAAAATACAGAACTAGGTGAAATGCTATGGAATCACTGTGGTCTTCTAAAGAGAGCCTCACCCTTCCTTTCCTTTGAACAGCAACAGCAAAATAAAGTGATAAATATGTCAATGGAAGATTAAATAAATTACCCAACTGGTGAAACCAGTAACATAGTTTCCTATTCTGAGACTACGTAGGCCCTGACACACATTAGTTATACACAACAAAATATAGAAGAAATCTCCTATTTCCTAAAGCTGAGTTTCAACTGAAGGATTAGTTAATTTTGGTGGTTCACCCTTAAATTCCCTTCTGTTGCAGACGATTATGGATTATTGTGACTATGTCATTTGATTGAAGCAAGAACCAACACTGAGTTCTGTTTTTTAAAATTACAGAACTTAGAGATTGATGGTAGTTCATTATCTATGACTAGAAATAGGACAAGAACATAATCTGCATTTTGTTATGGTTTAAACAAGAACCTTACAAAACCAGTAAAAATACCAACTGATGACTAAGTAATCTTTTAATGCTTTAAAGACTCAATTTTAAATTAGGATAATAGCTTACATAGTCACACCACAAAACTTAAAGTACACATTAACAGGATTTTAAATTCACAGGTGGAGAGGTTAAGGTCAAACTGCCATAAGAAATGGCAGTTTGGAATTAATAACAGAGGAATTCAGCTGCTGTTACTATGCTCAAGTGTCTGCTCAGGCTAGTGCCCTAAGTCCTTAACCCTACATGAAACAGGGTACCAGTGAAAAACTGTTGGTATCTTCAATTCACTTCAGGACTACAAAGGTTATACAAGTTTTACAGCCAGCTTCAAAAGAAATATGCCCACCTCCCATTTTCAACTGTAGCTGCTGCCTCACAATATTTCCTATTTTTTTTTATAAGAATATACAAAACAGGTACTTAAAATGACAGTGAGGAGAAAGGAGCACTTTAATGATCACTTAGGGAGGTAAAGGAGGGAGAAAACTAATAAAAGAAAAATCAGATATATTAAGACTTACTGGGAATATTCTGGGCTTCCTTTCAACAATGGCATATGGTTTTGCCTGCAATAAAAGTAATGCTCTGTTAATTATGGTTTTAGAGTTTCTTCTAAAATAAAATAGATCATATCCCAAATTTTTAACTAAGCCCCAAACTTTCACCAAATTCCAGACTGAAATATTTAACTCAAGATCTTCACTTGGCTATCTCTACTAGTCATCTCAAATTTAACCAGGTCCAACTTATAACATCCCCCAGCCCCAAATGGTTCCTTACTGTATGTAGCAAATGGCACTTTCATTCTCCTAGTTACAAAGGCCAAAAACCTGGATTCCTCAGCAGATCCTGTTGGTTCTATCTTGAGATTATATCATGAATCCAACCGTTTCTCACCACCTAGTACTACTACCCTTGTTCAAGCCTCTTTTTTTTTTTTTAACCTGTTAGTGTCCTGGCGTCCACACATGCCTTCTTAGTCTATTCTACACAGCAGAGGTGAGTGATTCTAAGATGGACCACTCCTCTGCTCAAAGTTTCATAACTCTTAGAGCAAAGGCCAAAGTCCTTGCTATGATCTCTAAGACCCTACACAATCTGGCCCTTGGCCACCTCTCTGATCTTCTCTCTTTCTCTCTATTGTAGCCACAGTGCTTCCTTTACTATTAGTCTACTCAGTTGGGCCAACTTGTGCCTCAGGGCCCTTATATGTAATAATTCCTCTACCTGAAATGCTCTTCTAGATATCTGCTTGATCCATATCATCATTTCATTTATGTTTCTCTTCAAACAGCACTTCCCCAGAGAGACCTAGTCTTTTACCCTGTTTAGTTTTCCTTCCATAGATTATCACTTCCTGTAACATTATATGCTTCTTTATTTATTGCCAGTCTCCAAGACTAAAATAAACACTTCATGAGGGCAGAGACTCAATCTGCTTTGCTTACTGCTATATCCCTGTGTTTAGAACAGTGCCTTGCACACAAGAGGTGCTAAAAATATTTGTTAAATAAATGTATTTATTAAGCATATACATCTGCACAAGATACCACATGAACAAAATTTTATTAAAAGAGATTGGCATACTGTAAGACTCGAACTGGAGCCAAAAGCAGGAGATAAAGCCAGAATACAATGTAAATACATTAAAATGTCTCTCAGTACTGGGACCAGCGGCAAGAAGACACTGAAATGTCCTTAGAAAGACTGTAAAATTCAATTGGTCAGTAAAGGTGTTAGCTGAAGCAAACTGGCTACAACATTAATGAGGATGCAGACCTACCCAAAACCAGAGAAAAAATAAGGTAAGGGAGAGGCTTTGGAAACTCTATTGACACAAACCTTTAATTACAACCATCTGTGGCTTAGGAAAAATCACCTGGAAGTATGACTTCCTCAGATAAACAACTATATTAAAGTCTTGAATTGTCAAACCAGTAACTGCACCTTACTAAATCTGCTTCTCTTAGAAGGTAAGTGTCTTTTCAATCCTAGAAAAATTTAGTTAAATGCAGATATAACAGAGATTAAACCTAGAGAATAAATGTATGTCAAATTTAGTAAGTTCTTAAAACACTAGGATAATCCATATATTCTGTTATTTAGAGCATTTGTAATGTTTAAGGTAATCAATCTGGCTATTAGAGGTTCTAAAAGATTAGTTTTAGGATTCTAGTTACAATGCATAATTGATTTAGGCTTGTGATTATAAATTTAAAAAGATTTTGCTTCTTAGGGTCATTAATTTGCTCTATAAATACTTAAAAATAAAATTAAACATATAAATATAAAATGTATAAATGCAGCTTAAAACATGAGAGAATATGATTGTTTGTAAGTGGAATTGTTTTAGGAGAGTTCAACTTGAATTAATCCAAAGATAATAAGAACAAAGGAGACTGTTTATATTTTACTAGATGTGTAAGTAGTTTAACAGAATTTTGAAAACTGAATATAAAGAATTAGGAAAAAAGGAGGTTTTTAAAATTGAAACTAACAAAATGAATTTAAATTTATATTCCAGGTAACTGTGAACAGTTCTTTCTGCATGTAAAAACCACTCTTGGATGTTAAAAAAAACTTGCACTGACAGTAGTAATATATTTTTCTCCTCTAGAGTCTTGCATGTTAAGACAGTAAAAAAATAACAGACATATGATGATATGAAATGGCCTGTGGACTTGCAGGTGAACATAAATATAAAATTTTGTTTTAAAGTCTATCAACAAGAGAAACAAACTATACTCTGACCCTTAGACATATAAATTGTTAGCCCCTTTTAATGGTTGCGGAAAGATTTTGTTTATGAAGTGAAAACACTACACTTCAATTCTAATTCCTACTAGCCTCCACTAATTTCATATTTCTAACACATAAGACAAGCCATGTCCACTTGGACATCCCCAAAACATGTTGACAGCACATGCTCCTACACAAATTGACCTTTCCAAAACCCTACTTACAACTTCCAAGGCTAGAAATTTTAGAGTCATAAATACCTCTGAATTTTGGTTTCATCCCCAACTTGAGCTATGTCTTCCTTAAATAATGTCTTCTGTCTTCACTTTTCTTTTCCATTCCTGCTATCTTCACCCTAACCAGATTCTCATCAGCTAACATCTACTAAACTGCAACAGCCTCTAGCTGATCTACCTACCTGATGTCAGTACTTTCCTCCCTCCAATTACCCCATCATATGAATGTTTATGTTTTCCTAAATACAGCACTTTATCAACTCACTCACCTGCTGAAAAATGGAAAGCTTTCCATTGCCTACCAGATAAGGTTCAACCTCCTCTGCCTAGTTTTCAAGACCTTCCATTAAATGGTCCCAGCCCACTGGGCCAAAAGACCTGCAATTCTAGTCACCTCCTCAGTCTTGGGTAGGTATGATATGCACATTACTGACTCCTTACCTTTCCTCCTAGCTGGAATAACTTTTCTCCTCCATACTCTTACCCAAATCATACCCATCTTCCAACTTTACTACAAACTCCAGGAATTTTATCTTGTGTATTCTTTCCAGAGCAATAAAGGAAGATGACATACTAGGCACTCCATAATTTATTGATGAACAAACATAATCTGCTTAGTGAAGAACAAAAATGGTGTCAGCAGCCAGAATTTTAAAAAGACCATGCAATAAAGAGAGAACAAGTTATGTTAAAGGGAATTTTCTGAAAACACCAATTATTTATTTCACACTCCTTTCAACAAGCTAACAGAAAGCAAACCTCAATTGGATTATCTACAATTTGTTTAGGGAGTCCCTAACTTTTGTTTTATCTTGAAATAATTTTAAACCTACAAAAAGTTGCAAGAATTATAAAAATAATTTTTTTACTGAATCACTTTAGGAAACTGCAGACTGGTTTATTACTTTAGTATTTCCTACAAATAAGAACAATATTCTTAAAATAATCACAATACAGCCATCAAGATCAGGAAATTGATCTGTTTCATTACTGATACATTACTACCTTCTAGCTAGTCTAAAGAACCCATTTAAATGTTACCAAGTGTCTCAGTAATTGTCTGGAATTCTCAGAAAATCCCCTCTTACATGACTTGTTCCTCATTGTGTAGGCTCTAAAATTCTGAATGCCAATGCCATCTTTGTTCTTTTAACTAAACAGATAATACCATTAATCAAGAATTGCATTTAGCTGACATGCCTCTTTAAGTTCTCTTCAATCTAGAACAAATTTTCAGTCATTCCTTAACTTTCATGATCTTGACACTTTTGAAGGTAACAAGCCATTTACTATGCAGAAAAGTCCCTTGTTTGGTTTGTCTTATGCTTCCTTATGATTAGATTCAGGTTATGCGTTTTTGGAAGGGAATAACACAAAATTGATGCTGTTTTCTTACTGCACCTATCAAGTAGTACACAATTTCAGTTTGTCCCATTATTGGTATGTATTTAAGTATGTATTAAGTATTTAAGTATGTATTAAGTATGTATTTTATGTTAATTTAGATTTCTTGATGGTGTCTACCAGGTTTCTCCACTACAATTACTGCTTTTCCCTTTGTATCAAATAAGTATGCTGAAGTTCGGTATTTTGAGATTAATTTTAGCAACTTTTGATATTCCTTGACTAAAAAAAATGTTACTCTGATGATTCTCAAGTGGTGGCTTTTCTAATTGTATCAGTCCTTGTCTGTTTATTATTTAGCAATCCACTGTACAAAAAAGCGCTGTCTCTTCTAACCATTTATTAATTGTTTCTATCCATATGGACTTGTGCATTTGCATTTTATTCAGTTGGCTATAATCTATAACTATCATTAGTTATTTTGATGCTCAAATTGTCCCAAGGGGAGTCCTCTCAAGCTGACTGTGTCCTTTTGGTAGATCTACAACATTCTTTGAACACTTCTTTACTTTCTGGCACAATAAGCTCATCATGTACTTTCCCAGCTCCGGCCCTAGAATTGGCCATTTCTCCAGAGAGCTTTGGATCCTTTCAGTGGAGAATTGGGTAAGACTAGGCTGCTAGATATGATAATTACCATGCAGTGGCACTGCTCCCAGGTCTGTCGGTGGACAGACCTAGACTATCCACATTTACAGCTATATAGAATTCTGTATCAATACATATTAAAAACCATGAGTTCATACCAATAATTCCAATTCCATTCCAGTACCACAAGTTTTTCTCTTTCCATGTGTGCAACTCCCTTTTCTGACAATGAGAATTCTGGGTTCTGCTATCATCGATACATGTACTTACTTGATCAATCTTCCTATATGTAACCAATCTCCTGTCACTACCATCACACGCCAGTATAAATAACTTCACCTCATTCAGGTCCCGATATCTTACTATAGATTGCCACCTCCATCATTGCCCCAAACCACCCTTCTTGCAGATGTCCTCCTTCCCTTGCTCAGGTTCCAATATTCTACCCCAGGTTACTACCACTGCTGCTCTCCAAACAGGTATACTCACCAACTCCCCTCCACCCCAACTTCCCCCTCTCCCTGAGACCTAATATCCTCCCTGGGTACCAGAATGCCCTCTTCAATCTGTTTGGGTTACGACACTCCATGCTGGGCAGCCACTACTGCTCTCCCTTCTATACCATTCCCTCAAATGCACTCCTTCCTCATATTGCCTTCGATCCAACACCAGACTATCCCTTGGCTTTAAAATATGGCAACTGCCTCAGTTCAATCACCACACGCAAGATCTTTCCATGACAAAGTTCAAGCTTTTGGACATCCTGGATTCTAAAGAAAGAAAATGGTGAAAAATCAGACAGAATGAAGGAAAGGGAAATGGGATGATGATAAAGACAACCTTTGTCTAATTTGAATTTATCTTGTATCTCTGCTCAAAGAAAGGAGCAGAAATTCTTTGCTCCCTTCCTATTTAGAACCCCAAGTTTACACTAGTATTATTAGGTCAACTTCATTCTGATCATTTAAACATTGTTTTTAGGAGAAAATGTATTTCAAGTTGTAATCAACTAATATAAAGATTAATTTTTTTGAAAAACCACACTTTACTTAAGTTTCATTAAACCTTTTACTTAACTACTTTATTCAAAGTAGTTCAAAATCAGTTATAAGTGGCAGATTATTTCCACCAAATAAAGCAGGGTAAGGCATGCCCACAAAATTAGGAAATAATTTTGTACGACATTAAAAATAAATTCTGAAAAATACATACTTAAAACATACTTACATTCACGTGATATTTGATATAATAATGAATAATCCAGGCAGGTATAAGTACATGAGTAAAAGCAAAGATACTGTGTCGGTATGCCTTATAAATCTGGGGGGAAAAGAAACATAAACAGATATACCTTTTTTTATGTTTGTGGCAGAAAAAAAGCATCAATGATATAATAATGTCGTGATTATTTTAAAATGTCTACCTGCTACATACTTCCTTACAGTCTGTAACTAATCTCACCCATTCAAATATTTTTATTAAACATAGGACCAGTGGCGCCTGGGTGGCTCAGTCATTAAGCGTCTCCCTTTGGCTCAGGTCATGGTCCCAGGGTCCTGGGGGATCGAGCCCCGCATCGGGCTCCCTGCTCAGCGGGAGGCCTGCTTCTCCCTCTCTACTCCCCGCTTGTGTTTCCTCTCTCGCTGTGTCTCTCTCTGTCAAATAAATAAATAAAATCTTAAAAAAAAATAAACATAGGACCTGCTAGGGGATACCTACAGAGTTCAGAGCAAACAAGGTTTAAGACAAGTAACATTTTGCAAAGCTACAGTAAGGTATTCATAGATATATACAAATATTTTAAAGACTTCTAAAAATATCCTTATTATAAGTTTACTAAAGATAAACATGGCATAAATAATGAAAAAATAATTTTAATCAATTTAATTAGCGTAATCAAACCTACAGAATTTTTCAGGAACAGTCAACCCCCTAATTTATCAATTTCAATACCCACAATCAACATCTAGGTATAAGGCAGACAACCTTGAGCACACCAAAGCTCGAAAAAGAATGTTTTACATACTGGGATAGGGGTGTTCCAAGCTTACTTTGAGATGCTTTCAGCACACTATTTTAAAAGAGAAAGGCAAAATAGAACTGAAAATGGAACTTTTCCGTAGCAGCCAATTTGACTGAAACACATCTATCTAGGATAACTAGATTCTAGGTGTTATAGTATATATGATTACGGAAGAAAAATTAACGCAAAGTAACGAAAAACAGACTAAAATACTTATTTACTTCCTTACATCATTGGCTGATGGGTGGGATGTCAACTTTCAACCAGAAGCTGCCAAAATCAACAAGTAATGTCAGGGATACAAAAGGTAAGACGAGGGTTGAATTAGAGTTTAATTTTACCACTCTAAATAAGTATCTAATACCACCTTCCCAGAAAAATTTGCACGACTTGGTAGCACAGTCAGAAAGGAGATACACTTGGATCTCAGTGTGAACTCCTTCAATTCCTAGCTCTGTGACCACGGATAAATCACTCAATTTTTGTAGGTCTCATTTTCCACACATTTAAAATAAGGATTAGGAGTAGTTTCTACCTTACAGAAGTAAAGAATTAAATAAAGTAACACACGTCAAACCCTCAGCAAAATGCCGGGCAGAAAATAAGTACTCAAGTGTTGCTTAATAGTATTACCATTATTATTAGCCAATGTCACAGCTTATTGAAAACAATTCTGAGATATAGTGTTCATCACTTAAATTGATGTAATTTAATGACCTCAAGAAAATGTCCAGAGACCCTGAAAATAAAGGGTGATCTTAATAATATTCAATAAATGAGTGATTTTCTGTAGTGTAAAGTCTAGAAATGCACTTTTAAACTAAACTGTGTTAAAAGAACATAGTGGTAGTTCAGAAAGGTGGCTCTTGAATATAACTCATTAAGGAAAGCAGTAAGACCCTATCTTTTTCATGGTGATCACATGCGGCTGTACAACCAATTAGAGACTCCCCGTGTCTTCTGGTAGTTGGGTGTAGTGTTATTCTCTATAACCTAAACCTTAAAAAGCAGACAGGTGTCCTTAAATACTAAAATCACAGATTTTTCACTCAAATGAATCCTTCTATCATTCTGTAAAACCTAAGCAAAGATTCGCCTCCTTCTCATCACACTTGACAGCAAAAGGGTAGACTCTCCCAAAGCCATACTTGTTCCTGAACTCCAGAGCTCTCTTGGGACAAGATAGCGTCCCTTCTAAATCTAAGTCTCGGCTGAACCCGGTTCTCCCTCAGGGAACTACCGGGACTTGCGGGCCCAGTGATGTCAGTCCTTGGTGTGACTACAATTAGCAGGCATCCAGCATCCAGGCCGGGGGTGCGACGGGGTGCGTGCATCAGGGCGAGGGAGGCCCGTCACTCACCACGTTCTTCCAGGGGGTCTGGTCCTGCAAAAACTTATTCCAGAATCTCTCCATAGGCCACACCCGCTGCGGGGGCAGCACCGGCTCCCGGGAGCTCAGCTCCTGGTCTTTTAGCCATCGCCTTCTCAGCTGTTGGAGCTGCTGCAGCCGCAGTTTCTCGTCTGGCGTGTACCCCGACATGTTGCCGCTGGTACCAAGGCCGGACACGGCGCGTCCCCGATCAGGGTCTTGTCACTTACGCGCGGCCCCGCTTCCGAAGCGACCTTGCGAGGACGCCCGGGAGCGGCGCGCCGTTACGACGTCATTCAGGTCCTGCCTCCGCACCGGCTGCAAACGCCGCGTAGCGGCTGGGCTTGCGCAGTCTTCATCCGCCCAGCTTAGCCGGGAGTGGGTGGGGGCGCGTTTTAGTTGGGGGAGAAGGGGGGAGAGTGACGGAAAGAAGAAAACCGCAGAGGGCAGAGGGCTAGAGTGGTGTGCTGGGACCTGGAAGGATGAGAATATGTGATCCAGTGAATGTGATGTCCAAATGCAAATTCTTCACCTCCCTCTCCCGCCTGGGTACTCCTCTTCCCATGACCTAGGGAGCGTGGAGAACGTTACTTCTAAGTTTAAATCCCGGCTGTGTCAGTGACTAATAAAGTGACCTTGGGCAGTCT
The DNA here is from genome assembly GCF_964656455.1 of Halichoerus grypus. Lineage (NCBI taxonomy): Eukaryota > Metazoa > Chordata > Mammalia > Carnivora > Phocidae > Halichoerus > Halichoerus grypus. Next base: position 56,554,203 of record NC_135725.1, read on the forward strand.
CAGTCAGTTCCTTCATCTGTACTGCGGAGGCTAAAAGAGTAGCTTAATAGCTAACAGAATTGGACACATTCATGCTTTGACCCAGCAATCCCACGTCGAGGATTATATCCAAAAGATGTAGTGCTAAAAATATGAAAAGAATGTGCATGAATATTCACTGCTGTACAATAAAATACTGGAAATTAGCCCCAAATTCCTCAATAGTGGACCGGTTGAATAAATTATGGTACAATAACGCAATGAAGTGCTCTATATTACAACCGTGGAATGATCTCTAGAATATATTGTTAAGTGAAAAAAAACTAAATGAAGAGAAGTGCATATAGTATGCTACCTTTTATCCAAAAAGAGAAGAGTGGTAGTAATACTAAATATATATATGTTTGCTTAAATTTTAAAAATAAAAGGAAGCAAACTATTGCTTTGTTTTAAAATGTTACCAACTGGGGGAAAAAGGGAGTAAGATAGAGGAAACAGGGATAGAAGCTAGGCGTCTCTGAATATATCCTATGTAACAGATTTTACTCTTGAACCACATAAACATTTTATATTATTATAAAACAAAATTAAATTTACAAAATCTCCTCTAAAAATCAAAAGTAAAAACACATGAATCTAACTGATCTGCTAAGTGGCATAACCCCCCAAACACACACCATTTCAAGTAAATTTAATCCATCAAATTATTGTTCATCTATATAGAAAGAGATACCTCGAAGACAAAGGAACTGCCAAAAAAATTTTTTTAAACTGTTTTAGGTAATTATATTGTTGGAAATGGTGGTAATATTAATCTGACACTGAAAATAAACATTTATGTTGGAATTTTTGTAATGGGAGAAAGATATAAATGTAAATTGTATGAGTTTAAGTAAAAACTCTGAAGTCCTGAATTTGAATCAAAAGACTCAGTAAAAACTCATGATGTATTTTATCTTTAAATATATTTATCATTTTATCTTAGCTCTGCTCATTGAAATGGCCTAAAAATAATGGCCAATCCAGTAACCATGAACATCTCTAGCTCCTAGATTGTGATTTCTAAATACCATTTTCCATTAGAAGGAGCCAGGACTCCTGGGAACAGCAGTTCTCAAATATTTTGCTTCTCAAATTTCTTCAAACTCTTAAAAACTGGGGCTCCTGGGTGGCTCAGTCGTTAAGCCTCTGCCTTCGGTTCAGGTCATGATCCCAGGGTCCTGGGATCGAGCCCCACATTGAGCCCCACATCGAGCCCCACATCAGGCTCCCTGCTCCGTGGGAAGCCTGCTTCTCCCTCTCCCGCTCCCCCTGCTTGTGTTCCCTCTCTCGCTGTGTCTCTCTCTGTCAATAAATAAAATCTTTTAAAAATAAAATTAAAAAAAAATAAACTCTTAAAAACTGTTGAGGACCGCAAGGAGCTTTTGTGTGTATGGGTTATACCTATTGATGTTTACTGCATTATAAATTAAAACAGATTTTAAAATAACAAAATATCCATTAACAAAAATTATTTAGTGAGAAGAGTGCCATTGTTTTACATTTTTGTAAATCTCTTTAACATCTGGCCTAATAAATGACAGCATATTTTTTAAAACCTCTTCTACATTTAGTCATAATATCCTACACCAGGTAGCCCTTGGGAAACTCTATATTCATTTGTGAGAGACTGAAAATTAAAAAGGGAAAATAGCATCTTAGTATGAAAATCATTTTGGCCTCACAGACCCCATGAAAGCATCACAGGGACTCCCAGGGATCCCCCGATCACACTTTGAGAACCATTGCCTTAGAGAAATAGCTAATCCCAGGACTGAGTGAAGAAATGTAAAAGAAACCAGGAACATCTTGTCTTAGCAGGAAGCAGGGAAATTTCTAAAGACAGGCTCATCTCAAAAGGATTCAGGAGCCAACTTAAATAGACTTCCTCTGGTCAAAGATAAAAGAATTTGAGCATCAATAAATATAATGACTTCAGTGGAACGAAAAATATCAAATAGATTCACAAATAGATTCAAAATATCAAATAGGGGCACCTGGGTGGTTCAGTCGGTTGAGAGTCTGCCTTTGGCTCCAGAATCCTGGGATTGAACCCCGCATATGGCTCCCTGCTTGGTGGGGAGTCTGCTTTTCCCTCTCCCTCTCCCCCTCCTCTCAAATGCTCTCTCCCACTCTCTCTCAAATAAATAAATAAAATCTTAAAAAAAAACAGATTCACATACATGAGTTCATAATGATTAAAAAAAACTCATTGGTCATTTTTGGATGGTATTAGGGAACCAACTCATTATGTTAAGTGAAGGGGAAAAATCAAGCATTTTTCTGGCATCTCTATATAAATTGCATCTTGGAGTAACAAGGTAGTTGGTGAAGGAAAATTTAATCAAAGAAGCATAAAAACAGAGTAAAAGAAGAAGGGATGGCTGAAGTAGAATATCACTATTCTGCAGCCATTAGTTTGTTAATGAATCAATACAGTGATCATCAAAAGCTGCTGACGTCTCAGTGGGTAGAGCATGGGATTCTCAATCTCAGGGTCGTGAGTTCAAATTCCACATTTGGACATGGAGCCTACTTACAAAAAAAAGAAGAAAAAAGCTGCTGGTGTCCCAAAGAGAACATGTGCGCCTCCTGGTGGAAGACAGCCTCACTGCCCGTAAAGTGTCCTTGCCAAACAAAAAATCGAACTGAATCTGATCAAGTTTCTAGATCTAACTACTCATTTAAAGGAAATACAGGGACAGACTCCTCTAACTCCTATACAATACCAAAATGATACATTCAGAAAAATCTGTATCATCGAAACTTTGGACAAGTGACTCTGTTTCTTGAACAAAAATATACTGAAGGGAAAGACAAAATGAGAGAGGGAGAGAAAGAGAACCCATAGATAAAGAGATGATAACTCAACAGTAAGAAAATGAACAAGCAGTGTAACAAATGGGTCAAAGACCTTAACAGACACCTCACTAAAGAAGATAAACAGGGGCGCCTGGGTGGCTCAGTTGGTTAAGCATCTATCTGCCTTTGACTCAGGTCATGATCTCAGGGTCCTGGGATGGAGCCACGGGTCAGGGTCCCCACTCAGCAGGGTGTCTCCTTGCCTCTCTGCCTCTCCCCCTGCTTGTGCTCTCTCTCAAATAAATAAATAAAATCTTTAAACAAAGAAGTTATACAGGTGGCAAGTAAGCATATGAAAACATGCTCCAGATCATATGTCATCAGGGAAATGCAAATTAGAACAATGAAATACCATTATACAACTATTAGAAGGGCCAAAATCTGGGATCCTGACAACACCAAATGCTGATGAGAATGTGGAGCAATAGAAACTCTCATACATTGTTGATGGGAATGCAAAATACTACAGTCACTTTGGAAGACTGTTTGGCAGTTTCTTACAAAATTAAACATACTCTTCCTATATGATCCAGCAATCACACTTCTTGGTATTTAAGGAAAGGCGTTGAAAACTTATGTCCACACAAAACCCATATACGGATGTTTATAGCAGCTTTATTCATAACTGCCCAAATTTGGAAGCAACCAAGATGTCCTTCTGTAGGTGAATGGATAAACTGTGGTATCTCCAGACAATAGAATATTATTCAGCATTAAAAAGAAATGAGATACCAATCAATGAAAAGACATGAAAGAGCCCTAAATGCATATTATTAGGAAAGAAGCCAATCTGAGAAGGTTGCATACTGTGTGACTCACACTATATGACATTCTGGAAAAGCCAAAACTATGGAGGCAATGAAAAGATCAGTGGTTGTCGGGCCAGGGGGGCAGGGAGTGGTGTATGAATAGGCAGAACACAGAGGATTTTTAGGGCAGCGAAAATATTCTGTGTGATATTTTAATGATGGATATATGTTATTATACATTTGCCCAAACCCATTGAATGTACAACACCAAGACTGAACCCTAAAGTAAACTATGGACTTTGGGTGATTATGGTGTGTCAATGTAGGTTCATCCTTGGTAAAAAAATATATATATATAATAATAATAATAAAAATAAAATAAAGTACTATTCTGGTGAGGGATGTTGATAATGGAGGAGGCTATGCATGTGTGAGAGAGAGCAGGGGGTATGTGGAAAATCTCTGTACCTTTTTCTCAGTACTATTGTAAACCTAAAACTTAAGCAATCAGGTCTTTTTAAAATGAGAGACAATGAGGGAAATTTGAACACTTACCTTGATCTTTTATGATATTAAGGAATAATTGTTATTTTTTACATGATGATATTGTGGTAATATTTTTAAAGAGGAGTTCTTATCTCTTAGAAATACCCTCTGAAATATTTATGGGTGGGAGGGTATAATGCCTAGAATTTACTTCTAAATAATTGGAGAGGGAGGAAAGAGGTTTGAAGGAAATAAGATTAGTAATGAGTTGGTAATTGTTGATGCTGTCTAATAGGTAAATGCGGGGGATTATACTCCTCTCATATACTATTTTGTATATGTTTGAAGTTCTTCCAAATAAAAAATTTTTGAAGATGTATGCCTTGAAGTGGTAAGAAAATTATGCATTTAAGCTATTATCAATCCTCAATCTATCTTCTAATAGCTATATTTTAGACAAAAATTCATCATCCTTCTTAGGCTAGATCTCTCAACTCTGTTCTGATGAGATGCAAACAACTGATAGTCAAGTGACAGTAAATCCATGAGTGCTAAGACCTCAATGTGAGACAGGAGTCCATCAAAATCCTAAAGGAGAACACAGGCAGCAACCTCTTCGACCTCAGCCACAGCAACTTCTTCCTAGAAACATCGCCAAAGGCAAGGGAAGCAAGGGCAAAAATGAACTATTGGGACTTCATCAAGATAAAAAGCTTTTGCAAAGCAAAGGAAACAGTCAACAAAACCAAAAGACAACTGACAGAATGGGAGAAGATATTTGCAAATGACATATCAGATAAAGGGCTAGTATCCAAAATCTATAAAGAACTCATCAAACTCAACACCAAAAGAACAAAGAATCCAATCAAGAAATGGGCAGAAGACATGAACAGACATTTTTCCAAAGAAGACATCCAAATGGCCAACAGACACATGAAAAAGTGTTCAATATCGCTCGGCATCAGGGAAATCCAAATCAAAACCTCAATGAGATACCACCTCACACCAGTCAGAATGGCTAAAATTAACAAGTCAGGAAATGACAGATGTTGGCGGGGATGTGGAGAAAGGGGAACCCTCCTACACTGTTGGTGGGAATGCAAGCTGGTGCAGCCACTCTGGAAAACAGTATGGAGGCTCCTCAAAAAGTTGAAAATAGAGCTACCATATGATCCAGCAATTGCACTACTGGGTATTTACCCCAAAGATACAAAAGTAGGGACCCGAAAGGCTACGTGCACCCCGATGTTTATAGCAGCAATGTCCACAATAGCCAAACTGTGGAAAGAGCCAAGATGTCCATCAACAGATGAATGGATAAAGAAGATGTGGTATATATATACAATGGAATATTATGCAGCCATCAAAAGGAATGAGATCTTGCCATTTGCAACGACGTGGATGGAACTGGAGGGTATTATGCTGAGCGAAATAAGTCAAACAGAGAAAGACATGTATCATATGACCTCACTGATATGAGGAATTCTTAATCTCAGGAAACAAACTGAGGGTTGCTGGAGTGGGGGGTGGGGTGGGAGGGATGGGGTGACTGGGTGATGGACACTGGGGAGGGTATGTGTTCTGGTAAGTGCTGTGAATTGTGCAAGACTGTTGAATCTCAGATCTGTACCTCTGAAACAAATAATGCAATAGATGTTAAGAAAGAAAAAAAGAAGAAGAATGTAGCAGGAGGGGAAGAATGAAGGGGGGAAGTCGGAGGGGGAGAAGAACCATGAGAGATGATGGACTCTGAAAAACAAACTGAGGGTTCTAGAGGGGAGGGGGGTGGGAGGATGGGTTAGCCTGGTGATGGGTATTGAGGAGGGCACGTTCTGCATGGAGCACTGGGTGTTATGCACAAACAATGAATCATGGAACACTATATCTAAAACTAATGATGTAATGTATGGGGATTAACATAACAATAAAAAAATTAAAAAAAAAAAATCCATGAGTGCTTACTCATTCCAGGAAGGATATAGATCCTCAATGAGGCATTTGACAACCCACATAAATGTTTCTTTGATGAGTAGAGTTAAAGACATCTAGTAATTTCTTGAACGTGTGACCTTCATTCTGACTTACTCTGTACTTTCCTCACCTGCTACCACCACTACATTTAAAAAGAAAAAGAAAGAAAGAAAATCAATATTGTTTTGGAAAATATATTCTTATATCACTGGCTACTGCCTACCATATTTCTACACCTTCCCGTTTACCTATGGCTATGACACCCATGAAGAAGATGAGCTGAATAAAAATAAAATACAGTGAGGGAGCATGTTCAGCTTACCACAGCTGGGAAATGTGGACTCCCGAATTCGGATAGTTGGTAGTACCTGGATAACTACTGGATATTCCCACAAGAGGGCACTCTAGCTTTTGGAAAATTATAAATACTGTACAATTAAGTTGAGCTTTATATAAGATCTCGTTAACCAGTCCACAAAACCGGGAAGGAGCTACAGCACACTGGGCAGGGAAAAGGAGCCAGGAGATAAGGTGACAGGGTGTCTTCTGTCAATAAACTCACTTCTTCAACTTAGGATCTAATAAGGGTCGAATACTTCCAGGTATGTTTTTAAAAGCCAGCTTGGTTTGACACCTGAAAGAGTATACTAGTCGGAGCAGACATGAGATTGAGGCCATGGATTTCAGGTGATGTGGGGCAGATAGCTGAACTGAGTGCAGGACCTCACCACCAGACTGAATTTGCAGCCAGGAATTGAGATGCAAGTTTCATCAAAGTTCCCTTTCAAACTTTCAGTCAGAAATGTAAAAGCCTTTGTGCTGTCTTCATTTTAAGCACTTATTTAAGATATTTAATTTCTCTATAAATTCCTTTATCTTTTAGTAGGTTTCTTTCATCTTGTTCTTTTGCTTTAAAAAAAAAAATTCTATCACCTTACCATACAAGGCATCATTATTTCCAAGGGGGCGAGGGGGAAAAAGATACTTGCTCATGTTGATTAGAAGATAAGAGGGAGCATTCTACAACCTTACTTTGAAATTTTTCAAAAAATCAGTGTCTTAGAGGTATACAGAGACTAATATAATCAGCAACTTCATGGCAAAGTTCATTACTTACAAAGGCAGCAGGTCACATGCTCTGTGCCAGAGATGGAGCTTTGAGCTGATCGTTACAGTTTCCATCTATGGGGCATAGTTGGCACGACTACAACTGTCTTAATATCCTATGATTAGTAGAGCAGAATAAGTTGTTTGACTTCTTAAGCCTGTAAGTAGTCCAAGACAATGTCCATTTGCTCGAATTTTTACTTCTAGTTGGATCCCCGCACTTTCGGCGGCAAGTGATGCCAAACAGACACTCTAGAAAGAACAATTGATTAAAATCATTAACTCCGCATCGAAGAAGGTGCCCTCCAGTTCTCTACAAGAATTTCTAAATTTTGTGTTTTCATTTCAACAATAATTTAAAAAATTTCGTGGAAGCATATTCTAGATCAACCACCTTATAACCAAATACCCAAATTTGCATGTGTGTTTACAATTGTGTGGAGCCAAGTGGAGGCCATGTGATGTTATGGCACACTGCATGAATAAAAGTTTCTCAGTCATTCAGAAGTAGGGCAGTGGTGAACGGAGCCACCTCACAGACACAGCACCTCACAGCACAGATTCCATCTTTGTATATATTGACTAGCAACAGTTGATTTGGTGAGGTAATAAACAGGTAAAATGAAGAAGTTTTCGTTATATCTCTTTATTCTTAGAATATTTTGTTTCTATTGCATTTTGTAAGCTGCTGTTAAGCAAATCAGCCCAATAAAACAATTAACTGGTTTGAAATTAATATCATTATTTAAAAGGAAAGATAAAAACAATGTTCAATGACTCAAATAACATTCTAGCGTGTTCAAAATCAAGGTAACAAACTATGAAGCAGAAAACCCCAAAATGCATCTTTCCACTATTTATCACATCATTGTTTTTTGTTTTGTTAAAACATATCCATTATTTGAATTTTTTATCGTTATAATTTTGTTTGCACATAATTTGTAAATTAATTTCAGTTCTATAGATGAAGTAGAATATAAACAATGAATTTATATGTAATTTGTGTTTATAAATATTTAAGTAAAGTTATAATGAAAATTACTTTATTCAAGGAATATGCAAGAATTTGTTTTCCCTCCGTTGAAAGGGATTCTTACATTACTTAAAATTATAAAGAAAATACAGGTTTATTTCTTTTTTGTAAAGTTATGAATGACCAACAGGGAATAAGCTAAAGAAAGAACAGTGAGCATGTCTTCATAAGAACATCTGCAAGAACATCTGCACTGCCTTTTGGGGACTAGATTGACAATTAACTTTTTATACATCTTAATATTCCTAAATGTAAGAGTTCATTCCATAATTTCAGCCTAGTAAATTTTATTTCATAAATTATACATCTCACAACACATTGGGGCAAAGTGTTAAAGCCTAAAATTTTCTGAAGTCTCCCCAGAAAGACAATTTTTATTTCCTCCCTTTTGTTTCCTTTTCCTTCATCCTCTAAGAAGCAACCAGTTTTGTCTTTTTTTCCTCAATTAATTGTAGCTGGTTTCCTTGAATAAAAGACATGGCTTTGGGAGGGAGGGAGGTGGAATCTGAATCATCCCAGCTGATAATAATGCAAATTTATATAATAATTGATAAATTTTACCTTTACTTTTTACTTAATAGATCTGACATAAGAGTCTTACAGTCCTTACTGGTAGTAAAAGGGAAAAGTATTACTTTAAAATTTTTTAATGAATTAAAAAAGTTTTAATTAACATTAAAACCCTTCATTATTATGAAAGTGCAGTTGTCTTATGTTTGTTTTTTTGTGTGTGTGTTTTTTTTTTTGAGAGAGAGAGAGCATACGCACATGCAAGGGGGGAGCAAAGGGAGAGAGAGAATCTTAAGCAGACTCCACGCCCACCGTGGAGCCCAGCATCAGGCTTGATCTCATGACCCTGAGATCATGACCTGAGCTGAAACCAAGATTCAGACGCTTAACCAAGTGAGCCACCCAAGTGCCCTGTTTGTATTTTTTGAAATAATATTTTATTTTTTGCTGTTCATAAATTATCTTTGATCTTCACACACCTGCTTTGGTGTATTCATGGGTATCTGTAAAGACATGAGTGATGGGAACATCTGAATGGCTTTTTGTTCTCTTTTCTGTACTCATGCATTTCATTAGCATGATGATGCAGTGGTCATAATCCAGAAGAGTATTATTATTATATATCATTTGAACTAATGAGATGTACCTTCCTTCAATAGTCCCTACCATGGCTGGGCTCAGCATACCTACTTCTATCAGATGGAGGTCAGTTCCTCACTGGCCCATATAACCTCAAGCCTACTACTTGAAACAATGGCTTACTTTTATTGGCCTATTTATTCACAAGAACTGCTCAGAAAAGCAAGAGACTAATTACAATGGGATCAACTTGGTTTATCTTATATAGGGAGAAAAGGCTTCAATATCAAAACCCAAAATATTCACGTGGCCAGGTGCAAAGTTTTCTGTAATTTGGTTACTTCAAGTAATATGTCATAATAATATTCTAAATATGCTCCACTTTCAAGTTTGTGTCTTACTTCTTCAAGTTTGTGTCTTACCATATGTGAATATGTAAGCAGTCTTCTAGCAACTGTTTATTTATAATAATATTTTTTTTTCATGTATCAAATTCCTTCCAAAATATAACACCACCAAATCTTGGTAATTTGTAAGTGTTTACAGCAGGAACCATCCATGCATCCATTCATTCAGCAAATATTTTACTTAGCGTTTTATATATGGCAGACACTAAACTGCACGGAGAATAAATTTATGAGCAAGACTCAAGGAGACTTACAATCTAATAAAGGAAGGCAGTTATTTAGACAAATATGTGTACACAATGGCTGTGGCAAATGTGTGAATGAAGTCTCCAGCCTTGGTAAAGTAAATCTATCTACCTGTCATTCATTCATCCATCTGTGCATTTACCACGTATTAATTTTGAGTACCTACCAGATGGTAGGCCTTGCCCTCAGTGTCAGGGATACAGAGTTCAGGGAGATACAGCCCCTGCTTTCAAGGGGTCCATTGTTTAGCGCGGGAACCGGGTAAGTAACAAATACTCGGAATAAGCAGAAGATAGTAAAGGCATGTGTCTGGTTCCATGGCTGCACAAAGGACGGAGTGATCAGCTACCTGGGTGGAGCTTCAGGGGAGGCTCTGAAGTACAGAATTCAACAGAACTGCATCTAGAGAGATGGGACAGTGTCATCGAGCAGACGAGGAGCAGGGGTAAAGAGGATAGGCTAATACTTTTCATTATCCCTGAATGTTTAGATTTAGGAGCCGTGTGTTCAGTCAGATCCTCTCTCAGCCTGAAATGCCCGTGAGCGTGCCATGGGGGAAATTGAGTGATGACACGTACCGGAAAAAAATGTTTGGGTAAGTCCAGCTTGTCTAATTAATCATATTTGATTGGCCTGGGAGCTCTGGACTATAGCTTCAAATTCAAATCCCCATGATGGTTTTCAAGGCTCTTAAAAGCCTTCATCTTGTCTATGCTGCCGAATTTCATCCTCTTCCTCTACCTCGGTCCTACATTATAGGAACAATCACCTTTCTACCCCCCAACAATATCTCCTTATTCACTCGTCTCTCTTCACCTTCTGCCACCAGTCTTACTTGCCTCCTTCCTCTCTGCCCGTCAACATTTTAGCTCAAGTCCTACATCCTCTGCAAAACTTTGACCTCCGTGGTCCAATGATTTCTGTTTCATTTGCCCACTTTAAAGGTCTCCTTCTGTATTAAACCTGTGCCATGTATTGCTTCCACAAATGGCCCAGATGAACAATTTTGCTAAAATCCCACCCTGCCTAGCCTGAATATACCTGGAATACCTATTATATGGACATGGCACATGTCAATCATATCTTGCAGAACATCCTGGAATAGAGTTAACTGAAAAGTTTAATTAGCAGAAAACGATGTATGGTAACATTAGTAAATGTCTGCCGGCTAAAGCTGACAAGCCCTGTTCCCCAGTTTCCCATATGTAATCGCTTCATGCCAAGTTCACCACGTCTCAAGCAGTGGGGAGGATCTCCATCCAAACTTCATCATCTCCATCCACAGCCCGCCTTCCTGACCCCATAAGCTCAAACCCTGTCAGGAAGCATTCTGTGGTTCTGCGTTCTGCGGTACTGCTAGATGTTTTCAGAGTGTATCAACCACGTGCTTACTCTGAAAGCTGGAGAAGAGTCAGAATGCTCACAAATGTGTCCGAAGGAAATTTGGACCTTATTGCCTTTCTCTCACATTGTCTTCTTTCCTTTCTTCCAGTTGTTTCTTCTCTCCTGTGCTCATCAGGGTAATGAACAAACAATCCTCAAATCTCAACGGCATAAAGTATTGAAAACATCTTTTGTGTCCACGTCACAGTCTGTGGCAGGTTGTGGGGATTAGAGAGCAGGGGTAGGCTCTACACAGGCATCAAAGGACCCGGGCTGATAAAGGCTTCTTAGTCTGCCTGGGCAATGACATCCACTGGATGGAGGGTAAGGAGGGGAGATAAAAGAAACATGGAACGTGATGCAGGACATTTTAGGAGCCAGAACTGGAAAGAGTATATACCTCTTCCATCCACATTCCATTTGCCAAAACTCAACCACATGGCCCCACCTAACTGCAGGTGGGGCACGTACTGAGAAATGTGATTTAGCTATGTTTCCAGGAAGAGAACAAAATGAATTTGGTAAACAAACCCTCCGGTCTGGTGAACAAATCCTCCATGGGAAATTTATATATATCTTTCCTTAGAGGCCTTTTGTCTCCAACCAGTCCAAGAAAACACACTTTGACATCACACAATTTCAACAATGTGTTTGATGGGTCATATACATTCGTAACAAACATCTTGATCCTATATCATACACTGTCTTGTATAATTCTCAGATTGTTTCACCTATATATATTAATTCTTCAATAAGATTTCATGGTGGAGGGGGTGGTAGTGTGAGAGGAAGCAGACTAGAAAGAGCTGTTTTTCATAGGAAGAGGGAAAAAAGTAAACAACTTAGAACTTTCAGAAACCTAATTGAATGTGTATTGACAGATTATGATATTATCAATCAGTGCAAGAACTTGAGGGGAAATGTATTTATTTCTGAGCAGACTATTTATATCAGGGACAGGTTATTTGGATTTAGAAGCAATAAAACAGATATTTTAAAAACCTGAATGTAAGGTCTTAGAGGATGCACTCATGGTTTCATAGTTAGGGGATGGCCTACATTTCCACTAGATGGCCCTATTTCAAAATATTACAAAGCTGGAGATGAACAGCTTTCTCATGAATTGCAACTCTCTTAACTTTTCAAGTATTTAGGGCACTTCATTATCAATTGTAGCTGGTTTCCCTAAAATACCATTGATGTGGCAAATTTCATCTTTTAGTATGACATGGAAACTGTTTTGGTAAAAGAATTTAGCCCAAAGTTTTCTTAATAGAGAATATTTTGTTCTGAACAGATCATTTAAAATGAACAACCTGGCAGTAGGGAAATGACAACCTGTCTCCCAAAGTGCAGAATCAGCAGTGATGTCGGGAGAGTCCATAAAGCAACCCAAGCCATAAATTTCCCTTGCTCCAAGTGGATTTTTAAAACCAACACACATTCTATTCCTCTTTTTTTTTCCCAGCTCTATTTTGAGACACACATTTCAAAATCCCTAAGGTTATTCTACTATGTTATACGGATTCTGACAACTCCAAATAAGTCAAAACCATCCAATTAAAATATGCTCTGAAGCTAAAATTAGATGATTATAATAAAAAGCTGCAAACCCAGTATTTAGCAACTAGAGCCTGGTAGTTGCCGTTATAAGGCATCTTGAGATTCCTGATGAGAAAGAAGACATTGTCTACAGCCATACCACCCTGAACGCACCCGATCTCGTCTGATCTCGGAAGCTAAGCAGGGTCGGGCCTGGTTAGTACTTGGATGGGGGAAAGAAGACATTATTAATGTTTCTTTTTCCTATCCATGCATCCATTAGTCCTGGCATTCTTTGTGTCAGGTGCCAAGTCTCAATGTAAGAAGGAAGTTCATCTAATTAAAAATAAAGAAAGTCAAGGAAATAGCTCATTCCCTTCCTGTCCTTTCCCAACCCTCAGTCCCACTGAAAGTAGACCAAGGGTAAGATCTCCTACCACTTCTGCTCTCATCATCCTTCTAAGCAAATCTGATAGTAGCAACATTGGTTCATTCCCAGAAACAAAGGAAGTCAACACCAGAGCCTTCTTTCTCCTTTCCTATCAGCCTTCAGGAGTCTTCCTACATTGAAATAGAGCCCTCACACTACACTCAACATTACTAAACCATTCTAATACACATCCACAATCATAGATAAGAAATAAGAGTACTACATTCAGGCTAAAATAATTTCCCATCACTGTTGTGGTCACATGAGTTATCTTCAATATTAAATTGAAAACATTTCCCATCCTGGTTCTTCCAAATTATGGCAGTCATATATTTCCTTGTCCATTTAATTCCAGACCACAAAAATTGCACATTTGTGTGTCCAGAGAGTTAAGGGATTAAGTATGGAAAGCTAATGTGTATATAATGCCACTTCTGACCATGATGAAGTAACAGACACTGGATTTACTTTTGCGCCTTAAATTGAAAATCAGGAAAAAAATGTATGAAGTTTTCAGACACTGGACAACAGGTAATGTAGGACTGTGATCCCTGAGAGAAGGGAAATAAATGAGGTGAGCCCTATAATTGCCCCAGTTTTCTGCCTGGAAGAAATTACTAGTACAGGAAGTGATAACCCAGAGTATAGTAGTCTCACTGAATTGGGAAGATAGAGATTGAAGTTTGAAGAAGCCAAGACAGCTAGACATTCCCTCTGAGAGGAGAGAGCTAATACAGAGAGCTCTGAAATCTTCACCTGGAAAATGATCTGTGCCTGTGTGAAGGAAAACTACCTGAGGCCACAGAAAGAAGCCCAGGAAAGCTGTACACCAAACAGTGCCTGCAGCTCACTCAAGGCTGGGAATAGTTCATTCTCCTACTGACCAGAGTGAAAAGAACTCAAACTACAAAAGACATTGGGTACTGACTTGAGAAGAGTATTGCCCTCTTGATAGTAGAGCTACTCTGGATCCATCCTAATAAAGCTTGAAAGCAAACCTTGAAACAATCCAACTAATTTCAAGTAATTTTACTACACATCAGAATAAAAGTCCAAGGGGCGCCTGGGTGGCTCAGTCGTTAAGCATCTGTCTTCGGCTCAGGTCATGATCCCAGGGTCCTGGGATCGAGCCCCACATGGGGCTCCCTGCTCTGTGGGGAGCCTGCTTCTCCTTCTCCCACTCCCCCTGCTTGTGTTCCCTCTCTCGCTGTGTCTCTCTCTGTCAAATAAATAAAATCTTTAAAAAAAAAAGAAAAGAATAAAAGTCCAAGACTATGTAAGGCATACAACAAAATGCATCATCTAAAAAAGTTAATAACACAATGTTCAGAATTCAATACTAAAAAAAATTACCAAGAATGAGAAGGAGCAGGAAAATAAAATCCATAGCCAGAGAAAAATCAATCAATAAATAGAGCCAGGAGTGATGGAGATAATGAAATTAGCAGACAAGGATATCTTAAAAAGTTATCATAAACTTGTTCCAAATATTGAAGAAGGTAGAGAAAAACATAAGAATGGTTAGGAGAGGAAGGAAAGATATAAAAATGAGCCATGGAACTTCTGGACAATAAGAATACAATATCTGAAATGAAAAATACAATGAATGAGACTAGCAACAGCTTAAATACTATAGAATAAAAGATTAGTAAATTTGAGACACAGTGCTAGAGGCTGTCCTGAATGAACAGCACAGAGAGAAAAATACTGAAATAAACAGAATATCAGTGACCTGAGGGACACTTATCAATATGCGACATCAGAATTCAGATATACTATAACATACTGTAAATATAAAGACACAGATAGACTGAAAGTAAAAGAATGGAAATGGTATACAAGGCAAAAAACAATATTTTTAGACAAAGTGAATTTCAGAACAAGGAATATTACCTGGAACAAAGAGAGACATTTGATAATGATAAATATATGTGTACCTAATAAGAGCTTCAAATACATGAAGAAAATTTCATAGAAATGAAAGGAAAAATAGATAAATATATAATTATAGCTGGAGACTTCAGCACTCCTTTGTCAGTAGTTGATAGAAACAAGCAGCAGGAAAATTAGTAATACACAGGAGATCAAATAACACTACCAATCTACTTAATGTATTTGATATTTATAGAACATGTCACACAATGACACCAAAAGACACATTCTTTTCAAATGCATGTGGAACATTCACTAAGACAGACCACAGATAAAATAAATCTCAAATTTAATGGAACTAAAATCATACAAAATATATTCTCTAACCATGGTGGAGTCAAATTGATGTCAATAATAGAAAAAAATATTGGAAGATACTCAACAAGTTGTATATTAAGCAGCACATTTCTAGATATCTCATGGGCCAAAAAAGAAATCACAAGAAAATTAGAAAATATTTTCAACTGAAAGTAGAAAACAAAACACATCAAAATTTGTGGAATTCAGTTAAAGCAGTACTCAGAAGGAAGATACTACAGAAAAAGAAATCAGTGAAATTAACAATTGGCTTTCTTGAAAAGAAAAAAAATAGTAAATTAGAAATTTCAAGCCAGACTGATGGAAAAAAAATATATAGAGAGATCACAGTTTACCAACATTAGGAATGAAAGAGATGATATCACTACAGATCCTATAGACATTAAAATGAAAATAAGTGTTATGAACAGGGGCACCTGGGTGGTTCAGTGGTTAAGCGTCAGACTCGTGATTTTGGCTCAGGTCATGATCTCATGGGATCAAGCCCCACGTCAGGCTCCATGCTCAGGGGGGAGTCTGCCTGAGATTCTTTCCCTCTCCCTCTGCCCCTCTCCCCACTTGCACATGCTCTCGCTCTCTCTCCAAAAAAAATACATAAATCTTTTCTTAAAAAAAGAGTATTATGAACAATGCCATGCCATAAATTCAACAACTTAGATGAAATGGACAAATTCCTTACAAGACACATACTCCAAAAACTCACACAATACCAAGTAAATAACATGAGTGACCCTATTTCTATTAAGGAAATTGAATTTGAAGTTTAAAAACCTCACCATAGAAAACCTCAGCTCTATATGGCCTCACTGGTGAATTCTATCAAACATGTAAGGAAGAAATAATACCAATTCTACACAAACCGTTTCAGAAAATAGAAGAGGTGGGGAATACTTCCTAAAACATTCTATGAGGGAAGGAGTACCCTGATACCAAAGACATAAGAAAACACAATTACAGACCACCACTGTCCCTTATAATATAAAAATTCTGAACAAAATTCTAGCAAATCACAGCACATATTATATAAAATGATAAAAACATCATGACTACATAGGATTTATCCCAAGAGCACTGGGTGTTATATACAACTAATGAATCACTGAACACTACACTGAAAACTAATGATGTACTATATGTTGACTAATTGAATTTAAATAAAAAAAATAAATTAAGAAAAGGATTTATCCCAAGAATTCAGTTTTGGTTTATTCCTCAAAAACTGATGGGCTGCAAGCTTGGTTCAACATCCGAAAATCAATCAATGTGATACAATACATTAATATAAGAAAGAACAAGAACCATATGATACTCTCAATAGATGCAGGAAAAGCATTTGACAAAGTACAGCATCCTTTCTTGATTAAAACTCTTCAGAGTGTAGGGATAGAGGGTATATACCTCAATATCATAAAAGCCATCTATGAAAAACCCACAGCGAATATCATTCTCAATGCGGAAAAACTGAGAGCTTTCCCCCTAAGGTCAGGAACACGGCAGGGATGTCCACTATCACCACTGCTATTCAACATAGTACTAGATGTCCTAGCCTCAGCAATCAGACAACAAAAAGAAATAAAAGGCATCCGAATCGGCAAAGAAGTCAAACTCTCACTTTTTGCAGATGATATGATACTTTATGTGGAAAACCCAAAAGACTCCACCCCAAAACTCCTAGAACTCATACAGGAATTCAGTAAAGTGGCAGGATATAAAATCAACATACAGAGGGCACCTGGGTGGCTCAGTTGGTTAAGCGACTGCCTTCGGCTCAGGTCATGATCCTGGAGTCCCGGGATCGAGTCCCGCATCGGGCTCCCTGCTCAGCGGAGAGTCTCCCGTTCCTCCCCACCTTGTGCTCTCTTTCTCATTCTCTCTCTCAAATAAATAAATAAAATCTTAAAAAAAAAATCAAGGCACAGAAATGAGTTGCATTTCTATACACCAACAACTAGACAGAAGAAAGAGAAATTAAGGAGTCGATCCCATTTACAATTGCACCCAAAACCGTAAGATACCTAGGAATAAATCTAACCAAAGAGGCAAAGGATCTGTACTCAGAAAACTATAGAATACTCATGAAAGAAATTGAGGAAGACACAAAGAAATGGAAAAACATTCCATGCTCATGGATTGGAAGAACAAATATTGTGGAAATGTCTATGCTATCTAGAGCAATCTACAATTTAATGCAATCCCTATCAAAATACCATCCACTTTTTTCAAAGAAATGGAACAAATAATCCTAAAATTTGTATGGAACCAGAAAAGACCCCGAATAGCCAGAGCAATTCTAGTGGCATCACAATTCTGGACTTCAAGCTCTATTACAAAGCTGTCATCATCAAGACAGTATGGTACTGGCACAAAAACAGACACATAGATCAATGGAACAGAATAGAGAGCCCAGAAATGGACCCTCAACTCTATGGTCAACTAATCTTCGACAAAGCAGGAAACAATGTCCAATGGAAAAAAGACAGTCTCTTCAACAAATGGTGTTGGGAAA
This sequence comes from Halichoerus grypus, assembly GCF_964656455.1. NCBI lineage: Eukaryota > Metazoa > Chordata > Mammalia > Carnivora > Phocidae > Halichoerus > Halichoerus grypus. Next base: position 56,572,282 of record NC_135725.1, read on the forward strand.
ATTGGACAGCCACATGCAGAAGAATGAAACTGAACCATTTCCTTACACCACACACAAAAATAGACTCAAAATGGCTGAAAGACCTAAATGTGAGACAGGAATCCATCAAAATCCTTGAGGAGAATACAGACAGCAACCTCTTCGACCTCAGCCACAGCAACTTCTTCCTAGAAACATCACCGAAGGCAAGGGAAGCAAGAGCAAAAATGAACTATTGGGACCTCATCGAGATAAAAAGCTTTTGCACAGCAAAAGAAACAGTCAACAAAACCAAAAGACAACCGACAGAATGGGAGAAGATACTTGCAAATGACATACAGATAAGGGCTAGTATCCAAAATCTATAAAGAACTTATCAAACTCAACACCCAAAGAACAAATAATCCAATCAAGAAATGGGCAGAAGACGTGAACAGACATTCCTCCAAAGAAGACATCCAAATGGCCAACAGATACATGAAAAAGTGTTCAACATCACTTGGCATCAGGGAAATCCAAATCAAAACCTCAATGAAATACCACCTCACACCAGTCAGAATGGCTAAAATTAAGAAGTCAGAAAACGACAGATGGTGGCGAGGATGCGGAGAAAGGGGAACCCTCCCACACTGTTGGTGGGAATGCAAGCTAGTGCAGCCACTCTGGAAAACAGTATGGAGGTTCCTCAAAAAGTTGAAAATAGAGCTACTCTATGAACCAGCAATTGCACTACTGGGTATTTACCCCAAAGATACAAATATAGTGATCTGAAGGGGCACATGCACCCCAATGTCTATAGCAGCAATGTCCACAATAGCCAAACTATGGAAAGAGCCTAGATGCCCATCAACAGATGAATAGATAAAGAAGATGTGGTGTGTATATATACAATGGAATATTATGCAGCCATCAAAAAATGAAATCTTGCCATTTGCAATGACGTGGATGGAACTAGAGGGTATGATGCTAAGCTAAATAAGTCAATCAGAGAAAGACAAGTATCATATGATCTTACTGATATGAGGAATTTGAGAAACAAGACAGGATCATAGGGGAAGGGAGGGGAAAAATGAAACAAGATGAAACCAGAGAAGGAGACAATCCGTAAGAGACTCTTAATCTCAGGAAACAAACTGAGGGTTGCTGGAGTGGAGGGGGGGTGAGATGGATGGGGTGGCTGGGTGATGGACATTGGGGAGGGTATGTACTATGGTGAGCACTGTGAATTGTGTAAGACTGATGAATCACAGATCTGTTATATGTTAATAAAAAATATTTTAAAAAGTAAAAAAAATTGATCAGTGGATCAGTGGACAAAGTATATCTTCTTAAAGGCAAAACCAGGATTACAATACAAAAATCAGTGCAAAGTGCTACTGAAATATCAAGAGGAATCTATTTATCTAAAAAATATTTATTAAGTACTAATTATATTCCAGGCACCGGAAGGGCATCTTCAAATACAATGATATGTGAGATAGCCACAGAACTTCCTCTCCTGGAGATGAAATAGCCATTAATAAATGAATCACACTGTACTATTCATCAGGATTATTGGTTATAAAAATGAAACTGACTCGGGCCAAGTTAAGCAGAGAAATAACCTCCTGCAAGAGTATCAGATAGCTCACAGAACTGGTAGAAATATTAGAGGACCAGACTAAGGTAGGAACCAAGGGAGGCCAGACATAATCAAGATTCTGCTAAAGGAGCTAATACCTGACCCTGATGATGGCCACCCCTGGATACCTGCTACCGTGACACTGCCCAGCCAACTCTGCCCAGCCAACAATAATCCATTATGTGTTTTTGCAGTATTTCCTCAAGATTTATTTCTTGTCCAGGCTAAGATCATATACCTTCCTGGATGTGGGGAGAAGAAATGGCCTTCTCCCCCCTTGAGTTTTTGTAGCAGGACCCTAAGTCTTAGTTAATTGGGTGAAAAGGAAAGAAACGAGTGTTGCAAGCAGAGGAAACTGCATGTTCTGAGGTCCCACAGTAGGAGGGAGCATGATGCATATCAGGCACTGAAAGTAGGATGGACCATGCAGCATCACAAGGGCCACATCAGAGGACTTCAAGATTTCCAGGAGCAATGGGAAGTCATTGCGGGATGTTCAGCTAGGAGGGACCATTGAATCTGTTTGTCAAAAAGATTACTTTGTACTCTGGAGAACAAATTAGAAGAAACAAGAAGCGGAGAGATCAGTTACTGGGCTACTTCAATGATCCAGGCCAGAGGCTGATGCAAGTGGTGGCAGTCGAAATGGAGAGAGGAGGACTGTCAGGAGCTATGTAGAAGGTATTCAGGACAGGCTCTGATGACAGCAGATGTGGGAAGTGAGAGAGAGGTGGGTCTAGGATGACACCTAGGTTTCTGCCTGGCACAACTGCACCAGTGGTGGTGCCAATCACTAAGATAGGGAACCCTAGGAAAGAGCCAGTTTGGCAGAGAAAATAACGAGTTTTAGTATTCAACATGTTTAATTTGAAATGGCTTGAGACATCCAAAAGGAAATGTCAGGTAAGTGAGAGACCCCCAACTCAAATGAGTTTAAAAAAGAAAAAAAAAGATAGAGGAGAGTTAGTGATGCACAAATTGCAAAAGAAAGATCATGGAGATAGGTCAGACACAGCTGGAGTCAGAAGCTGAAATAATATTAATGTGGCTCATTTTCTCTCCTCATTGCTCAGAAAAAGCAATATTAATCCATTCAAATGAAAAATAAAACCACTTCTTATAAAAAACCAACTATGAATTCAAACATGTCCTCGAAACAAGTAGGAAAGAAAGATGGATGGGCTGAATGAACTTCAAAATATCATCCAACCCTAAGATTCTATTATATTGTGTAAGGTTTTGAATTGTCTAGAATATAGATTTATTTCTATTCAAATAAATTGGTTCCTTTTCTTTCTTAACAGTAACACTATTATTATTATTTCAAACAAGCTATCTCAGTTTCCCTGATGTAAATATTCAAGGGGCAGCAATGATATGTTGGATAAAAATATAAAGTTTAAGGGCACAGAGTCCTAGGTTCAAATTCCATCAAACATTAATTAGTTGTGCAAACTTACACAATGCATTTCACGTTTCTGAGCCTCAGTTTTCTAGTTTTCAAAATGAGAACAATAATAGTGCTTACATCATAATTTTATGAAGATTAACAGGGCTCTTGAATATTAAAAAAAGGCAATATCAATTAGATGATTAGATATATGAGTCTGGAACTCAGAGGAAAAGTCTGTGTGGGAGATATAAATGTGTGAATTGTATGCAGGTCAATAATTGAAGCCATGTTATGGATGACATTTCCTCAGCAAAGAGGATATGGAGAAGAGCGGGGCAAGGCCTAGGGCAGGCCCCAAGAAACTCCTGAATTAGATTTCCTGGGCATGTTAGAGTAGCAAACTTTTTTTTTTTTTAAGATTATTTATTTATTTATGAGAGAGAGAGAGAGAGAGCATAGCGAGCAAGAGAGAACATGAGTGGGGAGGCAGAGGGAGAGGGAGAAGTGGGACTCCCTGCTGAGCAGGGAGCCGGATTCAATTCAGGGCTCGATCCCAGAACCCTGGGATAACCTGAGCCGAAGGCAGACGCTTAACCAACTGAGCCACCCAGGCGTCCCTAGAGTAGCAAACTTCTTGAGGGACTTTGAAACTATGAGTAATTATTTGGGTAGAAAAGGAAGGAAAGGGTATTTTGACAAAGCATGAACAGTAGGAGAGAGGCCTCCTGGGAAAGGGGACATGCTCATAGAGGCTGAAGGGTGCACGAGAGAGCGACAGATGCTGGGGCTGGCACAGTAGACACTGAATGGTTGTGTATATCAAAAAAAAAAAAAAAATAGGCTTTCCTGTAAACCAGCCCATCAAATTTTATAATCAGAGCAACAAGGTTTGTAAAAAGAAAATCTGTCCAAAAAAAGGAGGTCAGCCAAGAAAAGGAAGAGCTTAGAGGCAAAAAGAACCAGTCAGGAGGCTACGAGAAGTTAAGAGGTCCTCTGAGGCAATGGAAGGGACATAGGTGTGACATAGGTATGAGATATTTCAGAAGTAGCATCAGCAAGACTTGCTAATGAACTGACTGTGAAGAAGAGAGAGGCTTTAAGAGGGGGTGAATTCAGGTCCCTAGAGAATCAGGTTAAGGAGATGCACACATCTGACAATTAACATCATTTGTGAACAGCCTCCCAGAGGAATCATAGCAGAACCATCAACTCTAATTAATGAGGTCATCCCATGAAGTTGGGCTAAAAGTAGGTCACTGTCTGTGGTGCCATAAGATCTGTTCTGCCTCTGAAGTTCTTGGATGTGAAATCACAGATGGTAAAAGCAGCAGTGTTGGACTATAGCCTGTATGACCAGGTAGACAGTGGAGCCAGTAACTAAAACAAGGAATACCACCCAGCACTGTGCACACCTATAAGATACAAAACACTTTCTAGCAGCTCAAAGAGCTAGTGGCCACTGCACAAGAACATTAGTGTTCTAATGGAGATATGGGAGAGCAATTAAGGGAGATACGGGGAGCAATTAAGGGAGATATGGGGAGCAATTAAGATTCCAAGAGTAACCAGAGGGGGAAATGCTCCTGGAAGACTGTAATTTATACACATGGATGTTTAGGAAAGCAGAAGAGTGCCTGTCTTGGGAGAACTGAACCAGAATACTGGCAGGCAGGGGGACTCAAAGAGTGAACTCTAATACTTTGGGCTGGAGACCTTGAACCAATGAGCAAAACAGATCTGGCAATTTCTGAATGTTAATGGGGCATGGGAGCCGATGGCCGAGCAGAGTTACGTTCATCTACATATATCTTTATATTTAAAGTAGGTTTCTTGGGGGCGCCTGGGTGGCTCAGTCAAACATCTGCCTTGGGCTCAGGCCATGATCGCAGGGTCCTGGGATAGAGCCCCACTGTCAGGCTCCCTGCTCAGTGGGGAGTCAACTTCTCCCTCCTCTTCTGCTCCTCTTCACCCCCCCCCACTCATGCTCTCTCTCTCAAATAAATAAAATCTTTAAAAAATTTTTTAAAAATAAAGTAGTTTTCTTGTTGACAACATATAGTTGTCTTGTTTTTTGATCCACCCTGACAACCTCGGTCTTTTAATTGATAGTATTTAGACCATTGACATTTAGTGATTATTGATCCAGTTGGATGAATATCTACCATATTTGTCACCACTTTCTATTTGTTGTTGTTGTTCTTTGTTCCTATTTTTATCTTTTTCTGCATTTTATATGATTCCATTTTCTCTCCTTCCTAATCAATTATAATTAATGTCAATGTTACTTTTTTTAGTCATTGTCCTAGAGTTTGCAGTATACATTTATAATTTAATCCAAGTCCACTTTCAAATAACGCCATACCACTTCACAAGTAATGCAAATACCTTGTAGTAACAAAATATTCCTCATTCTTCTCTCTCATCCCATGTATCATTGCTGTCATTTATTTCACTTATACATAAGCTATAATCATCAAATATATTGTTATTTTACCTCAATCTGTTATCTCTTAGATAAATTAAGAAGAAAAAAGTTTTTTATTTTACCTTTACTCATTCCTTCTCTAATGCTCTTCTTTACATAGATCTGAGTTTCTGATCTCTACTATTTTGTTTCTCTCTAAAGAACTTGATTTAATATTTCTTGAAAGTGAGGTTTACTGAAAATTCCCTCAATTTTTATTTGTCCAAGAAAGTATTTTTCCTTCATTTTTGAAGGATAATTTTAAAAGATGCAGATTTATAGGTTGTTTGGTTGTTGTGGTGGTTGTTGTTGTTGTTTTTCTCTCAATACTTTAAGTATTTCACTCTTCTCTCTTCTTGCTTGCCTGGTTCTTTGAGGAGAACTTGGATATAATGCTTACCTTTGCTGGATTCTTTCAAGATTTTCTTCTTTGTGATTTGCTGCAATTTGAATATTATATGTTTAGGTGTAGTTTGGTGGGGGGCAGGGAGGGGCATTTATCCTATTTGGTGTTTTCTGAGTTTCCTGGATCTGTGGTTTTCTGTCTGACATTAATTTGGAGAAATTCTCAGTCATTATTACTTCAAATATTGCTTCTGTTCCTTTCTCTCTTTCTTCTTCAGATATTCTCATTACGTGTATGAGAGAGGCAACCTAGGATTGAAGCCTAGTTCTAATGCCAAAGCCCATGCAAATTTAAGAACATTTTACTAGCAAACATTTAGCTTTAAGCCAAAAATTACTGAACCTGAAAAAGTACAGTGGCATAAGAATATAAAGTGAGCCTGAGTGAACAAAACCAAACCTTAGACAACAGTGTATACGGCAAGGGATGGGAATGGATGAGAGACTGAAATTACTGAGCACTTAGAATGTATCAGGTTCTGAGGTCCAGTCTCACTATATTTTTTTCTCTTTTAGTTCTCCCAACAGCCCTGTGAAGCAAGGATTATTATCTGCATGTTATCAATGAGGCTATGGAGCACAGGGAGGGTTAATCTGATGCAAAATTGTCAACTTTATGAAGTTTGACTTTTATGCTTTGGTTCCCATTTCTCACTCCTCAATCCTCCTCCTTCCTCATGCTCTCAAGTAGGTGAGGTTTCCTTTGAAATTTGAAAATTGAATTCTTGACAATCTCAGAAGAAAAGTTAATAGAAAAAATTAGGTGATTTAGCTTCACCTCTTGAATGGCTTGATTTTATAGTAAAAAAAGTGTATGGTGTGTGTGTGTGTTTAAAATGAGTATTACCTTCCTTCCTACCTCCCTTCCTCCCTCCCTCCCTCCCTCCCTTACCTTCCTTCCTTCCTTCCTTCCTTTCTTCCTTCCCTCCTTCCTTCCCATCTTCCTTTTTTCTTTCTTTTTTTTTTCCTTCGGTTTTTTGTTTTGTTTGTTTTGTTTTTTGCTGTGTGTTTAAAAATGTCTGCCTTTTGCCTTGCCACTTGAAATGACAACTTGGCTTAGTATAATAACGTTGGGTCCCACTTTCTTTCCTGCAGAAACCTGTAGATACTGCTCACCTGTCTTCTGCAGAAAGGTAGGAGGCCAGCCTGACCTTTCCCCCTTGTGGGTGGCTAGCTGTTTCTGCTTGGATGCCTCAGGAAAGATTTCTTTATCCCTAAAGGTAAATACCTTAATCAATGTCAATTGTTTTATATTAAGTAGTTTCTGAGTATATGGTGTACTCTTTCAATAGCAGATTTCATTCTTTTACCTTCAGGGAAATTTTCCTTCATTATATTTGAGAAAAATTTTTATCTTCTATTTTGAGTATGCTATTTCAGGGACAATAATTATCTGCATTTTGTACCATCTAGATATGAACGCCGTGTTTGGTCTCATTTTAATTTCTTTATAATTTTCTGCTGTGTTCATAGTGATTATTCCAAGTCTTCGATTCCACTAACTTCTTAGTTCTGTCTAGACTGTTCTTTGATTTCTAATCTATTTGTTAAGATCTGTAATAGTATTATTTTGGTTCCAATTGGTTTCCTTAGCCCTGCAATTTCTCTTTTATCTCTTTCTGTTGTTTCAGCATTTTGTCTTTGAGTTCTTATTTTACTGATAGCCTGTTTTTATTAAGGTGGTTTTGTTTGTTTGTTTGTTTTTTAGCTCTAAGGCAATCTGGGGGAATTTTCTTCCTTTTTTTAAATTTAATTTTTGTCTTTATCTGGACTATTTCCTTTGCATCTGTACTTTCTTTCTCTCTCTCTCTCTCTCTCTCTCTCTCCCTCTTCCTGCCCCCACCCCCTCCTCGGTGACACATTTACAAGGTTGACATGCCATATATTTTTATTTTGCTTAAGCTACAGTTGGGCAGTTCTACATAATTCTTCAGTTTCCCTGATCTACAGTAGTTCTTCCTGACCTTCTTCTCTTCCCTGGAAACTAGTTATCACCCCTGTGGACAACAACTTGGAGGCTGGATGTCATTTTCTATTTACTTTTCTGTATCTTGAGACTTGAGAGTGGGAAGGAGAAGAGCCCCTCTGGAATTGCCTGCAGTCCTTGCTGGGATCCTGGACTGCCTACTCTCTTCTGAGTCCCTGCAAATGTCCTTTACTGGGGCCAATCTTCCCAGCAAGGGCCAGGAATTTCCTAACCCAAGGGCTCTGGTTCGTTCCTCCAACTCAGCAGTGACCTTGGAGAAGGGCTGGTCCTCAGCCAGGGTCTGCAGTGGTGCAGAAAGAAGCGCCTGAGTTCACAGTTTCCCACTTATTCATCCTTCCGGCGACTTCTCTTCAAATCAAGGTGAATTCAGGATACTGGAACATTCCTCAGTTGTTTTCTGGGAAGCAGGTGTGGTAAACAAGGTTGAGAGCCACTTTTCAATTTTGATTACTGCTGATAATTTTTGGCCTTTTGAAAAGAAACATTTTTGTTCATTTCATTAGGTACTGGGGGAGAAATGTTATTTGATCTGACTTCCTCTACCCCAGACTTTCAGAATAACTTTTAAGCAAGCACTGCTGATTCCAAACAGGTGGTTCATGAACAACACTTAGAAAAAAACCAAAGCATGAAGTTCAGAGACAAGGTAAAAATAAAATTAAGGATGGGGTGGAAAGCAGAGAGCATTACTTCATGTTGGCTTTAAATATTGAGATGGTTCCTAATTTTATATTTACTTAAATAATATATTTATGCATCCAAGAGCTAAAAAGGGAATGGGGCAAAACACTTCGTTTTTACCTTTCCAATGTTAAAATGCACTGAAGGTAAATAGTTGCAGGTTCAAAACCTCATATATTAAATATGTTTTAAAAAAGAAACCTAAAGCATCTTTATAATCACATAAGGATATCAGAGGGGCATTAAAATGTGTCCCCAAAACACAATATCCTTTCCCCAAGATGTCTCTGCAGCTGAGCTGAACATCTCTGACTTTACCATACTTCACATTTATTTATCTTACAGAGTGAAATGAATTCTTTCATTACTTTTAGAGATTAATTCTGTGTGCTGACTTCAACAAGACTTGATGATTTCCATTTGTGCTCAGCCACAGTTTAAGCAACACCCTGGGAGATAGAGTCAGTGCTGTGCACAGTTCACATCGAGATCAGCAAAAGGGTGGATAAATCCCTAGGTGCAGTTTTAATTTTGTTGTCAGGGGAAAAAAAAATAACAACAGTGTTTAGGGTCCATCAGGCTTAGCTTTGCTGATGTGCCTCTTCAAAATGCAATAGGCAGGAAACAGCACATCTTGGCACCTGACCCCGCCTTGAATCACAGCTGCCAGCCAAGCTCAGGAGGCTTGGTCCTTGGAGTTCAGTGATCACACTGCCCAGTGTTGCAGGTCACGGGTTCCTGAGGGCTGCTTATCTTCTTTTCAGCATTTGGCAGGTGTGCTTTACCATTATCTTAATTCTCCCTGTGCTTCTTAGATGATTCACAATGATAGCTCCACATGTCACCTTAACCTACTGAGCAAATTTGCAAGAGTTGTTTATTCATTTTAGAGTACAATAATGCCTCTTAGTCACAATGGCTGAAGAGGCCACAAAGGCCAACAGCCTTTACTGTAGATTTCTTGATATACTGCACAATGACTACTTAGGTATAAGCTATGGGGGCAAAGTAGCATCTGTTAAGCACCTGTGCTCTGGACTCGGGAATCTAAATCCTGGCCCCACCACCAACTAACTGCATGACAGGGTTCCTTATCTGTAAAATGGGGATAATAATGGCACCAATTGGGAGGATTTTTAAAAAAGTGAATGTATGGGGGAATTCTTAGCCCTGTGCAAATGATGCAGCTGCTGAAGATGATTATCATCTTACTATTTTATTAGAGAAGGCTTCTACCTTCGAGTTTATACATTTAAAATTTTTATTGAATTGTTTTACCAGTGAAAATGAATACAGTGAAGTACTTCTGAAACCAGATGCTTTCTCTTTTCAAGTATTTATTTATTTATTTATTTATTTATTTTACGATTTTATTTATTTGAGAGAGAGAGTGTGTGTGTGTGAGTGAGAGAGAGAGCACAAGCTGGGGAGAGAGGCAGAGGGAGAGGGAGAAGCAGACTCCCAGCTGAGCAGGGAGCCTGATGTGGGACTCGATCCCAGGACCCTGGGATCATGACCTGAGCTGAAGGCAGACGCTTAACCGACTGAGCCACCCAGGCTTCCCTATTTTCAAGTTTTAAAAATTTATTTTTCACTGTATAAAACCACCTTATTTTATGGATGAGGACACAGAGAAATACAGAGACTTGCCTGAGGTCACAAAGCTGACTACAGATAAAATCAACACTAAACCTCCAATAACTTTAATTTGAGTCCAGTGCTCTTTTCACTGCATTCCTCTGCCTTTCCTTGTGTGATCATATTCATCAGTGAAGACTTTCATATTGTAGCCATGTTCCTATAGAGGCTTTCTACATGTTGGTAACTTCACATTTTGGCTATTAGACAGCCCCAAAATAACCCTGGGTTAAAAAAGATATTTATCTCTCATGTTAACGTTCAGATAAGCAATCCAGGGCTGGTATGGTGGCCTCACAATCTTCAGAGACCCAGGCTTCCTCTAATTTGACACCCTTCCCACTGCAGCACATGGTGACCATCTTTGGTCGAAAAAGGCGGGACTCCAGCCTTTACCATCATTTCCACTTTCCACTAAAGATGTGGAGAGGGGTAAAAAGGTGGGCTCAGTTCTTCTCTTTAAGAGTACACAACATTTTTGTTCATAGTCCATAGCCCATAGACCTGAACTTAGTCTTATAGCTATGTGTAGCTTCAAGGGAGGCTAAGACATGTACTTTTTGGTTAATTCTATTTCTATGTAAGAAGGGAAGACTAGATATTGGAGTATAATTAACAGTCTTTGACCACACACAATAAGCTTTAAGTAGTATGATATTTTCACAAAAGTACTAGAGTTCCTGGATTTTATTTTTTTAAAGATATCTATATATCTATATATATGTATATATATAGATATATATATATGGGGATGGGGCAGAGGGAGAGGGAGAGAGAATCTCAAGTAGACCCCATGCTGAGCGTGGGGCCCAACACGGGGCTTGATCTCACAACCCTGAGATCAGGATCTGAGCCAAAATCAAGAGTCAGACACTTAACTGACTGAGCCACTGGGGCACCCTTGGAGTTTCTGGATTTTCATACAACAGCTGAAAGGAATATATAAGTCCTAAGCTTCTACAAAGTATAATTAATCTTTTTCTTGAAATGTGGTTCAGGATAGCACTTCCACCTAAGGATCTAGGAAGATGGCATGGGGTACCACACAGTCTTTATAATATTTACAGAGCCAAATGATAAAAAGATAGATAATAACAAGTGTTAGTGAGAATGTAGAAAAACTGTAACTCTTGTACTTTGCTGATGGGAACGTAAAAGGGTGCAGCTGCTCTGTAAAACATGCGACACTTTATTAAAATGCTAAACACAGAATTATAACACAGTCATAAACTCAACAATTTCACTCCTAGTTATCTACCCAAGAGAAATGAAAGCTTAGGTGCACACAAAGACTGTATATGGATGTTCATAGGAACATTAGCCATAATATCCAAAAAGTGGAAACAAATTTCATCAACTGGTGAACAGATAAATAAAATGTGGAATATATATACTATTTCAGCAAATAAAAAGCAATCCAATACTGATAGATACTTCAATATGAATGAGTCTCAAAAACATCATGTTAAATGAAAGAAGCCAAATACAAAACACCACATATTGTATGATTCCATTTATATGAAATACTCAGCATAGGCAAATCTATAGAGATAGGAAGTAGATTAGCGGTTGCCTGGGACTGCAGAGTAGCAGAGTAGGGTGCTGACTGCAAAGACACATGAGGGATTTTAGGGTGATTTTTTAGTATAGATGCTGCCGAAGCCAGCACACATGAGCGTGTGTGTGTGTGTGTGTGTGTGTGTGTGTGTGTGTGGTGATAGAAATACTCAAATATTTTTATTGCGGTAATGGTTGTATAACTCTGTAAATTTACTAAGAATTATTGAACTGTATGCTTTTTAAAATTGAAGTATAATTAACATACAAGGTTAATTGGTTTCAGGTGTACAACATACAAATTGTATGCTTTGAAAAGGCCAGTGGAAGTAGCACACGTATCTTCAACTGGCTCACACGATGGGCTAATTCAGGAGAACCAGGCTAGGGCTAGGGACAAGGTAGGTCCTGGAGATACCAGAGATGTAAATACTTGTTCTCTGTTTGCGAAGGGCTCATATCTTAGAGGTTGTCAGGAAAATTTCAGTGAAAGGATTTTTTTTATTCCACATAGTGGATTGGATAAGTTAAGCAGAACATTTGAAATTTCGTGGCTTTCAAGGTTTAACATATATTCTAGTGATATTTATTCTCCTATTTGAAGGGTTCATGACTTTTTACTTCTCATGTGTTCATCTTCATAGGATGACTGCCTTCAAATCTGATAACTTTAACTTCAAATGGTGTCTTCTGTTTTCTGATAACCACACTCTTGAAATATACTCTTAAATGAATTTGTTCTTGTCATCAGCTCAGTGGTTTCTTCAGTCTACAAAAGGAATGAGATAGGTTTGACCAGATGTCCCAGAACATCTTCTAGATGTAGGCTTCCACGAATCTAAGTGTGTTTTTCATTTGCTGTGTAGCCTGGTAAAATCTAGAATTTGAGGACACACCTGATTATTTGTTGGGGAAATTAAGTGGTTAAAAAAAGCTCAGGGATGAGAAAAGGTAAGCCAGGAGAGTGGCAGCAAGCAATGGGAAGAGAAACACCAAGAGTCGATGATGTTGGACTTTTGTATGGAGAATAAACATGTACAATTTAAGAGGGTATATAGGAGAGTGAGCCAAGCATGTAGTGTTCAGAATGTATTCCTAAAGTCTGTGAGGGCTGTAAGACCAAACCACACTGCAAGAACAGATATTACTAATCATTCATTCATCTATTTTCTTCACATGTTCACCAACCAATATGTTTTGATCCCCCCCTATTGCCAGGAGTAAGGATGCGCCTAAGGGCCCTGACTTGGCTTCTGTTCTGCCTGTATTTCAAGCGTAGGGGTCATCTCAGTATCTTATAAAATATACTTATGAAAATATCTTCTTTTCTTTTTTTTATTTCAAAGAGTCTATATGTTCTTGAACATTATGAAAAAAATTAAGATGAGGTCTAAAATTAGCTTCTCATGCCTGTAATAAACATTTCCAGAAGGTACTACCTTCCCATGTTTCTTGAGCACTTTGTTTCCCTTACTTAATATTACACAGTACCTTCCAAGTTCACATATATAGCCACAATATACAACTTTAGACTTAAATATGAGAAAAACTTTAAATGACCATAACTGATTCAGTCATCCAATATGAATACCAATAACAAAATTAAAAAATGATCAAAGAATTCCCTCCAAAAGAATCCCCTAGCCTCAGATAGCTTTGTGGGTAAGACTTTCAAACTTCAAAAAGCACATGATTCTCATCTTTTATAAACTGCTTCAAAGATTTAAAAAAAAAACAAAAACATGGAAACTTATCTAATTAATTATTAAAAAACTAAAACTACATTGGTAACAACATTTAAAACAATAGCAACAACTATAAATCAAAGTTACATATCAATATAAATGCAAAAATTTGGGGTAAAACACCTACAAATTAAACTTTAAAATGTATTTAGAGAATTCCCACCATGTCCAAGTAGGATTTCTCCAAGAAATGGGAAGATTTTTTAAAATTAAGAAATATACTAATATTAACATTTGTACAGACTAAAATAGCCACAAATTCCTTGACATTCCACCTATTGAGAGGAAGGGTCTTATTTGGCCTCGTCTTGAATCTAGGATGATCTGTGACTGCTTTGACCAATTTAGAATGGTGGAAGCAATATTATGCCAGTTCTGAGTCTAGCCTTGGAGAGGTCCAGCCGCTCTCATTTTGGTTTCTTGGAGCCCTGAGCCACCTGTGAGAAGTTGGGCCACCCTGCTACAGAGTCCACATAGAGAGGCTCTGAGGCTACACGGAGAAGGACCAGAACCCAGCTGAGCACCCTTCCAGCTATCCCCACCGATATGCCAAGCAGATGAGTAAAGCCATCTTGGACCCAGCAAACTACCCCAGGCACCAGCTCCAGACCATCAAATGACCCCACTCAACATCAAATGGGAAGAAGAGTCATCTGGCTGAGTCCTGCTTAAATTCCTAACCCACAGGGCACCTGGGTGGCTCAGTTGGTTAAGCTGGGCGTGGAGCCTGCTTAAGATTCTCTCTCTCCCTCTGTCTCTCCCCACACTCACTCACTCTCTCTCCAAAAAAAAAAAAATTCCTAATCCACAAAATCACAAGATATAATACAATGGTTGTTGTTTCATTTTGGGTAGTTCGTTAAACAATTGGATAAACAATAGATAACTTAAATAATGGCATGTGAACTGACAATTCACATAAAAAAGAAAATACCTAATTTATATACACAAATCTTTAATCTTACAAGCACAGCATAGGGGAACCCACATTACTCTACTATTTTTGGGTGCAGAGTTCATGTGATCTTTTTGAAATGTAATTTGGCAATATGCATTCAAATATAAAATTTGCAGACCCTTGATCTAGAAATTTCACTTCTAGGCATTTTTTCTAAGGAAATAACCCATTAAGGGCACAATGATCTATGTATAAAGATATTTTCTGTAGAGTTATATATAACAGAGAAAAATTGTTAACAGTCTAAATGCTCATCAGCATAGGACTGGTTAAATAAAATACACACATCCCTCCAATGACATTGTATGCAGGTACCAAAAGGGATGCCTGGACGATACAAACCAAAATGGTTATGTTTATCTCTAAGGCCTAGAATTATGGGAGACTTTCACTTTCTGCTTTATACCCTGCCCCATTATATATTAGTTTTATTAAAAAAAAATAAAAGTTACAATATTTGAAAGGAGGATTCTATATAGTTCGGCCTAATTGTGGAGTTCTGTCCTGGGGCTTGGGACCCATTCTCAGAGTCACAAAAACTCTCCAGTTGCCAGGCTTGTCCTCTGTGTATATATGCTATTTCCTCTTAGGATCAAGCAGGGACTGGTTTGGCAGAGAGTAGGATTCAAGTGTTTAGCATCTGATATCCTAGCCATCTGCCTCTCAATTTATAAATATCTATTGGCACCCAAGGAAATAACTATGTATGTATACATGCCACCTACAGTTTGAATTTGTAAACAGAATAATTTCATACCTCTCAGGCATCCCTGGAATTAACAACTTAACATGAAGACCTTTCTCTACCTAAATTCTGAATCTGTGTCTGTATCATATCCTTACCCAATGTCTTCATTATCCTACTTCTAGCTCCTTGATTGGGTTTCTTTTAGGGTACCAGTTCCCCTGTCACTTACCTCTATGTTGCATGTGTTTCTTTCTTTGTGTTATTCACAAAGTTGAACACAAGCAGCCCGAGGCACTGTCATACTCAGACCAGTGGTCTCTGGGCTTCCAAGGCCTCCAAACATTTCAAAGTTCCTCTCCGAATCTTGCTTAAACCTACTCCAGGAGCGCCTGGGTGGCTCGGATGGTTAAGCATCTGCCTTCGGCTCAGGTCATGATCTCCAGGTCCTGGGATCATGCCCCATGTCAAGCCCCATGTTGAGCTCCCAGCTCAGCGGGGAGTCTGCTTCTCCCTCTCCCTCTGCCTCTCGCCCTGCTTGTGCTCTGTCTCTCTCTCTCTCAAATGAATAAATAAAATCTTTTAAAAAAACCTACTCCAGTTATCTAGAGAACTGGACAATCCTTTCTTATTGGGATTGACTTTGACTTGAACATGTAGCCATGGTAACAACTGAGCGTTGGTGATAATAAGAAACCTTATTTGGAGGAGAACTCTTTTATTGTCAAAGCAGCTGTGTGTGTGTGCCTTCTTATCTGTCTGAATCAATTATTCATTCCATTATTAAACAGAGCTTCTTCTTAAACTGTATCAGAAGCAGGCTGATACATATTTAAAAGAGACACGGAATCGCTCTTTCTCTCTCTCCAAAAATAAATAAATAAAATTAAAAAAAAAAAAGGGCACCTGGGTGGCTCAGTTTGTTAAGCCTCTGCCTTTGGCTCAGGTCATGAGCCCAGAGTCCTGGGGTAGAGTCCAGCATTGGGTCCCCTGCTCAGCAGGGAGTCTGCTTCTCCCTCTGCTCCTCCCTCTGCCCCTCCCCCTACTTGTGCTCGGTCTATCTCTCTCTCGGGGAAAAAAAAAAGAATAAATAAAATTTTAAAAGAGACGTGGAATATTCAGAATGGAGGGAAAGCAATCCAGGTGAAGTTGGAAGCATTGAAGAGTAGATGGGAGACCAGCAGGATGGTAATGGCACTTCTTCTGGAGGAGACAGTGATGGGTAAGGAGCCCACTGTTTGATTTTAAGGAGTTACCAGTCAAGAGCTATTTTCTTTTCTTCATAAAAGTAGAAATATCTAATTTTTCTTGAATACATGTTTACTGCTAAAATTCATGTAATACAAAGGAATTTACAGCCACCTCATACCTCCTGTTTATAATCCCATACCCTAGAAATAAACACTGTTACCAGTTTATTCTACGCACTTACAGATATTTTATGCATATATTGTTGACACACACATTTGTGATATGTATGTATGTGTGCGTGTGTATATATATTTAATTTTTAAATACAAATGGGGTCTATATCAGTTAGGATTAGATTTGGCTACATATAATAGAGAATCCTAAAAATACAATGTGAACAAAATAAATGGTCACTTCTCTCTCACAAGAAAAAAGAAAAAAACAAAAACAGGAGGTAGGTAGTCCAGGGCTGATATGGTGGCCCCATAGTCATCAGGAAGCCGGCACCTTCCATTTTCTCATTCTATAATCCCTACAGTATGGTTCTTGTCTTCATGGTACAAGATGGCCCAAACCTCAACCATTACATTCCAAGCAGCAGACTGTAAAATGTGAGGAATAAGGACAAAACTGTCTTTTTTAAGGAAACTTCTGATTACACCTCATTGACCAGAACTTAGTCATATAGCCACATCTTTGCAAGGGAGACAGGGAATATAATCTTTTAGCTGAGTGACATTGTGCCTAGCCAAACAAAAGGGTCCCTTGATTGGAAGAAGTGGAAGGTTATTTGGCAGGGAACTGACATTCTCTCCCAATGTCATACTATTCTTAGTGTTCTGTAACCTGCCTTTTCTGCTTAATATATTTTTAATAGCTGAATAGTATTCTATTACATAACTATTACATGACTATTCTATGCTGTAACTGGTTTAAATCCTTATCAATGGGTATCTCAGTTGTTTTATTTCTTCCCCCCCCCCCAACAAAGATATTTTCTACTCCTTGTATGTGAAAAACATAGAAGACAATTTCCATGATACCATTAACTTCTGGGCTCTCACCTCTCTCAACATTTCTAACTTTGTGCTCAATTCAACGCAATGTGCACTTACTAGAAGCCACTTTCCTTTCCTGTACTTTATATATAATGCTCCTTGAGGCTCTGACCAGAGCCCCTTCTTATCAATTCTTATGGCTTCAAATCTCATCCCTCTGTGAGTGGGTCCTAAATCTTTAGCCCACTTGTAGGAATTTGTCCTACAGATATACTTTCAAATGTCAAAAGATATATATTCATGAATTCTCATTACACCATTATTGGTAGTAACAGCAAAAACAACCACAAAGGCAGAAAAAAAATCCTGGTTTTCATTAGATAAGTCAAATAAATTCTGCTACTTTTATGTAATGGGATACAATGCAACCGTTAAAACCCATTGATCTATGTGTACTACTATGGAAAGCTATCCAAGACATATTACTGGGTGTAAAAATAAGATGCAAAGCAATATGCATAACATTATCACATCTGTGTTAAAAAATAAACAAAAAAAGTATACAAACATATTCTGTAAAACTTGACCTTCATATTGTAAGTAGAGTCTAAAAAACTCAGTGGCCCAAGAAATGAGTTTCCTTTACTGTGAGGTTAATGAAATGACCCCCACCGGGAGTTAAGGTCCAGTTTGAAAACCCAAATCCTACCTAGTCCTAACTGCAGTTTGGTGCTACCTGGGGCCAGTAACCCACTCCAGTTTAAATATTCTTGGGTGGTGGCACCTGGGTGGCTCAGATGGTTAAGCGTCTGCCTTCAGCTCAGGGCATGATCTCAGGGTCCTGGGATTGAGCCCCATATCAGGCTCCTGGCTCAGCAAGGAGTTTGCTTCTCCCTCTCCCTCTGCCTCTCTCCCCTGCTCATATTCCCTCTCTCTCTCTCTCTCTCTCTGTCACATGAATAAAAAAAAAAAAATTAAAAAAAAAAAAATTCTTGGGTGCAGTTTCTGGAACAGCAGTAGTGCTTCCAGAAATCCTGTGATTAATTGGCTGCATTTTACCTAGGGAGATTGGGCCCAGAAAATAATGAGGATATGGAAACCCATTTTTTTGCCTCCCCATTTCCTGAGATAGGGCAGCCTGTTGACTTCCTTTCCCTCCCACCCACCATATCTCACCTCTCTGCCCTAAAGCCTGGGCTGAGATAGAACAAGAGCTAAATTCATTGTGTCAGAATCTCAGCTCCCCCAGGGCCGCTCTGCCAGTTACATTGCATATGCTTACATTTACGACAAGTTATGCTGTTTTCTTTACATTAGTATGTCTTTTTAAAAGTAAAATTAGTAGACCTGGAAGGAACTGCTGAACTGGAAGGAACAGTGGTTATGAACAGATAAGCTATGGTTGAAACCACTTGATTAATAGTATTTATTTTTAAAAGATTTTATTTATTTATTTGCGAGAGAGAGAGAGAAAGAGAGAGGCAGAGGGAGAGGGAGAGGGAGAGCAGACTTCCTGCTGAGCAGGGAGCCAGATGCGGGCCTCCATTAGAGGACCCTGAGATCATGACCTGAGCTGAAGGCAGATGCTTAATCAACTGAGCCACCCAGGTGCCCCTGATTAATAGTATTTAAAACACACATGCACTCACACACAGTATGCGTATCAAACTGCTCATGCTGGAGGCAGCGTCGCCCCAAGGGGCCAATGAAGAGATTGACAAAAAGCTTCCCCACAGTCCTAATTGTAAAATCTCCAGCTTCTCTGATGACAAGTGACACAGAAAGGACATCAACTGACCTTACCAAAAAGCTAAAGGGAGCATTTGTTGATTCAAAAACCCTCATCCAAAGGTGATACAGGTCCCCAAACTTGCCACTTAACATCTCCACTTACCACCAGACATCAAGAACCAGAATGATTTGGGGGGAATTAGGAGTCTTTTTTTTTTTTTTTAAGATTTTATTTATTTGACAGAGAGAGACAGCGCACAAGCAGGGGGAGCAGCAGAGGGAGAGGGAGAAGCAGGCTCTCTGCTGAGCAGGGAGCCCGACTCGGGGCTCAATCCCAGGACCCTGGGATCATGACCTGAGCTGAAGGCAGACGCTTCACCGACTGAGCCACCCAGGCGCCCCGGGAATTAGGAGTCTTAACATGATTCCTGCATATCGAAAAGACAGAAAGCTGGCAATGGAACGTGTGGAAGGCATCCCAGTGGACCATAGTGAGGTCACCTTCATACCACCACTTCAGGGTGACACGAACAGGCTGCCCACTCTGTTTCTGCGGTTACCAGGCCATAGTAACTGTATGGGTGATAGAATGTATGAGTAGCAGAGTATATTGCAACGACTCAATGATCACAGACAGGAGATATGGTGTATAACTCAAATGTCTATTGAAAATTGGAATCCATGGTTGAGTGACCTTGTGTCTTAAGCCTTTTTTTCTCATTTCTTATATTTGAAGAAATAATATTCCCACTTTTTCTCAATCCCTTTTCTTCTTGTTCTATTGCATTTAACAATTATATTAAGAATTGCTTTTCTTTTTCCTCGTTTCCCTTAGGAAAATAACAATAGGTGTTTAAATTAAAAGACATACAGATCACTTTCTAAAGATTATGTGTTAGCATAGTTAATCATGGAAATACTCTTT
The DNA here is from genome assembly GCF_964656455.1 of Halichoerus grypus. NCBI lineage: Eukaryota > Metazoa > Chordata > Mammalia > Carnivora > Phocidae > Halichoerus > Halichoerus grypus. Next base: position 56,592,240 of record NC_135725.1, read on the forward strand.
AGGCAAAGCAGTTACTTACTTGTTTTTAAAGGTGACTAGTATATATATACATATTATATATATGTATGTGTACATATATATATATATGTCATACAAAGGGGAATTCATAGTGGAGATTCATAGAGAATCCTTATGGGGATTCTTCTGTTATTCTCAGCAATCTTTTTTCTCAGAATTTTTCTTCATTGCAAAATTCTATTTAAAATATATTGTCCATTAGAATGGCATTATTAATCCATAAATAGAACTTATTCTCTCTAAATCACTCATGGGTTACAAATATTCACATATAAGCTAAGTCACGTTTTATTTCTATATAGGGGAATAAATGATTTTTTAAACTCGCTTATTCAACTCAATGTAAAGATGTATCAAAAACTACATTGGCTTTATGATATGTAAATTGGAGCACTTTCAGATTATTCTTCAAATATCTTGGGATGGTTAATTGATGTATGCCTAATGCAAGTAATTTCTATTTTAAATTTACATGTGACAACTTTTTTATGCTTAGTCATATATAAGAAACATGTTATTAATAACAGCAACAGCAATAAAAAACACCTGAATTGTATTGAGATTAAAAACTGAAGCTATTTTTCAAGTGAAAAAAATTATTGAATAGAAAACATTATCCCGAACGATTCAAAGTCACTACATAGCATCAATAAAACTCAACATGATTCGACTGTTCATACACACGTCTCCAAACACTGTTAGATGTTTCATTTCTCCTTATTCCCACCAATAATTTAAAAAAATCAATGTCAATACCCAAAGCTAAACAAAACAAAATAAAATCAAAACCATCAAAGCACAAGAAAAAAGAAGGGCTTGTATTCTGGGGAGAGGGAGGATAGAAACAAAATACAGGTAACAACAGACTAACAAAGAAAACTTAACTGTATTATCTTTAATACCGTGAATACAGTTACTGTTTAATGACAACCTGAAATAGCAAAAACATGGGAGTCAAACAATAGAATCTTTCCCGTCAAGCAAAAGGAAGTAAACACAGGAAACCTCTTCCCTCTGGACAATATAGATACTAAAACAGCTGTTAGTCAGGATGTGGAGAAAGGAGGGGGGTAGACAGGTGGTTTGGATCTACACATGTGCCCCTAACTCTCCTGAATTCTGATACTTCACTCCCACTCCCAACAACCCTTCCTTTATGTAGACTCTCCAAGGGAGAGCTACCACTACTCATGGAAATGAACCAAATCCTCTAAGTATACTGGAACAGAAAAAAAGATAGTTGCTCATCACTCTTCCAGAGCATCTGTACATAAAAATATCTACTTCCTTCCTTATAGGAAAAAAGAAATGAAAAGAAAAAATAAATTCACTAGGAAGCAAAGTATACAAAGACCAATATATATCTTTGAAATTTGTAATTAACAATTGATTTTTGTTCTTGTATATCCCATTAATCTAAATAATTTGGCATAGAATCTAGGACATAGTAGCCATTCAATAAATATTTGCTGAGTACATGAATGAATAAAAATATATCACATAGCCAATATTCCTAAACTGAGGACAGCAAGGTTATTGTTTCTTCTCCACTGAATTAAGTACAGCTCCTGCCACAGCAATTCTGGTTTGCATTCAGTACACTTGAGGACATTAGGAACTAAAGTTATTATATTAAAAAGAAATCAAATCTGTACACAAAGCAAACATATACTGTGCACCTACAATGTATAAGGCTCTGCACTTCATGCTTCCCCCCTCCCACTCCGCCTGCTTGTGATCCCTCTCTCGCTGTGTCTCTCTCTGTCAAATAAATAAATAAAATCTTAAAAAAAAAAAAAAAAAAAAAAAGAAGTGTAAAACAAGGCCCTGCCCTCAAGATACAAGTCTGTTTCTCCCTCCTGCTCCGGGTGATGTGAAACACTGGCAAAATCAGTGAGGCAGCTAAGCCCATAGCAAATGCCCTTCCTGTGAAAACATCCTTGGCTGTCTGGCTGTCTCACAGGGGGCCATGACCCCAACCACAGGCGAGAGCAGGAACATCTGAAGGAGCACAAAGTCAGATGAGGTACCAAGAGAGCCAAATGGAAGGGACAAATGTAAGCGATAGGGCTTCCTGCCGTGCCCTGCCCTGAGTTAAAGGTTTATCATCCTCTGGCTCTCAAGAGATCCCCTGTTTCGTCAGCCATCCATAGAGGTGACTGAAATGTCATACCAGTTCTGAAAGGGTAACATAGTTTTTTTAAAAAAGTGATTCTCCTTGCAAATACTACTGACTAGTAATCCACTATGTGTTTATAGCAATTTGTTCATTCATTTGCCAATTGATAAATGTTTCTAATTTTTGACAATTATGAAAAAAGTCATTATAAACATTTGTGAATAGGTTTCTGTGTGGCTATATATCTTATTTTCTCTTGGGTAAATATCTAGAAGTGGGATTGCTGGTCACACGTGTAAGTGTATGTTTAACTTTTTAATAAGTGCCAAACTCTTTTCTTTTTTTACCTCTCCACCCCTATAACTGTCGAACTGTTTTCTGAAGTATCTATACATTCTGCATTCCCACCAGTGATGCATGTGAGTTCCAATTTCCCTGTATCCTCACTAGCACTTTGTGTTATCAGTTGCTTTTAAATTTTTTTATTTGATGGGTAGTGGTGTGTTGTAGTGGTTTTCATTCGTTTTCATTCATTCATTCATTCATTCATTCATATCTCCCTGATAACTAATGATGTTGAGCATCTTCTCATATGATAAGTGGAGAGGTGGTTTGGAACCACAATATTTGCCATTTGTCTTGAATATTTGTTTACAATATTTGACAGTTTGCTGGACAAATTAAAATTATATTTAGTGATAGTTTGAGACCCAGCATGATGTTAGGCCTTTTTTCTCTACAAAATACCTAAGTACTTTAGCAGTCTGGGACCAAGTTTTGAGGTTTTTCTGCAGGCTGGAATAAAATCCAGACGCCAAACCCCATGCTTCCAGGTTGTAGCCTTTGAGTGTCTCAAGAGGAAGAGATATTACATTAGGGCCTCTCTGTCTTTGAGGGGGATGAATGCCAATCCCGAAACCTTCATGCAACTGAGTCCTCAAAACCTTAGCTCTGTGTCTCCGCTGCTTTCAGTGAGTTGCCAAAAAGCCCCAGAACCAAATTTCAGCCCTTGGGTTCCAGGATATAGTGTGGGTCATTTCCCAAGATTTCAGTGAAGCTCTGCCTTTCAGTTTCCTTTTGACTATCAGTAAATCCTCCTTTGGTTCACCTTTTTGAACTCTAATCATTTCCTTGTTCTAATTTCTTACTATCTCATTAGGTCTCCAATGCATGCAAGAATGTGTGTGTGTGTGTGTGTGTGTGTGTGTTTGTTTTTTCAATTGTCTTGAATTGGAGGTACAGTTGGAATCCTCTCGTTTATCAGTCCTTGAATCTGAAATATGGACTAATATTCTAAGGGGGAGACCAAAAATAAACAAATAACCAAGTGAATAGATACATATTATGTCAGGTGGTGAAAAGTGCTATAGAGGAAAAATAAGGAAGAATAAAGGAGGACATAGGAATGCCAGGGATGAGAGAAAGAGTTGTCAAAAAAGATCTTTCCAAAATGATAACATTTGGGCAAATAACTCTGAAAAGTGAGAAGTAGTTGTTCTAGGAAATTTTGGGTGTAGCTGGAACAGAGTGTGTACAAGGAGAACAGGGGGCAAGATATTAAAAATGTGGAGTCAGAGAGGTAGCTGAAGGTAAGGTCAGGTAGGGCCTTGCAGGTCATACTGTTTTCAGATTTTACTCTGAATGAGGAGTAATTAAATGTTTTGAGCAAAAGGGTGACTTAATCTTACTTGCAATTTAAACAGATCCTTCTGGCCTCTATGTTGAGAAGAGACTGTGGTGGGGAATGGATGGGAAAAGGGGGAGGAAGAAATGGTCCCATTAGGAAGTTATTGAAATAATTCAGGTGAGGGGGTGAAGTATGATAAAAACTTGGACCAAGAAAATAGCAGTGGAGGTGGTGAAAAGTGTTGAGATGTTTTATATACAGTATTTTGCAGCTAATGCTAACAGGATTTACTGATGGATATAGGGTACAGAGGAAGACACAAAATAAGGTATTTGCCTGGGCAACTGGAAAGACAGAGATTACATTTCCTGAGATGTAGAAGACTGTTCAGGAGAGGTTTGTCAGTGGAGCAATTGAGGATGTTGATGTAGAATTAGAGGTTTGATTTGGGACAGGTTAAGTTTGAGATCCCTATTAGATATTTGAGTGGAAGTGTGAGGAGATGGTTGGCCATGAACTTGTAATTTAGGAAAGAGGTCTGGGCTAGAAATGTAAATTTGGGAATTGTGGGTATGTAGATGCTTTCAGAGCTAAGAGACTGGGAATGGCGTTACCTACAGAGCAAATAAAGACAAAGAATTAAAACGTTTTTAGGCTAAACCCTGAAGTGTCTTAACACTTAGCAGTCAGTAGATAAAGAGGACCTGACCAGCCAGTGGAATAGAAGGAAAACCAAGAGAAACTGATGTCTCAAGCCAAATGAAGGTTTCAAGAAGGAAGCATGATCAATAGTTCTGAGAGGTACAAATAAAGCCATGGATTAAACAGTGTTCAGGTCACTGATGACCTGGACCGGGGCTATTTCAGTAAACGAGATTGATAAAAGGAAAATGATTCTTCTTTTTCTTTAAAAATAGATTTTATCAAGTTTAACACAGGAGATGATGCTTATTGTACCAACATGAGATTTACCAATTTTCCTCTGAGGCGGTTAATGTGAATTACATTGATAAGCCAATTGCTCAAAGAGGTTTTAGTTATTCTGAATAATCTCATCATTACTTAAATTAGGGCCTTTAATACTCTCGAAAGACATACCTTTACTTAAGAAGGAAAGGGCAAATTTTAGAAAAGTAAATCCAAACAATAAATGGCATTGGCATTAGAATGACATTTGTTCTTTGAGCAAAACCCAAGGAAAACAATTCTAGTAGGACCCTCTGGGCAGCAGCAAATAACAGCCTTGCAAGCTGTCATCTCGACAGATAGAAGTGCTTCCCCATCCCTGCCATGAAAAACGCTCAGTGGTCTGTCCCTTTATTTATCTGAAGTATTATTTCTTTGACCTCAGAAATAGCTTTGTCTACTCTATTTCTGAATTGTTTTTTATTTTGCCTATTCTCAAATTTCTCTTATTTATCTAATATTCTCATATTTTGTGAAATGGGAGCAGGTGGGTATTACATATTTTTTGAGCTCTTATAAAAAGCAAAAGAAACATTTAGAATCTTAAAAGAACACAAACAAGCCTTCATGTCTACAATTTCTCAAACATTTTCTTGAATAAGAAAATATTAATAATAAAACCTTGAGTACTACAATTATTTCTAAATTCTGTATATCACTATAATTAGTTCTTCCAAACTTTGGTTTAAACATAACTTTCTTGGGGCGCCTGGGTGGCTCAGTCGTTAAGCATCTGCCTTCGGCTCAGGTCATGATCCCAGGGTCCTGGGATCGAGCCCCGCATCGGGCTCCCTGCTCCGCGGGAAGCCTGCTTCTCCCTCTCCCACTCCCCCTGCTTGTGTTCCCTCTCTCGCTGTGTCTCTCTCTGTCAAATAAATGAATAAAATCTTAAAAAAAAAAAAAAACAAAAAAAAACATAACTTTCTTTTCCCCACAGAATGTGTTTATTCTCTAAATTTCCACACAGAATAAGAAATTAAATTTTCCTTCATCAGAAATAGTTCCCGTCTTTCAATTAAAATTTTGTTTCAATAAAATATTAGATATGTTTAAGCTACTTAAAATATTTAAAATTGGGAATGGTTCCTTTTTAAGCTCATTTTGATACCGTTATGGACACAGAAAACCTTTTGGTTTGAAGAAAAATAAGGCAAACTAATTGCATGGTTACAATATAACGGTGTTTAAGAATGATAATGTTGGAGACCATCACACTTGGGTTTAAATCCCACGTATTCAACTACCTAGTTTCATAACCTTGAAGTAAGCCACTTAATCTTTCTTAACCTCATTCCTCATCTATAAATGGGGATAATAATACCTGCCTCGCAGGATTATGATGATGATTTTACAAGATAATATATGAAAAGCACTTAACACAGGGCCAAGCCTTGGGTAGGTGCTAAATAAAAAATTACTATTGATCACCATGATCATCATCATTGGAACTGGACAATCTCCAAAGTCAAGTAGCTTAAAACAAAACAAAACAAAACAAAAAGCTAGAGTAAGTATGATCATTGCCAAAGGTTAGAATTCGATTTCACCAGGGAGATATCTATATTAAGGCTTTAACAATAAAACACACTAAAGGGGAAAGGTCGGAATGATTCATTTCATTCCTTGTGCTGGATGACAAGGATATACATCCTTGGATATACATCTCAAGTTAGCCTGACAACAACCCCAGAAGGGAGATAGTATATGCCCACCTTATGGATGAGAAAATGGGAACTCAGAGGGGTGAAGTGATTTGGTCAAGACCATACAGCTTTTAACTTGCAGAATCACCACTCAACTCCAATTTGTTTGACTCCAAAGCCCTGTTTCAACGCAACTTCCAAAGTAGAGTCACTTTAGGGACGATTTCAACTGGACCACTCACCCTCATCCAGACTAGATCTAAATTGAAAACATGAGCTTGGGGGTAGCACAGGCCTTACCAACCCTCAACTTTTATTCTCTCTCTTTCTTATCCATAATCTAATCACACCAAAACCCCAGAATTAAGAGAGTTAGTAACAACACCTGCTGCCTGCATATAGCCTAACTCTGCTGGCTCGAATCTGCCAACTCTTCTCTGCATGGAGTTGGAGTATTTCACTACCCTGGATAGTGCCCTTCCCCGTACTGAGTGAAGCCGGTGGAGCCGGAACAGGATTGACTATACCTCCTGTGGTCCTAGGAATGCAGCTATGATAATTACCAGTCAACTTTGGGGTGAAGAAGTTGCCTGACTCAGCAAGGCTGGCATTTCCTCCTACACAATTCTCTCCAGTTCGTTGGCAGTGGTATCCAGGAGAGGCTGGAGAATTCTGATAACAGCTTGCTGGTTGGATTCCAGGAGAATAGCTCAGATTCTGCGGAAGACTCATCAGAAAGTGGAGAAATACTGACAAAGGAAGTTAATGATAACCCCTTTGGAAACTTTGACTACCTCTACAGATGCCTTCACAACTATTTAAAGCATCACCTCGGAGCTAACTGAGACACCAGAAGATGAAACAAACCCCATGAATGGAAATTAACAATCAGGCTGTGACCCACTTAAGTAGGTGTTATGCTGCTTGCCAAAGGCCTGCCAGAGAGCACACCCTGGGTTAATGGCTTGGTGCCTTCGCTTTCATCACTTTTAGATGGAAATTACAATTGTCTCCTAATTCCCTTGCAGAACTGTGCCCTCTTCCTTCTTCACCTCCATTCTTGCTAGCTTTTCCTAACTGATTAACTACTTCATAGAACACAACAAGCAAAGAACTAGAAAAGGTGACAGGCTCAAACAATTGTGGATATTGACATGTTGTTATATTTACCATACAATATAGAAGTCACTGAATCTTGAGTGAAGACACTGTGTATTTGTGTAAGCTGTGGACAATACTTGGCACACTCAGAGTGATTCATAAATGTTCTTTAAAGGCCTTCCAAGCTCAGGACCCAATTAATACCTCTAGTTACACTTCCTTTGCTATTTATTTATTTTTTTAAATTTATTTATTTTTTTAAAGATTTTATTTATTTATTTGACAGAGAGAGAGATAGCGAGAGCAGGAACACAAGCAGGGAGCGTGGGAGAGGGAGAAGTAGGTTCCCCACCAAGCAGGGAGCCCGATGTGGGACTCAATCCCAGGACCCTGGGACCACGACCTGAGCCGAAGGCAGACGCTCAACAACTGAGCCACCCAGGTGCCCTTCCTTTGCTATTTAATCTATGCTCTTATCTAGCACTGTCCAATACAAACAAAATGTGAGTGACTTATGTCATTTTAGTTTCTAGCAGCCATCTTTAAAAAATTAAAAGAAGATGAAATTAATATTAATAATATATTTTAACCCAATGTATCTAAAATATTATTTTAACATGTAATCAATACAAAAATTTATTAATGACATACAACATTCTTTTTTGGGGGGTACCAAGGCTTCAGAATCTAGTGTATTTTGTTTAAAGAGTTATTTAAGAGCATGAGCTGGAGAGAGAGCATGAGCGGGAGGGTCAAAGGGAGAGGAAGAGAGACTCTCAAACAGACTCTGCACCAAATGCAAAGGCTGATGCAGGGCTTGATATCAAGACTCTGAGATCAGGACCTGAGCCGAAACCAAGAGTTGGGGGCTTAACCGACTGCACCACCCAGGCACCCCTGGAATCTAGTATATATTTTACACATACAGCTCCTTTCAATTCTGACTAGCCACATTTCAAGTGTTCATTAGCCTGACGTAGCTAATGGTGACCTCACTGGACAGTACAGCTCCAGTCAAAGAAGTTGGAAGAATAAACAAATAAGGAAGTAGTACAAGTTCTCCAGAGGAAAGGAAACACAGAAGGATTTAAGGCATTCTTGTTGTATAAACTTTGCTCCCCAGGAGGGTGTGTTGAGACTCAATAGGAATTAACCCACACCATTTGGTCTAATTTTGAAGGAAGTAGAAGCTGAATGAAGAAGATGTCCAAGTTGTAAAATGTCTTAAAGGCACAGAGCTTTATAAGCTAAGAGTTTTCGGCCAAGAAAAAGACTGTTTAAATAAGCCCGTGAGAATGATGAGAGATGTGAGGATAGGGGAAAGAAGGATCTATTACTTCTGAGATCCTTTCTAACTGGAGGTTTTATGATTCCATATTTTCTATCAACTTTGTAAATGAATACTTTTGAAGTGTTTTACAAATGTTTATTCTTTTTAAATAATTTAACTATTCAATCTAAAATGTTGTCTATGCTACAAATTCAGGGAACGAAAATTTTAAGTGCCAATCCCACCCTAAACAGAGGAACATGGTTCCAAGTTTCTGGGGTTCACATAAAAGAAGGTTCTAACTTATTTGTAGGTACTTTGCATAGTTGCCTAAAACACTGACTTTGGAATCTGAGACACCCAGGTTCTAGTTCAGCTCTCCTAGTTTACAGGAATGGCAACTTTGGACGAGTCTCGTAAACCCTCTACATATCATCTACATGATGGAAATAATAATATCTATCATCCAAGCTTGGTGAAAGAATTTACTTAGATAATATGCAAAGCTCCCACAAAATTCTCCATAAATGGTAGTGATTATGCCTTGCTACTTTACAGTTTTGATTATTCAAGTATAGCCATTCCCATCTAGTAAAATCTTCGGAATGGTTTCTTCATGTTGGTGGAAATTTTCCTTATAGCAACAGCCAAATAAGTGGCTTTATAAAATAATACTTCTTCTAACTCCAAAGGGCTCCCTTCCAAAACAGCCACTTAGGAACAAGAGCCACTGAAAAGTGAGTGATGTCCTCTCAGTTCCCATGGCAGGAACTGGTTTGTGTAGCAGCATCAGACTGAACTGAGAAGAACCAGGGACCAGATACATCCTTTGCCAGGGGGCTCCCAGCGGAGTTCTTGCAGATTATCCTGGTGTACTGTGGCTCAAATTCAATTCTAAGCTCTAGTTGTGTGACTAAAAGCCTAAAGGAGAAAAACAAACAAAACAAAACCCCCAAACAGCCTCAAAGTCCTCTGGCAACAAGAAACTTGTGGCTATCCCTCTACTAGGGCCAAAGGGCCAAGAGAGGCATTTCCAATTTGTAGCTCTCCTACCAAGCAAAAACACAGAAGAGGTTTCCAAATAAATGTACATTCATTAAGAATAAACAAATCACAGCAGGGTGTGTGGATGGGAAGCAGCACAAAATTTATTAGCCATCTCTGTTTGATAGCACACATTTAGAAGTCTTGTCAGAGAATGGTACCTGCTCACAGGACTCACTTTCTTTTAAGTCACAGCTTTACATCATTGGCTTATTCTGCAGACAATATTGCTCATTCCCAAGGATTTGCTTAGCATTTCTAAAATATCACACTGACTAGAGTACTTTAATAAGCTCCATTGTTCAGGGTCTTGGATCCTTGACTGATAGGCCCCACCCAAGGAACTGGTGCATAAAATAGACAACTTCAAGGTCGAGAGCCTGGTTTTGAGCCAGACAGACTGACCGTTAGAACTTTGGACCTACTCATTACTAGTTTGTGATCTTGACGAATTACTTTAGTCTCTAAGCCTCAGTTTCTTCTTCTATAAACTATGAATAAAAAGATATCTACTTCATTAGGATTGTTATTAGGATCAAATAGAAAGTCTATAAAGTGCTTAGCATAGTGCCTGGCATGTGGTAATATTTCAATAAATGTTGGCCGTTTTCCTACACAAGACTGGTGAGAATGTGTCTTCACAATTTCCAAAAACTGAAACTAGAAAATTGCCAAATGATAGCAATCTATGCCATCCCAACAATTTATACAACAGAGTAGGATTGCAGCAAGACCATTTACCTGGCTCCACACAAAGCTCCTCAAGAAGAAAAACACCTCTGACTAAAGAACAGCCTGTTAGAGCTAGAAGAGCCCTTCGAGACCACTTTTCTTTTCTTTTCCAAATAAACGAAACCTCTGAGGGGTAAAGTAACTTGTCCCACGTGAAGAGCTAGTTAGAGGCAGGGCCCAAGTTCAAATCCAGATTTCTTGACACTTAAGTCTATGATCCGATGCGTTCAAATGCTTTTGTGGTTAAAACAACTCTTGAAATGGCAAGACATGACTGATCATAGGGAAAATCTCCTGTATTTCTCATTCATCCCATTAGCCACTCATTTGAGACTCCATGATTGTATTCTAAGATGCTCTCTCAACAGCAAACAGAGAGCAAATGACTACATGAAGCTGCAGCCCTGAGAGCCATCACCACCATCAGGGCAGATTTGCCTAAACTCATTTGAGAATAAGGTACAACGTGTGAAACACTTCATCAAATGCCCATGACCATTCATGCCAAAGAACTGGGAGAAATCATAGAATTCTATCCTCTCACCTGTAACCCAAGAGGTATTTATGGCAGGTGAAGAAGGTTGTGCCAGAGAGTCTCTACAATGATACCCAATAATCCCCACTTCCTGGTATTCCCACCCTGTGGTAATCTCATGCCTTAGAGCGTGGACTGAATTTATTGACTTGCTTCTAACAAACAGACTATGGCAGAAGTGATAGGATGTCAATCCTGACACAAGGCTATAAAAAGATTGCGGCTTCCATCTTGGCCACTCTCTCCCTGGAGGAGCCAACTGCCATGTTGGAGAGGGCCACATGAATAAGCTTGGAAGCAGATATTCTGAGGCCTGATAATAATCATGTTAGTGAATTTGTAAGCAATTTTTCAGCCCCAGTTAAGTCTTGAGATGACTGCAGCCCCAGCTAACAGCTTGACTGCACTTTATGAGAAATTTTGGGCTAATGCACCAGCGAAGCTTCTCCCAAATTCCTGACCCACAGAAATTGTGAAATAATAAATGCTTACTGTTTTAATCTGCTAAAATTTTGTGGTAATTTGTTAAACAACAATAAATAATGAATACAAAATGCAGACATGTTTGGGATAAAGCACCCCTGAAGAGAAGGCTTGATGCAATTGTCCCTCAAAGAGCAAATACCCTTTTTTTAAAAATTCATTTAGCCAACATATAGTACATCATTAGTTTCAGATGCAGTGTTCAATAATTCATCAGTTGTGTATAACAACCAGTGCTTATCACATCACATGCCCTCCTTGATGCCCATCACCCAGCTACCCCATCTCCCCACCCACCTCCCCTTCCCCAACCCTCAGTTTATTTCCCAGGGTCAAGAGTCTCTCACAGTTTGTCTCCCTCTTTGATTTCTTCCCATTCAGTTTTCCCTCACTTCCCCTATGATCTTCTGCACTATTTCTTATATATGAGTGAAGCCATATATGAGTGAAACCATATGATAATTGTCTTTATCTGATTGACTTATTTTGCTCAGCATAATACCCTCCAGTTCCATCCATGTCTGTGTAAATTGTAAGTATTCATCTTTTCTAATGGCTGAGTAATATTCTATTGTATATATATATACCACATCTTTTTTTTTTTAAGATTTAATTTATTTATTTGAGAGAGAGAGAGAGTGAGAGAGAGCATGAGAGGGGAGAGGGGAGAGGGAGAAGCAGACTCCCCACCGAGCAGGGAGCCTGATGTGGGACTCGATCCCAGGACTCCAGGATCATGACCTGAGCCGAAGGCAGTCACTTAACCACTGAGCCACCCAGGCGCCCAATATACCACATCTTCTTTATTCATTCATCTGTCGATGGACATCTTGGCTCTAAAAATATGGAACGCTTCATGAATTTGCATGTCATCATTGCACAGGGGCCATGTTATCGTTCCAATTTTAGTGTATGTGCTGCTGAAGCGAGCACAAAAAGCAAGTATCTTTGTTCTCATCACAGACAGTCCAGAAAAACAGTAACTCATTTTCTGTGAGACCTCTACAAGGCTCTATGAAAATCAGATAATTATATGTGTATATCAGTGCTATTGCCTGGGCTGTGAAAAGTGGGAAAATTTAGTTTATTGCTATCCTCAGTGCCTGGCCCAGGTTGGCTTTCTAGAAATAATCATGAATGAATGAAAGATCATCCTAATGGCGTAAGTATGGATCTTCACCAGTATCACGGAGATAATATTTAAAAAATATCTTCCATTATTTCCTTAGTAATTTTTTATTAATCAAGGGGTTATTTCTTTTTTTTTTAAAGATGTTATTTATTTATTCATGAGAGACAAAGAGAGAGAGAGAGAGAGGCAGAGGGAGAGGGAGAAGGAGAAGCAGGCTCCCTGCCGAGCAGGGAGCCCTAGACAGGACTCGATCCCAGGACCCTGGATCATGACCTGAGCCGAAGGCAGAGGCTTAACCATCTGAGCCACCCAGGCATCCCTATCCAGGGGTTATTTCTTTCCCATGCATCCCAACTGCCTTAAAGATAAGCCAAGAATAGTGCTGTCCTAGGGAAGGAGGAGGTTAGCACCAACTCAAACAAATGTTTTGGGTTTTTTTTGAAAATCAGAAAAAAATTTTATGAAGTAACATTTTATTTTATTTTTTATTGAAGTATAATTTTATTGAAGTGTTAAATTAGTTTCTGGTGTACAATATAATGATTCAAACATTCTATACATTTCTCATTGCTTATCAAGATAAGTGTATTCTTAACCCCCTTTATTTCCTTCACCCATCCCCCCACTCACCTCCTCTCTGGCAACCACCAGTATGTTCTCTGCATTTAAGAGTCTGGTTTTTTGTTTGTCTCCTTTTACTTTGTTCATTTGTTTTGTTTCTTCAGTTCCACATATGAGTGAAATGACTGGTATTTGTCTTTCTCTGACTTATTTCACTAAGCGTTATATCCTCTAGTTCCATCCGTTTTGTTGCAAATGGCAAGATTTCATTCTTTTTATGACTGAGTAATATTTCATAGTATATATATACCACATCTTCTATATCAATTCATCTGTGAATGGACACTTGGGTTGTTTCCATATCTTGGTTATTATAAATAATGCTGCAATAAACATAAATCTTTTTGAATTAGTGTTTTTGTTTTCTTTGGGTTAAAAGCCAGTAGTGAATTGCTGGATCATATGGTAATTCTATTTTTAATTTTTTGAGGCCCTCCATACTGTTTTCCACAGTTACTGCACCAATTTGCATTCCCACCAATAGTGTAGGAGGGTTCCTTTTTCTCCACATCCTTGCCAACACTTGTTATTTCTTGTGTTTTTTATTTTAGCCATTTTGCGGGTGTGAGGTAATATCTCACTGTGGTTTCAATTTGCATTTCCCTGATGATTAGTGGTGTTGAGCATCTTCTCATGTGTTTGTTGGCCATCTGTATGTCTGCTTGAGTCCTCTGTCCTTTTTTTAATTGGATTGTTTGTTTGGTGTTGAGTTTGATAAGTTCTTTATATATTTTGGATATTAACTCTTTATAGGATATATCATTTCCAAATATCTTCTCCCATTGAAAAGGTTGCCTTTTTGTTTTGTTGATGGTTTCCTTCACTGTGCAAAAGCTTTTTTGTGTGTGTGTAGTCCTAATAGTTAATTTTGGTTTTGTTTCCTTTGCCTGAGAAGACATATCTAGAAAATTTTGCTATGGCTGATGTCAAAGAAATTACTGCCTATGTTTTCTTCTAGGAGTTTTATGGTTTTAGGTCTCATATTTAGTCTTTAATACATTTTGAGGCCAAGATGGTATAAGAGGGTGGTCCAGTTTTATTCTTTTCATGTAGCTGTCCAGATTTCCCAGCACCATTTGTTGAAGAGACTGTCTTTTTCCCATTGTATATTCTTGCCTCCTTTGTCATAGATTAATTGACCATATAAGTGTGGGTTTATTTCTGGGCTCTCTATTCTGTTCCATTTATCTATATGTCTATTTTTATACTAGCATCATACTGTTTTGATGACTACAGCTTTGTAGTATATCTTAAAATGTCTTTTTTTTTTTTTTAATTCCATATCAGGACAGACTTGAAAACCAGATGTTGCAGAGAGAGAGAAAAAAAAATTATAAATTCTAAAATATTCTTTTTTTACATATAAGAAGCAATGCTTACATGTCTAAAAATAGTTTTCCTCCAAGCCATGGGCAGAGTGGACTCAGAAGTGACCCAAGGAAAGCTCCTGTAAGACAGGAATAGGAAAAAAAAAAGTATTTTTACCAAAAGAAGAAAAGAATAGCAAGAGGTCAGGTGCTTGGGCCCTGGCTTCCCTTTGCACCTTTGCTTCTGGGTGGTACCTTAAAAGGCTATGCAAAAGAAAACTGTAGAAAGTTTGGGAAAAGGAAAACCAATTTGGGATTTGGAAGCAGAGTACACCATGTGCACATGGAGTATGACAGCAGCACAGAGGAAGACAAAAGAGAATTATATAAAAGAAGTTATACTTGTTGCTCTGCTTGGTATTCATTTTGTTAAATTTTAACCCCAATTCACAAGCAGGTCAGCTTAGGTTTGCCTGGTTTCAGGAGTGCCCTGGAGGCCCAGGCTTAGGTCATTCCGTAGCCTGTGGGAAGAAAGGTGGAATGAGTGTTGTAGCTTTGACTGACTCCCACTTTCTTCTGAGTGACAAGATCCTGCCCAGAATCGGCTGTCCACACAGCATTCGCCAGCAAGTTCTGTCTTTGCTGCTTTTAGAGTAACCCTACTTATTTCCCTTTTGTGGCAGTGTGGTTATAACCACGGGCTGATAGACCTGGGTGCTCACCTCCACCCTGCCAGTTGTTAGTTGTCTGACCTGGAGCAACCTTCTCTGAGCCTCAATTTAACAAAATGATAATAACTAGGTAGAATATTTCAGGGCTTACAACATGAAAAGCACTTTACAAAGCATATAATATGCCTTATCTCCTTTAACTCACACTTTCACCATAAGTGAAGTAAAAACTGTTTTTATCTTCATTTTACAGAAAAGAAACCTGCCAAAGTCACACAGCTAATAAGTAGCGGTAGAAACTGAATCTGGGTCTGGCTGACTGCAAAGCCCATGAAGTTAATGGCCATATAGGAGGATCCCTTGATAGGGCAGATGCCCTGAACACCTCAGAGCATAGGGACCCCTTACATGTAATGTGCCTGCTCATCTGTATCAATCGTTGGTTCTGAATGAGATTAGCACTGATCCCTGTGTGGTCAAGGTCACTTTTTTCTGTGTATATACAACTTTTAAACAAGCCCCACGTTTATGCTAACAAAACTATTTGGATCTGTAACTATGACTTGCCAATTTCCATTAAGCTCCCTTCTGGGGCGGGGGTCATGCCACTGCAAGCTCCCCCTGGATTTGGAGACAGATGCCTGCTGGTGACTGCCTGGGGCAGCGTACCTTAAAGCCAATGACAGCCTGGGCAGGTTCCCACTGCTGAAATTAGCCTGCAGGATCCTTGTAGGCAAAGGTATATTTTAGGACAGCAGTACCAAACAGCATCACAGAATGGCAAATGATCGGAAAAGAGCCTCTTCCGCGTTTCCTCTAATGTCCAAACAGTTCCTGTTCATGTTTGACCCTATTGCTTGTATAGAGTGAAAGAACGTATTTATTTGTTACATCAACAAATATTCATGCACATACAATTCAGGACCTGAATGATAATGACTTTCTTTTAATAAATTTTAATTATAATAAAACAAATTCTCTTCTTCATAGGACTGCACCACATTTTAGTTAGCAAACTTATTTATTGCAAATGATTTCATTATCTGCTAAATTCTTCCATGGGAATCATTTAGAGTTCCTGGTAATAATAATGACTGATGATAATGCTTCTTAATGAATTACCATGAGTAAAAGTATGACTCAATAGCCCAGTATGGAAAGAACTTTCTGATCTAGATCAGGAATATTCAAGACAGAAAAAAACTTAGATGTTTTATGCTACACCACCACCTGCCCCGCGGGCATAATTTACAAATCAGGAAGCAGGCTCAGAGACTCTAGATCATTTTCAAGGTCACTCAGTGGGTTTGAGGCACAGTTACGGGTCCTGACTTCCAAGTCACTTCACCACACTCCCCTCCCCCGTTCACAGTCTGCCATACAGCTATGGCAGTTACTGTGAACAAGTAACTCACTACTCCCCATTTTGGGACTGGAACTCAGAAGTTATTATACAGGTCATATTCATAGGAAGAATTCAAAATAGTCATCGAATAGAAAGTTGAAATGTCCTAGGAATCCAAATCCAGGAAAAATTTATTAAACCTTCAACAATGCAGACACCCAGCATCTCATCTCATTTGTACAACAATCCATGGGAGTGACATAATTGCCCCATTTCACAGCTGAGAAAATGGGGCTTAGAGAGGGCATGAAGTGCCCTAAGTTCACACAGTAAGTAATGGAATGAGGATTTATTATTGGACTTTGTGATTCCAGTCCAGGCCCTTTCTACTTCCTCATGGCAACACTGTATTGAAGTTTCCATTGGCACCCTCCAGGGGAATAACTAAGGATCTCCTTGGCTCTATAAATGACCAGACACTGCATCATTGCTATTTCCAGTGCCCATTTAAAGTAAAGGCATAGCACTGGGCTCATGGCCCTTACCTTGAGGAATTATTCTTCCTTCTGGCTGATGAACTGAAATTATTCAGAAAGATCTTGGGTAAAGTGTGACTGTGGGCATGAAGGACAATGGTAAGTGAAATAATAATAAATTACAAACTCAAGCATCTTCCCTACTGTTCCAGCTTGGACAGCTTATTACTGCACAGATAAATCCTCCAACTAGCTCAGGAAAAACATAAACATCAGCTTTTGCATTTTGTCCATATTGATAGCTGGTCACGTGCCAAGTGAGTTTGCGATTTAGTATGCAACAGTAAAACCTCCAAATCCACCGTCTTTGGCTTGTATTTGATCCCCCTCCCCACCCCCACCCCCAGCTCAAAGGCTCTGCCGTTCATTTCTTTTCTTTTTTTTTTAAGATTTTATTTATTTATTTGACAGAGAGAGAGAGAGCACAAGCAGGAGGAGCGGCAGGCAGAGGGAGAGGGAGAAGCAGGATCCCCGCTGAGCAGGGAGCCCCATGCGGGGCTCAATCCCAGGACCCTGGGATCATGACCTGAGCCGAAGGCGGACGCTTAACCGACTGAGCCACCCAGGCGCCCTCTGCCATTCATTTCTATGGCAGCTGGGTATATGTAACTCTTTACTAATCTCCCCTGCCTCTTACAGATCAGCTTCTTCTTTTTTTTATTTATTGCATCAGCTTGCTATGTATGCTAGAGACCTTTAAATATTTAAAGTTGTAATTTAACAAACTACAGAGAAGCCAGAAATGGAAGTTTGGATTTTTAAAAATTTTCCTATACAAAAGGGTTAGAAATGCACTAACCCAAAGAGGGAAAAGGCTGAATTTCCAGCATAGGTTCGAGAAGTTGCTGGATATACTGTCTTTGTAAGGTGACGTCACCTTGTTAACTATGGCATGTACAGACAGAGAGCAGAGTACGTATTGCCCACTTGTCCCACCTTCCGAGCTTCTGCCGGAGCCACTGCCCTTTCCTCTCGCCTTCTCCTCCTAACTCCCCAGTCCCTGCACACCTGCACAGCCCTACAGCCGCAGCCTCACCCCCGTCCACTGGCACAGCTCTCACCATGACCGGCAACAACCTATGATCGCTAAATCTGTTGAGTCCTTATCATACTTGTCCTTTGTGCCTAACTGTTTACTATTCCCTCCTTCTCAAAACTCTCCTCTTTAGGTCAATAATAATAATTATTGTTGTCATTAATATTATAAATTTGCATTAATAGAGTGTTTACAATCTATAAGGTGGTAGGTTAAACACTTTACATGCGTTCTGTCCTTGAATACTCGTAACCCCATGGGGTCAATATTATTCTTATTCCTATGTTACAGATGAAGAAATTGAGGCACAAAAGGTTAACTAATTTGCCCAGAGTGACACAGCTAGTAAACAGCAGAGCCAGACTTTAACCCAGGCTTCCCTTTCCCTAACTCCAGAGCCCATGTCTGTAAACCTTATCCTACATTGCCTCATAAAGTTTTCAAGACAGTGACTATATGGAGACAACAGAACCATTAAAGCTACATCTAGATTGCAATTTGTTTTTCTAAATTTGAGCTAGAGCAATGTTAGAAAAGAAAATTTTTTTAAAAGGTGAGAGTGAAAATATACCATAAAAGTACTACCAAATAAATTTTAATCTTTTAGAAACACATTAAAGTAAAATAGAAAAGCATTTGATTATCTCCAAGATTTTTCTCCACATCTTGTTTACAGTGGTATTTGGTTTGCAGCCTGTGGCAGACAGACTCTGGAAGGCCCTCATGATCCCCGCCTCCTGGAGTTCACACCCTTAGATAATCCTCTCCACTAAGTGTGAGCAGGACCTGTGACCGGCTTCTAAGCAACAGAATATAACAAAGGTGATGAGATGTCACTTTGGTGACTAGGTTATATTTTTTAAGACCATCTTGCTAGCACACTCGTTCTAACGACTCTGCCTGCTTGCCTCGGTGCAATAAGTGGCCATGTTGGGAAGTCCATGTGAAAAGAGAGTGAAAGTAGCCACTAAAAACTATGGGCATCTTCCAGGCAAGAGCCAACAAGAAGCTGGAGCCCTTAGTCCTACAACCACAAGGAAATAATTCTGCCAAAAGTCCAAGTGAGCTTGGAAGCAGATTCTTTCCTAAATAAGCTTCCAGATGAGAAGGCAGCCCAGACAACACCTTAACTGCAGCCTGGTTAGACCCTGAGCAGAGGACCCAGCTAAGTCAAGCTCTGATTCACAGAAGCTGTGAGACAATAAATGTGTATAGTTTTAAGCTGTTAAATTTGTGATAACTTGATATGCAATAATAGATGCTAATACACAGCCTCATTCATGGCCTCTCCCAAATTTCAACAAAAATTCTTAGGAAATCACATACAAAAAAATATCATAACAATGTCATAACATACTTGACTGAGAGTCTATCTATTCTCAGAATCTTGAAGAGACTGTGCCATGAAAAGAACCCATGCCATGTCAATTATTCTATGCACTAAAAGAAGGGCAATGGTTATCTATTCCTGCATAATAAACTGCCCCAAAACTTCAGAAGTTTAACACATCTGTTAGTATTTATTCTCAAAAAGTTAAAGGTAGAATTACCATATGACCCAGCAATTCTACTCTTAGGTATGTATCTGAAAGAACTGAAAATATGTGTTCACACAAAAGCTTGTACACATATGTCCATAGCAGCATTATTTGTAGTAGCTAAAAGGTGGAAACAACTCAACTGATTGCATGGATCATCTGATGATGAAGGGATAAACAAAGTAAGGTATGTCCATATGATAGAATATTATTCAGCCATAAAAAGGAAAGAAGTGCGATATATGCTACAACATGATAAAGCTTGAAAATATTATGCTAAATAAAAGAAGATAGGGGTGCCTGGGTGGCTCAGTCGGTTAAGTGACTGCCTTCAGCTCAGGTCATGATCTCAGGGTCCTGGGATCAAGCCCCGCATCGGGCTCCCTGCTCGGCGGGAAGCCTGCTTCTCCCTCTCCCACTCCCCCTGCTTGTGTTCCCTCTCTCACTGTGTCTCTCTGTGTCACATAAATAAATAAAATCTTTAAAAAAATAAATAAATAAATAAATAAAAGAAGATAGACACAAAAGGTCACATAATGTATGATTCCATTTTATACGAAATGTCCAGAAAAGGCAAATCCAGAAAGACAGAAAATAAATTACTGGTTGTCAGAGGATAGGAGAGAAGAATTAGGAGGTACAGGATTTATGTTGGGGGTGATGGAAGTATTCTGGAATTAGGTAGTGGTGATGGTTGTGCAACATCATGAATATACTAAATACCACTGAATTGTACATTTGAAAATGGTAAATTATATGGATATGAATTTTATCTCAAATTAAAAATTTAAATAAAAATAAATAAAATAAACATTTATTATTTCTCACAGTTTCCATGGGTCAAGAATTTGGGAGTGAATTGTCTGGGAGATTCTGACCTGAGGTCTCTCATAAGAAGTTAAGATGTCAGATGAGGCTACTGGACTAGAGCTGGAGAAATAGTTTCAAAAGTAGTTCACTCACATGGCTATCATATTGGTGCTAGTAGTTGGTAGGAGGCCTTGGTTCCTCTCAATGTGGGTTTCCTCACAGAGCTGCATGAGTGTATTTAAAACAGGAAGCTGCTTTCCCAAAAACAAGTGATCAAAAAGATAGCAAGTCAGGAGACGCCGTATCTTTTATTTCCTACCTCAGAACGAAGGAAAATACTTTCACAGAAAGTAAGAGATTTTGTTTAGCTTCTAACCACTTTTCTTTCCTTATTAAGAAAGTCAAGGTCTTTACCAACTAGAACACTGAGAATATAACCATCTATTACAGGAATGACAGATAGACAGATAGATAGATATCAGAATGTTGTTTTCTATCTCCTATTCATTGTACTTTTTCTACATTTTCAGCAACTATAATTCCCATTAGCCATGTCAGCATGAAATGGGGAATGGAGGGAGGGGTTTAGGGCAGCAAAATCAGGTAATGCCATCAGGTAAAGGATAGTAGGTGGAGCTGGAGAAAGATAAACCCTGGGAAAAAGGCATACAGGAAATTATAGATTTTCACAATATCATCTGTTTAGTTACTTAGAGAGCCTGGCAGTGGGGGTAGAAGTCTATAGCGTCTCAGTCCAGCCAAGCCACACTAAATGAAAGCACGCTAGATTCTGCTATCTGAAAATAGAATACAACCAGATTCAAGGGGCAAAGAATGAGATCAATGACCATCCATCCACTTACCATATCTGTTGGTAGAAATAGCGCTTATTCAAGTATAAGTCAGTAGGGAAGAAAGCATAAAGCTGATTTTAAAAATGCTTTAGAGCAAAGAAAAAGGAATTGTATACTCAGTGTAAGAAGAAACCTCTGAACATAATCTGAGATCCAGAAAAAGAAAATTCTAGAAATCTGTTTGCCAGTTTAGCAGGGTATAAAAAAATAAGACTCTTATCATTAAAAAATTTATCATAGAAAAACTCTTACAGAACAATCTAAGATGGAAAAGAACAGGATGAGATGAACATGGAGATGAGTGAAATAAGAAAAGATATGAAACCAAATATATAATAATATTTAAATCTACATTTGGAGGTTAACATTTACACTATGAAAAAAATGAGGGAAAAGGAATGAAAAAAATATGATTTTTAAAAATGATAGTTATGGACAACAAAGAAAGAGACTTGGACAGAAGAATTATTGATGTTTCTTCCAAAGAAGAAAACTTGAGACAGAAGCAGTGATCAAAGACCTATCTTAGGAACATTTTTCTGAGTTGGAAAAACACTGGAGTATGAAAGTTAGGAAGGAAAGGGTTGACTCCTTCTCTACCCAAGGGAATAAATGACCTCAATCAGACCTCACTGTAAACATTTCAATGATATTTTTTCTGAATAATCTTTAGCTATAGAATGTTTTCAACAGGATATGCCTGGTCTGTCTAGATTGCTTATTTTGAATAGAGTTGGAATGTCTGGATTTGAGGAACATAGCTAGAGAATAAGGGGTAGTCATATAAGTATTTTCCTATCCATGTGTAGTTAATGGAATATAAATGAAATGATCCTTCAAAACCAAAATGGTTCCCTTTGTGAATAAGATTTCCACGCATGTTGTTCAAAATTAATTAGTTCCACACAAATTGTTTAAAATGCATTGGTCAATCCAAAACCAAAACCCAAGCCCAAATTGTTAAAAAGAAAAAAAAAAAAAAGGACATTTTTGCAAACTTTTGCAAGCTTTTGACTTCAGG
Organism: Halichoerus grypus; assembly: GCF_964656455.1. Taxonomy (NCBI): domain Eukaryota; kingdom Metazoa; phylum Chordata; class Mammalia; order Carnivora; family Phocidae; genus Halichoerus; species Halichoerus grypus. The sequence continues at coordinate 56,614,649 of NC_135725.1, forward strand.
CTCCTCCAGGAAAAGAATGCTTTGTTTCTACGTGGTGTTTGCCTCTATCCTTTGAATTATTAGGAACATTTGATGAGGAGTAAGATCTATGATTCCTGAATCTGCTTTGACTTTTGCATTAGTACAAAGATTGAAAGGATGCATCATGTTCCAGGCAAGACTAATGACAGTAATAATTGTCAATTACTATGAGCCAGGTACTGTGCTATGCATTTTACATCCATGCTTTCATTGAACCTTAACAACAAATCTAAGCAGTAAAGTCATTATTGCACTTTATGTTGAGGAAACTGAGGCTTAGAGAGGGTCATCTGAGGTCATTTAAAGGTCTCAAGTAGCAAGAGTTTGACATTCAGTCTATGCTATTCGATTGCCAAGCTTGAGTCCTTAACTACTGTACCTCCTGCCTCCTTTTGGAAAAATAGATACATGCACAGACATATTCTGGGAAATATGTACTCTGAAAAAAGTTTAGAATTATATGGATAAAGAAAAAACCTTACAGGGATATGTACAAACATGTTGTGCATAAAGGAACCAGGCTGGCCTCAGGCTTTTCTTTTCCAACACTAGCGCCAGAACACAATGGAGTAAGATCTTCAGAGTTTTTCGGAGAGAAATGCTCCAACCCAGGTTTTAAAAATTCACTCAAATGGATGTGAAAGCAATCAAAGGACCATCTCATGTTTGTGAGAGACTAAAAGTCTCTACTCACCTTTCCTCTTAAAAAGCAAGAAAGCAGGCAAACAATAACCTTTAAGATTAAGAGACCAATCAAAATTAAAGGGAAAAATAGGAAGATGTAAAAGAATTGGCAACAAGCATTGAAAACATTTTGAAATAAATCTAAAGAATTATAACCTTTGTTACAAAATGGAATATAGTTGTCAAATCGTAATCCTGGCAGAAAAAAAGATCATATAATATAAAAACAATTTAATTAAAGTAAACTCCAGATTATATTGCCAAAGACTAGAAATGGAGATGAGAAAAGGAAGTGTTACTTCTTCATTCATATATAGAAGAAAATCTGAAGATACCCATTTCATTTCTTATTTTGATAATTAGAAAAAATATAGGTTAATAATATTTTTGAAAAAGTTGAACTACTAGTGATCTTCAAAAGCAGAAGACAATAAAAGGAAATCAAATTACACAAGATATAAGAAGACATTATCCTTACATATGAGGATAATAAAATTATAAAAGATGTAAAAGCAGGTACATATATGTTAACTAAATTCTCTATGACTCAGTTTCCCCATTTATAAGTAGGACTAATAATACCTACCTGAGGAGTTGTGAAAATGAAAATGGTTAATGTACATCAAGTGTTTAGAATGATGTCTGACATACTGTAAGTACCGTATTAGCTGTATTATAGGGGTGCCTGGATGGCTCAGTCGTTAAGTGTCTGCCTTCGGCTCAGGTCATGATCCCAGAGTCCTGGGATCAAGCCCCACATCGGGTTCCCTGCTCCGTGGGATGCGTGCTTCTCCCTCTCCCACTCCCCCTGCTTGTGTTCCCTCTCGCGCTGTGTCTCTCTCTGTCAAATAAATAAAATATTCAAAAAAAAATATTAGCTGTATTATGGTATTACACTGTATTTTTAAAATTTCTGTAGTAATACAATGTTACTTTTTAAAGTACTCTACAGTAAGCAGATGTTACTTTTCAAATTGAGAAGAAAAATAAATGTTCCTTTTAAAAAATTAGCAACAGTTTTAGGGCAAATTTTTCTTTCCATCTTCCCTTCTACTATACAAAAATAATCAATTTTAAAAATTATTATTCTAGGGTCGCCTGGGTGGCTCAGTCAGTGAAGTGTCTGACTTCGGCTCAGGTCATGATCCCGGGGTCCTGGGATCAAGCCCCACATCAGGCTCCCTGCTCAGTGGGGAGCCTGCATCTCCCTCTGACCCTCCCCCCTCTCATGCTCTCTCTCTCTCACTCTCTCAAATAAATAAATAAAATCTTTAGAAAAATTATTCTATATATATATATATGTTAATGTAGTGGCATAAAATTTGAGTTTGAATTTTAAGATTCTTTTCCATAATAATTGCAAGCCCTCTATTTACTTCTCCAAAACTTCTACATTGCCCTTGGTTAGATTCCATTTTTTCTTCTCCAAATTGCACCCCAGGGATTATAGGCAACAAATGTGATCTCATAAACTTCTAGAATTATAAAATATGCATTAGCAATTTCAACACTTAAGCATTATGTTAGAGTCCAAAAAATTTGCTATGTCCTAACATCAACATTACCTAAAAGAGGGTCTGAAGAATGTAGCCCACATAATTTTAAATGCTTGGAGAATCAGTGCTATAGCAATAATTGTGACAGCAGATATTAGTGTATTTTCCATACCTTTCTTTTTCAGGTTAGGTCCATAGAAATAAAGTAGAGGAATGTTCAGAAAATATGAGCACAAATGTATGTGCACCTACACTCCGACCTACCCAACCTAAAACCCTTGGATTGAAACAATGAATATTTGCAATGTGAACCCAAGCAGATTTTTCCATTCCCGGTTGTGTTGCATACCTGGAGTTTTAGTTTTCAAAGGGTATAAAAGGAGAAATGATGAGACAGATGTGAGACAAGCTACACAACACTGCCTACCACAGAAAACAGTCCCCTTGCAAAGATGGGCAAGCACCTGTTTTTCTAATTAAAGTTATCTCAAATTTAGGAGGGCAGAAAAAAGGAGTGATCAAAAGCTTTTCTAACTACATCACTGGGGGCACATTCATCAGTGTTTCTGTTCGTAGAAATTCACACTAAACCACAGCATATGGGCTTCTCTTTGTTTTCTGGTGTTGTCTTTTTTGTACTTTTTCTTAGGCATTTTATTGGGAAGCTTTGGGAGGGCATATCAAGTACTTACTAACATGGAATCATGGAAACTCATTACTTCATTTTAAGCCATTTTTTCATCAGGCTAAAACTTTAAATGACACAATCTGAACTTCAAAATTGCTGTTTGGAATTATACCTCCCTTATGGTTCTAAGCACACCTCTTCAGCTGAGTTCTAATATCCCAGGATTAGGGAACTATGTTAGCATCCACTACTCCCCATGCCTTTAATGATTTTATTCATTTTTTTTATATCTCCTCTCAGTCATCCCCTTTTCACATTGAATTCCAAGCTTTTCAACCTTATTCTCTTTAACCAACACCCTATTGCCTTTGATCACAAAAGCATGTTTTCCCAAGACCTTCATAGGAGGGAGTACTCAGGAGGCTAATTTGGTGCTCAAAGAGATATTCTAAAATATTGGTTCACACAGTGAAGGAAACCATCAACAAAACAAAAAGACAGCCTCCTGAATGAGACAAGATATTCGCAAATGATATATCCTATAAGGGGTTAATATCCAAAATACATAAAGAATTTTACAACTCAACACCCAAAGAACAAATAATCTGATTAAAATGGGCACAGGAACTGAATAGACATTTTTCCAAAGAAGACATACAGATGGCCAATAAACGCATGAAAAGATGCTCAACACCACTAACCGTCAGGGAAATGCAAATCAAAACCACAATGAGCTATCACCTCACACCTGTCAGAATGGCTAAAATCAAAAACACAAGAAATAACAAGTGTTGGTAAGGATGTAAAAAAAAAGGAACCCTAACCCTACACTGTTGGTGGGAATGCAAACTGGTGCATCTACTATAGAGAACAGTATGGAGGTTCCTCAAAAAATTAAAAATAGAATTACCATATGATTCAGTAATTCCACTACTGGCTTTTTTACCCAAAGAAAACAAAAACACCAGTTCGAAAAGCTATATGCACCCCTATGTTTATGGCAGCATTATTTCCAATAGCCAAGATATGGAAGCAACCCAAGTGTCCATCCATAGATGAATAAAGAAGATGTGGGGAGTGTGTGTGTGTGTGTGTGTGTGTGTGTAATGAAATATTACTCAGCCATAAAAAGAATGAAATCATGCCATTGGCAACAACATGGATGGACCTAGAGAGTATAATGCAAAGTGAAATAAGTCAGCTAGAAAAAGACAAATGCCACATGATTTCACTCACATGGAATTTAAGAAACAAAATAAATAAGCAAACAAAGAGACAAACCAAAACCAAAACAAAACAAAACAACCCCAGATTCTCAAATACAGAGAACAAAACTGGTGGTTGCCAGAGGGGAGGTGGGTGGAGGGATGGGTGAAATAGATAAAGAGGAGCAAGAGTACAATAACCTGGGACACCCAGGTGGCTTAGTCAGTTAAGCATCTGACTCTTGATTTCAGCTCAGGTCATGATCTCAGGGTTATGAGATCAAGCCCCATGTCAGGCTCTGCACTTGGTGCAGAGTCAGCTTGAGATTTTTTCCCTCTCCCTCTGCCCCTCCCCCTGCTTGCCTGCGCTCTCTCTCTCTCTCTCTCTCTCTAAAATAAATTAAAAAATAAGATCTTTAAAAAAAAGAGTACATTTACCTTGATGAGCACTGAGAAATGTATAGAATTGCTAAAACATATCACACACCTAAAACTAATGTAACACTATTTTAATTATACTTGAATTTTAAAAAATTAAAAAATAGAAATAAATAAAAGAATAAGTCATCATTGATGCAAAATAAATAAGTAAATAAATATTGGTTCAATGTCTATTTAATGGCTGTCAGGAAGAAACCGGCTTCTATTAATAAGAAAGGATACCACTTGCTTTATATTAAAAATGTAACACCATCAAAAAAATTGAAGTGCAAGCAGCTGACAAAACATTTTCTGAGTATTCACAGCCTCTCCCACTTCCTCCTAACAAGAATAGATTCTGGCTGCTGGATAGGCAGCCAGACCCTCCTTGGCTCTGCTGCACCTGAGAAACAAGCATGTGTTTGGGGGGTAAAAAAACAAACCTAGGGGCGCCTGGGTGGCTCAGTCGGTTAAGCGTCTGCCTTCGGCTCAGGTCATGATCTCAGGGTCCTGGGATCGAGGCCCGCGTCGGGCTCCCTGCTCTGGGGGGAGTCTGCTTCTCCCTCTCCCTCTGCCTGCCGCTCTGCCTACTTGTGCTCTCTATCTCTCTGTCAAATAAATAAAATAAAATCTTAAAAAAAAAAAAAAAACCTAAAGAAACCAGAGAGATTTGGCTATTCTCCATAATAAAGGGCTCAAGTAGAAAGGAAAGGAGGGAGAGGAAGACCAGCCACAAGGTTCGGGATTAAAAGACTTTGCAGGAGAAAAGAAAGAGGAATCATTCACTTCAAAGTCACTGAAAAGAAGATGTGGCTCATATATACAATGGAATGTTACCCAGCCATCAGAAAGGATGAATACCTACCTACCATTTGCATCGACATGGATGGAACTGGAGGGGATTATACTAAGTGAAAAAAGTCAAACAGAGAAAGACAATTACCATATGGTTTCACTCATATGTGGAATATAAGGAATAGCGCAGAGGACCATAGGGGAAGGGAGGAACACTGAATGGGAAGAAATCAGAGAGGGAGACAAACTATGAGAGACTCTGGACTCTGAGAAACAACTGAGGTTGCAGAAGGGAGGGGGTGAGGGGATGGGGTAACCAGGTGATGGGCATTAAGGAGGGCATGTGATGTGATGAGCACTGGGTGTTGTATGCAACTAACAAATCATCGAACACAACATCAAAAACTAATGATGTACTATATGTTGGCTAATTGAACTTAAAAAAAAAGAAGTCACTGCCGATGTGTGTGTGTGAGTGCTGTGTGTACGTCTGGGTCTGTGTGAGAAGGGGATGAGATTGGAGAACGTTCTCTCCCAGAACACTTACTATTTATTAAGGATATTCTGCCACTTTGGCATTTTGTCAAAAGACACTGAGAAGATATGAAATGCTTCCAATTGTATTTCCCTATCCTAATCCTGGGATGTATTTTTTCATTCACATAACACCACAGGATGATAGGTCCAAGTAGGGCTCCCGATACAAGTGGGTTACAAAGATAAGGCTTTTATTAGATAGACTGACCATATAAAACAATTTAGTATCTTGGAATTGCCCCCATTTCACTGTTTTTCCATCTCTTATGATTAGACAGCCATTTGCCTCTTGATCTTCACCAGTAACAGCAATAAATGATAACATGCAAATATAGATGCAGTTCAAAATATCTTTAAAACCTTGTTTTTCCAGATTTTCTGATAGTAAAACATTTCCTAAGTTTTTTTTGCAATTCTTGTTTTCTCCATAGATTTTCTTTGTGATTTGTTTGAACCAGACCACTTCTTGAGAGGTATATTTAAATTTTACATATTTACATGGCAGCTTACAGTTTAGATAATAAAATAAATTACCCACTTCAGATAAATAGCACCATGTCATGTGTCATGGGTTCTGTCCCCCACAAAAAGATATGTTGAAGCTCTACCCTCAAGTACCTCAGAATGTGACCTTGTCTGGAAATGGAGTCTTTTAAGAAGTAATGAAGTTAAAATTGGTCATTACAGTGAGCCCTAATCCAATATGACTGGTGTCCTTATAAAAAATGGGAAGTTCAGACACAGAGACAGACATGCACTAGGGAGGACATGTGAAGAGATGTAGGGACAATACCATACGAAGGTGGGGGACTGGAGTTCCACAGGTAAACCAAGGAACATCTGGGGCTACCAGAGCTGGAAGAGGCAAAGGAGAATCCTTACACTACAGGTTTTAGAGGGAGCATGGCCCTACCAAAACCTTAATTTCAGACTTGTACCCTCCAGAACAGTGAGAATAAATTTCCATTGTTCTAAACCACCCAATTTGTGGTATTTTGTCACGGCAGCCCCAGCAAACTAACACATCATGTATTAAAACAGTCTCAGCAGGGGCGCCTGGGTGGCTCAGTTGGTTAAGCGACTGCCTTCGGCTCAGGTCATGATCCTGGAGTCCCAGGATCGAGTCCCGCATCGGGCTCCCTGCTCAGCAGGGAGTCTGCTTCTCCCTCTGACCCTCCGCCTCTCATGCTCTCTCTCTATCTCATTCTCTCTCTCAAATAAATAAAATCTTTAAAAAAAAAAAAAAAAAAAAAAAAAACAGTCTCAGCATTTCGGCTATCGTTACTGTCATGAGGGGACTATGGGCTTGGATGTTCTCAGGATTGCTATGGTTTCTCACTGTACCAGGTAATTTGCAGTCACTCCTTGTGAAAGTATTTGATAGGTTAAGTGTCTTCCCTATGAGGAATTTTTGTCTCTTCTCTTTTCCTTCCTTCCTTCCTTCTTTTTTAAAATTCAACTTGATTATGTTGTCTCCCTCAGCAAGATTGGGTCAGTATGCATTTTTCTAGTATTTAAGGAATTGCTCATGGAAATCTGAGTTAATTAGAACCATATCCTCAATGTATTCTAATTTAATTTTAGCATTTCAACCAGATGCCCAGGTTAGCCTCCTGGCTCATTGTCAACCACTTAATATTGCTTGGCTCAGCCCCACCCCTCGTCTCAACCCTGGGGCAGGTCTCAGGAATAGAATGAAAATGTCCCTTCTCTCATTACTAGTTTTTTCTTAAACTGAAATTTTAATTGTGGTTTATACCCCAGCAAAATGCTCCTGGCTTCAACATGGCTGCATCAAAATGGCTAAGTCAGAACACTTAATCAAAATATTGAATACCTGCCCCAAACTAGCAAACCAAGAGCAAGTTAGCAACGCTGGTATCCAGATACACTGAGAGTGATCCAGGTTCCCACCTCAATGATATCCACTCCCTGAAGGCTGTGGAGGAAGACAACATATGTAACATGCCCTAGGGGACCTTCCTCTACCCTAACACACGCCCTCCCCCACTCCTCAAACACACTCCAATCCTGGATCTGAAGGGAGGCCTTAGGTGGGGCTAGAACTCCAGAAACCCAAGTCATAGAGATCAAGACAGAGGCAATGCCTCATTCCAACTGGATTTCAGGCTGGTGCTACAGGTGGTCAGACCAGAATTGTTACAAGGCAATAAACGAGTAAGCATCAGATGGATTGTATCCATCTGCACTCAGCCATTTGCGTAACAACTTCAGTCTTTACCACAGTCTCCTACTATGTGCATTTTTATTTAAATGAACTTTGGCATAAATTGAGTGCAATGTTTCCCTAGCTCTTCTCCCCACCCATGCCCCCTGCAATATGACTTTGTAGCTCCTCCCACTTAGAGAGAGAGGAACTAGCCTTGTGACTTGCTTAAACCAATATAATGCAGCAGAAGTGATGGTGTACCAGTTTCACGTGGCCTCAAGAGGCTTGGCATATTTCTGCTGTATCTCTTGGACCCCTGGCTCTGCCATAGGAAAAGCCTGGCAAACCTCATAGGGGATTGTGGACCATGAAGAAGAAAGAAGGGGCTCCAGCTGACAGCTAGTCAACCCCCATAGGCTTAGCCACTTAGCAAACCTGCAGCTGACCACAGACACATGGAGCCCAGTTGAAACCAAGAGACCTGCCCAAATGAATCCAGCCCAGATTGCTGAGCCAGAAAATCATGAGCTCAATAGTCATTCTTCTTTTAAGCCATTAAGTTTTGGAGTAGTTTGTTTTGCAGCAATAACAAATTACAGCAATAACAAAAACATCCTTCCCTTAATGATACAAAAAATTGTCAGTGTGATATTTTTTAAAAAATAACTGTGAAATCATGAGTCTGATATGCTACTAATATATTTTTCTAATACACAATAAAAAGAATATGTAGTTATTAAATTCTCTCACAAATGTTAAAGAAGTTGGAAAAAAGAAGATACTATTCCAGGCAAGGCAGATGGTCAAGAGGACACTTAGAGAGGAGAGGAAATTTAACTAGATTTGGAAAAACATGTAGGATGTGACTGCATTGAGATCAGCCAGGACAAAAAATTGGATTAGGGAGGAATATATTTGTATTCTACAAATATACAGTATATTTGTGGGACAGTGAATAATTCAGCTTGGTTAAGATATTGTTTTGTGAAGTTCTAAATCTGGAAAAAGAATTTGGTTTTGAGAAAAACCTTAATGGAAACTAATGTTTCCAGTTGAAAAGCCAAAAAAAAAAAAATCACCATCTGTTCTTTCAAGCTAAGACCAATGTATTTCAACACATTCTAACCTCATTTTAACCTAAAGGAGTTGATTTTTAAGGATCACAACTCTCTTTTAAAGTCCTTTTTCATAGTAAGGAACAGAGAATGACTTGCCATTCCTACATTAAATGATTTGGACCCAGTATGAAGCAGATTCTAGAACTGGTAATAAGGTAAACAGAAAATGCGAGTAACCAAAAGTTAGGGCACCAGCTGATGCTCTTATTCAGCAACTGATGAGCTGTGTTACTTTAAGCAATGACATATCTCTGGCTCTCAGCCTCCTTATTCATCAAATGCATAAGGTTAAACCAGATGATCTCTAAGATCCCTTCCAGCTCTAAAATTCTGTCATTCTCTGTCAGAGGTTTAGCAAGACAAGCAGTCATCAAGAGATGGTCAAATTCAGTGCTGATTCAGCCCACTGGGCTGGAAGTGCTTCTGAGTTCTTAAGGGCAGAGCATAATGTGGTCCTGGTTTACCAAGTCCCGAGTGATGCTCAGTGTATAACAGCTCAGTGTAACTCAGGATCTTCTGTGTGTGTGTGTGTGTGTGTGTGTGTGTGTGTGTGTGTGTGTGTTGAAGTGAGGGTGAATAATGATAAAGTTAGGGTCTTATGACTATATTATATTTAGTCAGTCTGAAAGATTGTTATGTTTCTAAGAAGCACTTAGGATATTTCTGGAGATCGAGTCACACTTTGCCTGCAAATACTGTGGTCAGGGTCAGCAAATTTCCAAAACCAGAATATCTTTAAAGGGAGTTCCTGGTGATCTTGTCTTGGCAATTCAAAACAGCATTCTGTCACAGCACTCAAAACAAAGTCCAGTGTCACTGGAATGAATGATAAATAGGAAAAGAGGAGGAGAAGAGAAAGCCTTCTTAAAATTACCACTTATTCAATATCCATTCATTCACTCTAACCCTTTCTGGATTCTAGGCACCATTGCAGGCACTGGGGATACAGCAAGGAACAAAACCCACAAAAATCCCTGCCCTTATGGGTCATACAATCTGTCTCCAACTATTCCTTCTGAGATAGGCAGGACATGTCTATTATGTACACATCTGTTTCTGTTCTGTTTGTTGTTTGCTATCTTTTGTTTTCTTTGGGACAGTAAAAAGTTGGCAGGTTGGGGGTAAGTTTCTGGTGGGGATGACTGGAAGACTGAGGACAGCTGAAGGATACTTACTTGGTTCTAAAACCTTGACTTGCTGCATTTGTGCATTCAATCACCAATAGAGATACACAGAACCAGATACAGAGAACCAACTACACAGAAGCTAAGCTCTGCCATTTACAAAAAAATGTAAATAAACCAGATTCCCTGCTCCAAAGCTATTCACAGTTTAGTTTTCCCAAGTGAGAGAAAGAGACATGAAAATACATAATTACAGTTATGTATTATCTATCTGTAGAAGGGTACACAAAGAACAGACTGCAAATAGGGGAGCAGTTAACTCTGCTGGGGGAAACTTCAGGGACCTCTTCCCGGAAGAGGTTTGGTAACCTGGGTTTTGAAGAATGAGTAGAAGTTTTGTTGCAGGCTGAGAGGAAAGCAAGTGCACAGGGAGGACAGGTGTATTATGTTTGGAAAGTAGTGGTGGTTCTGTGTGGCCAGAACAGTCATTCTCCACCTTGTTGCATATGAAGATCACCAGGAAAACTTTTCCAACTACAGATACCTTGACCCTACCACTAGATTGATTAAAAAATCAGAATATTTAGGGGTAGAGCACAGGCCTCCACAAAATTTTAAAATTTAAATTTTAAAGCTCTTCAGGCTCTAAACAACTCTAAACTATGGCCAAGGTAGAAACTATAGGCTAGAATAGCATTTCTCAAATTTTAACGAAAATTAAAAGAGGTTGTCGATCCCCTTTGACTTGACTTCTCCTGGGGTCATGTCCTCTTGAGTCTTCCCTCCTTGACTTGAAGCACTGCATTCCAGCACCACCTCCATTCCCATGCCACACCCTACTCCCACCCCAAGCAGGGTGCAGTATCCTGGTCCTTGGCTTTTCCAGGAGGAGGCACTAGGGAGACAGAGCTGAGAGTCAGACACTAAGTCTTGCTAGGTGACCAAAGCCAGCTCATTTACCTCTGTAGGCTTCAGTTGTCTCATTTATTTAATCCAGTCTCAGGAATTGGATTAAACAATCATTAAGGAAACCCAATATAAAATTTTATAATTGCACTGAAAGCATTTGCTGAACATGATGACTTTACTGAAAATATATTATGCAATCTCAAGCCTTTTTTTCCCTGGATATAGAAGAAATTTATTATTTTTTTTAAACACATAACCTGTCTTTATAAGCTCAATACCAAGGTGTAAAAAGATAAGACTTTTGAAATATTAACTAATGTTTTGCCCCCAGATTTCTCCCCTCTGCCCTTCTCTCCTATTCCAGTAGGTAGACAATCCTGTGCTTCCTGCCTCAGGGAGAGCTGTGACACATTTGAAAGCAGAAAAATGGGTGTCTTCCCTGCTTTGGTTTCCGTAAGTCTAAGCCTTTAGGGCAGTGGCTACAAAATGGTGGCCCTAGGCGCAAAACTGGGCCATGGAAAGTTTTTTTTGTCTGACCTGCAGTGACTATTTTTCCAAAATGAATTCATTTCCAACATTTAAAATCAGAAAGGTTTCCACAAAGTGAAAATTTCCAGCTTCTTCTTGAAAAACAAATTGGAAGACTTGGTAACTTTGGACCTCAAAGAGAAATCCAAAGCATCCTCTTTTCTAGATCAAAGCGTCCTGGAAAGAAGCAAGGCCACAGAGCCTTAATTCTGGCAGGCAGAGCCACACCCAGCCCCAGGGACTCATCATGAAGATAGTGGGGAGGTCGGCCAGGGCCAGGACCAGCAAATAGAAAGTTCAGTGGTAACATATGTGGTCCCACAGGCAAGGACTCAGTGGGATCAAGGATGGATCTCAGCACATGACTTTGTACACAAATGACATAAAAGACAGATACCTCCGATTAGGCCCATCTCAGTCCTAGGGAGGCAACTCAGTTCTAGGTAAATGCCCCAGAATTGACACACAATCCCCTGGGGGCAGAGAGAGAAATAGAAAATCCCAAACATAGAGATTAAGTCTTTGCCACACAACAGGAATGGGGGTTCAAAATAGAAATTAATTTGAATTTTAGAAAAGTAAAAGAAATGCATATTTTCTGCATGCCTCAGTTTGGGACTTAGATATGTACCCATTATAGAAGGCAGTCAAGACAGTAGGATTTTACTTAATATTTGTTTTCTATGTGCACACACCCTTTAAAAAATGACATCAGGTATGGGTGAGAACAGTGGTAAGAACAAACAATTGTGGCTGCATCTTCTCTTCCTGAGTGAGACAAAGAATTGGCTCATTTTGAAGAGTCTGGAGATAGATTTGATCTGGACACTGGTGGTTCTTGACATGACTGGATCATGGACTCCTTTGAGTAGCTTATAAAAGGTAGAGAACTTTTGTCCCAAAACCATACATAGACACCAAATCGTGTGTATAATTACAGGGGCTTCAGAACTTGTCCGCCTTTGGAAGCCCATCTGTGGACCTTAGGAAACAAAACCTTCCCCACAGGGGCTGCCTATGCCTGCCACTCTCCCTGTCCCCATTTTCTTCCAGAGAGTTTCAGTGGATAAAAGAAAATCCTCAGCCTATTTGGAATACAAAGAAAACTGCCTCCCACAGTCTGTCACCCTGGCACCCTCACCATCTGCAGCCATTTAAAGTGCTTGCCCATTCCCAACCCCCTCGGAGCCGTCTTGTACGGGCCTCTTCCTGAAGGTCAGGTGTGTTGAGCTCTGCCCTGAGCACCTCTTTGGGACTGCCTGACACCAACGCACATTATAAATAGAAGGGGATGAGGCCCTGAGTGCTCACCTCACTTTTGGCAGGAGAGGCTTAGATTTGCTGCCTGTCAGGAAATTCACTGTGAACACAAAAGTATACTGGGCAAGAGACGCTCAACCAGAAAGGGTGCAGGAGTATGTGGCCGAAGGTGAGGCAGAAAGCGCACTGTGCCAACTGGAAGGCGTAGCACACTGTTCAGTTGACTCAGCCAATGCAGGCCTCCATCCAGTCACCAACACCACATTGATGGAGCCTCCTTTGTGTGGACAACCGCTTTGACTTGATGGCACCGTGGAGAAAAATAATAGAAGCTAGCAACATGAGTCTGGTCATGGAGGACTCCCTCACCCATCACACATACACTGGACACTATTGTGCCTCAGACCCTGGGCCAGGTACTCTGGAATCCCAGGAGCACCCACATCCCTGCCCTCCAGGAGCACATCCACCCTGCAAGAGGGTGGGGCCAGGCAATACTCTGTACTCAATGTGGTCAGCCCCTGGCTCCACTGACCTACTGTGAGGCCTCCAGCAAGTTGCTCTCCCCTCAAGAGCCTCATTTTCCTTATTTGCAACATGAGGGTGTTGGACACGAAGATCTGGAAGGCTCTCTTCCAGGCTGTAAAAATTCTCTGATTCCTTTGGCCTACATAAAAAGCATTTGCAGGAAATTTTATTGCTATCTTTGAGCCACTAGATGGCAATTGTACTTAGTTGCAGAGTAATGCTGACTTAGAAGGATCATTGTTGAAAGAAAGAATGAAAAAGAAAGAAAGAAAGAAAGAAAGAAAAGAAAGAAAGAAAGAAAGAAAGAAAGAAAGAAAGAAAGAAAGAAAGAAAGAAAGAAAGAAAAAGAAGAAAGAAAGAAAGAAAGAAAGAAAGAAAGAAAGAAAGAAAGAAAGAAAGAAAGAAAGAAAGAAAAGGAGAAAAACACAAAACAAAAAACAAAAATGGGTTACTTAAGTTAGAGAGGAATTGTGTAGAGTTAAATAGATGAAACTGAAATGCAAAGTAGCTAACAGTGTCTGCTATCCGTATAATAAAATATGCTTAAGCAGTTATCAAACCAATATATCTAACTCGTCTGTGCTGATTCAGCAGGCACTTGTCTCGTGGCTGTGGTTTGGGAACAGGCAGCAAACTGCTCTGCACTGATGTCAAGAGACCTACTTCTAGTCCCAGCTGTTCCTCTACGAGGCTGTTGGACTTTGGTGAATCACCCATCCTCCCCATGTCTCCGTTTCTGCATCTTTAAAGGGAGAAGGACCTCAACCATACTCTGTAAATTAGCCCTAGCTCTAACATTCTACAATTCTCCAAATAAGACTGCCAAATGCCACTTAATAAAGATTTCCAGCACTAAATATGGATGAGAAATTCCAATATTGTTGACCTCTAGGACAAGAGAAAGAAGCCTTATTGCCACATACACATTTTCAACACAACATGCTGCCACCATCATTTGAGGCAGCTTGGGAAGTATCTGCCCCTGGCCAAAGTAGTCACTGCCAAATTAAGGTAAATATCCTTTAAACCTGAAATTAATCCTTCTGCTCGAGGGAGTGTGCAACAGACCAAACTTGTCTGGCAGACAAACTGTCTCATCCATGAGCAGGCAAACAGCTTCCAATGGAAGTTCCACCGGAAAGCCCTTTCCCAGGCCACCACCATTTCTTTTTTCCTTCGTCACTCCACCTAGCTTCATTTACTCCCATTCCCCTTCCTCTGGATGCATCAAGCTTCACTCTGCTGGTGGGGAGGGGGGTACGCATGGCTCTCAAGAACAGAAAATATCCCTTGCTAGTGCCATAGCCACAAATGAGTTAGCACCCCAAACCAAAGCCATTTCTCAAAGTGTGGTCTATTGACTATGTGTATCAGAATCAGTTATGCTAAAAATGCACATTCCAGGGGCACCTGGCTAGCTCAGTCAGTGGAGCGTGTGACTTTTGATTTTGGGATTGTGAGTTCAAGCCCCACATCGGGTGTGGAAATTACTTAAAAATAAAATCATTTTTAAAAAATGCACATTCATGGGCGCCTGGGTGGCTCAGTCATTAAGTGTCTGCCTTCGGCTCAGGTCATGATCCTAGGGTCCTGGGATCGAGCCCCGCATCGGGCTCCCTGCTCAGCGGGGCGTCTGCTTCTCCCTCTCCCACTCCCCCTGCTTGTGTTCCCTCTCTCACTGTGTCTCTCTCTGTCAAATAAATAAATAAAATCTTTAAAAAGCAAATGCACATTCAAATCCTACCTGGATCTGTTGAGGCAGGATCTCTATGGGAAGCCTGGAAATGCATTTTCACAAGCATCCAGATGAGACTAAAGTTGAGCCCCATTGCCTCACTACAAAGCCCCTCATCAAGGTCAAGGTTACTTGAGGTACAGGCAACTTAGTGGAATGCTAGGCACTGAGACTGGAATAAGGGCTAACAGTGCATGATTTGAGAAGGTATACGTGGTATTTGTTGAAACAGAAAAAATGTCAGAGAGAGGTTTGCAGTAGCTCATGTGGGGCTTCGCTGAGTGGCAGTGCTTTTGTAGAATGCAGGCCTGCTCATTTTCTTTAAAGGTGGAGAAATTTACATTTTCCTTCCCGAATTCATCAGAACCAAGGGCAGCAACTCACCCTAATTAGCCATCTCACAAGAGATCGGTAAATAAACTAGAATGTTATTTCATTAATTACAAGGAAAGGCAGAACAGCTAAGCAAACTGGAATATTCATGTCAGCAAGCCAGAGAGTTGTTTTTTTAGAAAAGTCTACATAAGAAGGCAAATTACCATTAGCAGTGGTTTGATGAGTGTGGAAATTAGATGATGTTAATGTCATGAGATGTGGTGACCAGAGACACAATCTTCACCAAAGGAAGGGAGAGAACAGACCTCCTTGCCATTTAACTAAGCACCTGCTATGGACAAGACACTGTCCCTATTTTTAGTCTTGTAGGAATACACTTGGCAAAAGAACAAGAATTTCTTTGCTAGCTGGTCTGAGCACCCTGTGTGTGAAGACCCAGTGATAAATCCTTGCTCTTTTTTGAGGGGGTGCAATTTTTTTGCTAGACCCTGGCGGCCATCACATGTGTCAACTCCATCTTTATTCTGTTTAGTTATAAGACAACTGAACAGGATTCTTGAGAAGCACCTTAGTCCTACTCACTAATAAAATGTCTTAGGGCAATTTCCTCTGCAAATAGGATTCTAATTCATTACCCATAATTTTGTTTGCATTTTTAACCTAATCTGCAAACTTACTAAACACATATTTTAGCAAAAGGAGGTATAACAAGTGAAATATTTGTGTTCCTACTGAACTATGTTCAAATTATGCACACTTGATTCTTAACATCTCTTCTAATTTATAGCTGAAGCAGCCTTAAATGGAATGGAGCAACCTGTAGCTTATTTACATGCAATGCACATCTAACCTATCCACACCTAACTGAGTTTCAGACTCAGCTTCCAGTCTAAGTCACAATGGTGTGCATAGCCTCCCTGACATTCCATGGGTCCACTTTGTTACCATTAGTCACTTGTCATGTCAGGTCTACTGATGTGATCTGTCCTCTTGAGGTTCATAGGTTAAATTTTTCCTATAATCAACTTAAATTTAGAGGAAAGCACAAAGCCAGAGAAAGCACATGTATTGAAGGCTTGCTTATGCTTGTAACAGCTGCTGGGACAGCTGAAATAGAAAACACTGGCTTCTTTCCCAAGATCTTATGTTTAAAATAAAAATATAATATCATGGTCAAAGCTCTAGAGAAATAATACTCTTAAGACCTGGTTCACATTTTCCTATTTCAATGAAGAGAATAGGATTATCACATAGAAGAGGGCCTAAGGCACAGATAATACAAAATAAATAATTTACCAGACATTTGTGTTTTCATTTGTAATGCACTTTTAAATTTTACAGTACAATGTGAAAATAGAAGTAAAGTGTTCTGGAAAACACATTTTAGTGTAAGCATTCTCTGACCACACTATCTTGTCTTTCCAGCCTTCCTCTGACCCTACTTATTCTCTGATCTTCACAAGATCTTCAGCAACATCTTCATTTTAACTCAGCCCTTCACTTTGCATTGATCCTTTCCTGCTTCATCCTTCCCTCTCCTGCCCAGATCCCATGGCCCACCACTTAAACTACTCTCTATCTAAATAACCCAACTTCTTCATCCCTTTGCCCTGCTATTATTTCTGTTTTTTAATCCGTAGTCCTGTATTAACCCAAACATATCTATCTTCTCCAGCACTGCACATTGATAGCCAAGCATTAAAGAAATACACACCACTGGGTGGATTGGTTCTACCATAGGGTTAGGATTTTCAGTCTCATCTGAGTCACCAGTGTTTCTAGCCAATGCTGTTTGTTTCCCTAGTCAGTGTCCTTTTCCTCTTCTCCACAGTAGGTCCAAACTTGTGCCACTTTTCTAATGCTCCCTAGCCCACCTCAAGTATCCCCACTTTCTCTAATGAGATTGAGATGACCACGATGAGGTCCCTCAGTTCTCCACCCGCATTCATGAGTTTGTCTGAACCCATATCCTTCCCTCCCTAGTGACTTGGAGGACGTATGCCTCAAGGCCAGTAGTACCACAGGGCTCTTGAATTTACTCTTCCCCATTTCTATCCAGGAAGTTGTTCTATCAATGATTCATTTGTTCTGTTTCTTCAACTTCTCCTTCCTTCTGGTTTTATCTCATCATCACTTAATCATGTTCAAGTCTCTTCTAAAAAATAACAAATAAAACTCCCACCATCCTGCATGCCTTCTCCGGGATTCATCTTCATCTCCATTCAGCTTTGTCACTTCTTTGCTATCCATCAAATCCTGCATCAGATATGATATGGCTTCTGCCCCACAAATCCACTGAAACTGCTTATCCTAAAGTCATCAGTGACTTCCTCATTGCTAAAGCCAGTGAGTAGCTGGTTCTTTCATACTTGACTTCTCTAAGATATTTGGCATCACTGTCTGCTTTCCTCTTCGAAATTCTCTTCTCTAATTTCCTATAGGTATGTAGGCTGTAGGTATTCTGATGACTCTCAAATCATATCTCCAGCCCAATCCTCTGCTTGGAGGTTAAGACCCCCCTACTGAACCGCACGCCAAATGCTTCACCTGGGTCCAGATGCAACATATTCAAAATGGGTCTCATTTATTTCTCCCAAAAGCTCTTCCTTCTGTGTGCCCCAATTGCCAAGTCAGGAGCCTGGGAGTCATTCTTAACGCCCTCTATCCCCAACCACCATCCTTATCGCCAATGGTTGCGATGTTCTTTCTACTCTACTTCCTAAAAAGAAGGCCTCATTTATGACCTACCCATTAAAAGAATCAACTGACTGTTCTCCTGCTTCCCATCTCACCCTAGATAAATCTTATGTGGAAATTAGAATTATGTGGTTTCAATCTGCTCTTCATCTATAACTTCTATTCACTGAATGAAAACATTGGACTTGGGAAGAGTGAACCCAGCTGCAGTGAAGGGTGCCAGGTGTCAAGCTGATTTCTTTTTTCAATATTTGTGTTGAACAGATGAGATTTTTTTCAAACTATAATCATCTTGAATTATGTATCTTTGAGCTGTTTTAAGCAGAAAAGTAAAAGAAATAAATGTGTAAATGTTCAGGAGAAGATTGGGCCATGAAAATCAGCACAGTGAAATCATTTGGTGGGACTAAGCCAGGTTCTTGTAATAAGAATAAATCTCATCCATTCCCTCTGAAATGGAGGGACTTGGGGTTCTAAACCACAAAGTTCCATCTTTGTGCTCCAAGTGAGACATGAAGATAAACCAGAGGACAACAATGTGCCTGCCACCCCCTCATCAGTCTTTCTGACACATGGGTAGATAGTCACCCCCACGACTCAGAGCCCTACTCTGGGTCATCATGATGCATTTTCCAAGAACCATCTGGAAGGTATTTGGGAAAAGAAAGGCCTAGAGGACTTCAATGTTTATGAAACATTTCATGTTAATCAGACTCAAATTGTTATATCAGAAAAATTAAAGGGAAGCAAAAATGAACTAAATACCATCCAAGATTCATTTCAGCTCAAAATTCTGTAATCTCTTTGAGTCACTGGTTTTTAACTTTGGCGACAGTGGGGGTGGGGGATATGCTGCAAATTCCCTTGCGAATCCAGTGGAAAAGATGGATTCTCTTTTCTGGAAGATGTTCACACACACACACACACACACACACACACACATATAGCTTTATGTATAATTTCAGAGGTTTCATACCATCCCAGTTTAAGACCTCTTATCTATCTCTGGGCACTGATTAGGGATGAATTTGAATATAACTGAAAGATTTCCTTTTGTAATCAGATAAATATAAGATTCCTACCCAGTACCCCCCTCAAAGTACCCAGCCTCTCAAATTTGTTCCTCTTCCATTTCTCGAGGATTCTTGCAGTGGATTTCCCTGGGGTGCCCAACTCTCAGCTCAGCAGAGAATACTGTTCCCAAGCCACTGTGTCTCAGACAAGAGCCTCTGAGGCACTTGATCCTTCTCCTATCTTCATGCCCATGTCCATGGGATTGGCTGCACCATGGCACTGGTTGGCTTTCCTTTCCAGTTGGACCCTAAGGCTATTATCAGATTTAGAAACTGGATCAGAGTGGGATGTAGGAGGTTAAAATGTTTCAAGCTGTTCCTTTCCTAGAGAGACAAGAAAAAATTGGTCTGGTTTGCCACAGGTTTGAGTCAGAAATAAGGGGGAATTGTTGCCATTAAACTGAAGCTTTTTTTTTTTTTTAAGATTTTATTTATTTGACAGAGAGAGACACAGCAAGAGAGAGAACACAAGTGGGGTGGGGGGGCGCGGGGAGAGGGAGAAGCAGGCTTCCCGCTGAGCAAGGAGCCCGATGCAGGGCTTGATCCCAGGAGCCTGGGATCATGACCTGAGCCGAAGGCAGACACTTAATGACTGAGCCACCCAGGCACCCCACGTTTCTAACACTTAAATGTTCTCAGTACTCAGGTCACTCCACATCTCTGCAAATATGGGAGAGTATTTGGTATTTGGGGAAGCATTATTCTCACTGCTTTGTTATCACTACTGCCATGTGGGATCCAATCTCTCTGTCACTGATACCCACTCTGGCTTCCCCACATCCTTCACTTTCTGGGAATTTCCCTCTACATGATTTCCTAATGGCTGTTTATTTACCACTTGCATTTCCCTACCATTCAAAAGTTTTTTCAAGAATTTCAACAAATACAATTTCGTCTGACTCCCTTTTTAATTCCAAGCCATGAGAAACTATTTCGCATGTCATAACAACTAGATAAACATGAGCTGCAATTTCTCCAACTGATGAGAAAGTCCAATTTTGTTTCATGTTTTTTTTCTGCAGACTCGTAGAAAACAAAATGTTGGCAGAGTTCCATGGGGAAAAATAAGAATTTCAGCAGTTTCACCTAATTCCATTACATCATCATTTCCCAAACTCACCAGTTGTCAGACCATATTGCAAAATGTCACCAGCAATTTCACTATTTCATATATTATAGAGAAAAGAGAATTTTGTTGGGTGCCTGGAGAGAAAGCAGAAGAGGAACTTGTACAAGAGAAGTGTCACATGCGGTCATGGGTACACTTACCTCCTACAAATTCTGATAGGTGCAGAGAAGATTTTGACAAAGTGTTTCTGTTCATAATGTTTATTTTTTAAAAAGAACAAAACTGCCAGCTTTAGTTTGTATCAAGGAGCTACCACATGTGTTTGGTGTATTGTGTGGAATACAATACCCATGAAATAGACACTTCCTGTGGATCTCAAGAGTAGGGCCTATCTGCCTGGAGCTCCCTACCACACACACACACACACACACACACACACACACACACACACGTGCGCGCGTGCACGTGCACACATCCTCTGGTTCATTTCAGGGCATTCTTCATGTTTCACCAGATTGGGCAAGTGATTATAAACCCAATGTGGGTGGAGAAGAGACTCCACAACTGAGGATGTGGTGCCAACCTGTTTTGAAAAGAGGAGGAACAGTGAGAAATTAGCAAGCATAAGTTTCAACAAAAACTATGCCTTTCTCTTCCTGCTCCAATCCCCATGGCACTGAAGACTAAACCATTATTTATGTATGTAAGCAGTGGTTGAGAATACAGAATGCCTGGATTTGACTCCTAAATCCAATGGTTACTACCTACTACTATCTCACAGATGTCAGATAAATCATTTAATTTCTTTTTGCCTCAGTTTCGTCATTGGTAAAAGGGAGAATAGTAATAATAATAATAATGATAGTAATAATAATAATCACAATATCTGAGTAATAAATAAGATACATAAGAAATAAATGAGTTATAGGGGTGCCTGGCTGGCTCAGTCGGTTAAGCGGCTGCCTTCAGCTCAGGTCATGATCCCAGGGTCCTGGGATTGAGCCCCACATTGGGCTCCTTGCTCCACAGGAAGCCTCTTCTCCCTCTCCCTCTGCCTGCGTGCAGCTCCCCGTGCTTGTGCTCTCTCTCTCACTATCTCGCTCTCTGTGTCAAATAAATAAATAAATAAATCTTTAAAAAAAAAAGAAAGAAATGAGTTATATAGGCAGCACCCTGTGTCTAGCACATAATATGTGCTATACAATTACTTACTATTCTTGCCTCATATGTTTAAACTGTTTTACTGGGACAGGATAAGTTTTTGAATTACAATCACTGTCTTTTACAACTACACTTCATTCTAATCTGTGACTCCTTCCTCTCTCACTCACTGGACCACCACTGTCAAGACGTGAAAATGACACTAGGGATGATCCCTTGAGAAGAACGCTTGCCAGCTTTCTCTCCCTGATGCCTGAGAAAGGATTAAAAAGCTTCTCTGGTCTGAGGTTTAAGGGAAGAGTTAGAAGGGAAACAAAAGAGAAGAGTCTGGTGATGGTATCTGAGGACGGTCCTTGGGCTCTGACATGCTATAAATGAAGACTCCCCCAAGACTTGCTATAAATGAAGAAACAGTAGAACCCCCAAACAAGAGGGAACACCTTAGAGGAGAACAGATCGCTGCCCTGCATCCCAACTGGACTGGGTAGTGCCAACTTCACAGAACAGCCTAGCACAGCGTGGCAGTAGCTCAGCAGAGATGGTTGCAGATGGGGTTGAAACAGGGAAGACCTAAAATATCCCCATTGGGTTTGCCACTGATCAGAAAGGTGTAGGAGCAATAGACCCTCCCTGTGCCCCAGAGGAGTGTGGGGAAGTTTCCCTGGGGAAACGAGAAAGTCACCTTACAGGGATATTAGAGTTCTGACGCAGGGATAGCACGGTGGAAGGGGGGAGGGTTACATGGCTTGGGGTCAATTCAGAACTTGGTGTCTCCGTAGATGCCAGTGGGGCAGGACAGCAGTGCCCGAGCATAAAAGGAAGTTTTGTACTATCAGTGTGGAACGATGCCAATAACCAGGTGCCCGATTCTCTTCCCATTGATGCTGTGGGATGCTACATGAGGCCCCTGATCTTAGATGCCAACTCTGGATTGAAGGGTGGGATCAGGGAGGACGAAATTCTGGCTTACTCAAGTGTAAGCCTGAAATGAATGGTTTTACCTGAAAGTAACCAAGATTAAATTTCCTGCCTGGTGGTAAAATGGGGCTTGAAGTAGGAGAATAACTTGAGTTGCAGAGAAACAAGGAGCATAAGGACTGAAAATACTTGCTAACTTATCAGAGAGTGGAAATGGCTAGGACTCATATTCTAGATGCCCTGTAAATTGACTAACTGATGCCCCACATTCCAAGATGACATTGGGAATTCTGTTTAGGCAGTCTTGGGTTTCTCCACTTTCCTTCTAAAAGAAGAAGCCCTCTGTGCCTATAGCCTGCTAGAAATGCCAGAAAAATAACAAAGTAAGACATGATAGTAACAGAGGAAGTAAGTGTATGTTATTTACATGAAATTAAGGAGCAACAATATTGCACCTACTGCAAGCAAGGAAAAAGGCAGACAGCCTGGTAGATAGAGTCCTGAATTCAGGTCAGAGGTCCTAGGTTAAAATCCCATCCCTCCCCTCTTACTTAACTGTGTAATCCTGGGCAAGCCGTTTAGCCTCTTAGAACCTCAGCCTCTTTATCTAAAGGTGTGTCTCCAGATCAGCATGAAATGAAAGCAGATATGGAAAGTACTCTCATATAGCCAGACCCATGTAGGTGCCCACTGAGTATCTGCTAAAGAAAAAAAGCCCTTCCTCCAACTCCTTGATTTCCAAACCTGAACGGATTCTTCCCCCAGGCTTACAGTCCTGTGTACCATGCATACTTCCATCCCTGTTCTTGCCCTGAATGGATGGATGACCCAGAACCATGATGCAGCCCCACACTAATTTGAGTGTTATTTGCTCTTTAGATTCTGGTAGCCCTGCTCCTTAAGCCTGAGCCCCCAACACTGCCAACAACCGCCCCCACACACACACACACTCACTCCTCACCCCTCCCTTACCAACCATGCCAGTGAGGTCCCCGGATGTCAGGGGTGAAACCTGTCCTATATGGCTGGAGCCACTGCAGATGTCTCACCCCAGAGACATCTTATAACCAAGAAGGGAGAGGCTAGCTAAAATAAAAGGACAGGTTTGGCTTTATAATTAAGCCAGAGCAAAACTGCGCAGCAACATCTTATTGTCCAATTTAAGTGGTGTTCCAGGACCGGTGCTGAAGGGGAGTCTGTGGAAGAAGCAGAGACAATGAACTCCACTCTCCATAATAAAAGGAGCAGAACCTGGGAGAGGAAGGAGTGCTTTTAAAAGGGTGGCTCTTTGCAAAGTTCCTGGGGCTGGTGGAGAGCAAAAAGGGGGTGCACAGGGAAAGAACCAGAGATGGAGAGGCACCCTAGGGGGTTTACCGGTGGGAGGCCTCACTGCCTCCCTGACAGCTTGATGTATTTCAGTGCCAGAAACTGCTGACCATACCCTTTCTGTTCAAGTTAGCACATTTTGTTGGCTTCCTTATAGGCGTTGAGTTATTCTGTCCTAGTTCCCCGTCTATATTCACTTTACTCCCTTTAATACACTTACGTCTGGGTCCACATTTTTAATAATAAATTCAAAATGTCCTGTTGTCAGGGCTTTCAGGGAAGGAAAAACAAACCAACAACCAAGTGACTACAAAGAAGCAGTGAGGGCAGCTGGAATTGCACTGGGAGGAAGGCTCAATTCAAGCTGCACTCCATGAAACCTGGAAAACTCCATCAGCTTTTCCAGTTGCTCTCCAGCCTCCACATCCCCAAGGACCTCATTGTCCCTAAAGAAAGCCATTAGCATGCACAGACTAATGAGACCCTTCAGTCACTGGAACGGGAGAGACACAATGGGGAGTCCGTTTCTGCACACTTGGCAAGAGAGAGGCTGCTGGAAACACCTGGTCCTCTTCTCCACACCCCACCCCCCAAGCTCCAGTCAGGGCAGTACCGGCTGCTTCAACCTTGGCTGCCTGAGGCCTTCTGCTAAGACAGACACCCCCGAGGAATCAGAAGACTCCTTCAGTTGGTCCCAGCCACCATCTGGGACTCCTACTCCCAGCCAGGGGACACCGTGTCACAGTTTCATCCTTGACAATGGCTTTGGGGGAGGTCTTCTTGGAAGTGAAAAGGAGTTTTTCATGAAAACTTATGTTAAAACACTAAGAGGGATCCACTGTTTGCTTTAGAAATAAAGCATTCCTCTCAGATTATGGTGGTGGGGAAGGACACATCACTACCATGGCAACCCTTATGTACACATGGATTCACCTTCATAGACTAAACTCATTCAGTTGCGACTCACATTTCCTCTGAATGAAAGCCCTTGGTGGCAGAGGCAGCCTATTCCTGTGCACACAGAAGCTGTGTAGCAGCCCCTCATCGCTCTGTGGAACCTCAATGCCCAACAAGGACCACATGGCACCACGTGGCAGTTTCCTCCCATGATAGCACCAGACCATCTCTACTTCCACAGAGCATGCACCATGAGTTCTAGTCAATACTTTGTAAGTCTCAGGAGCCAAGGCATCCACCCAGTGATGCTGAGATTCCAGAATGACTATCTCACAATTCTGGGCAGGGCAGGGGGGCTTACAAAACAACACAACTTTAGTCTCTTCAGGAGCATCTTGCTCTATATCATTTTTACTGTGATTAATCAGTGGGGATTCAGGGCTTGTTTATAGCCTCTGTGAGCCGGGATAGTGAGTCTCTCCCTGAGGAGGCATCCATCCTTGGTTAAAGATTAGCTCCTGGGTGGGCATGGATGCTCCCAGGTAAGCGTGTGCCTACAGCCAGCCTTCTGCAGTGAAGCCCAGCTCCTCTATTCTCCTCTTTGTCCCAAATAACAGCACAGGCTTAAAAATGACAACACACGGGTGCCTGGGTGGCTCAGATGGTTAAGGTCTGCCTTTGGCTCGGCTCATGATCCCAGGGTCCTGGGATTGAGTCCCACATCAGGCTCTTGGCTCAGTGAGGAGCCTGCTTCCCCCTCTCTCTCTGCCTCTCCCCCTGCTCATGCGCTCTCTCTCTCTCTGTATCTCTGTGTCTCAAATGAATTAAAAACAACAACAACAATAAAGATGGACATGCACATGCTGTAGACAGCAAAGAGAAACCGGGGTCCTGCTGGGCTGCTTCAGCTACACGCATGTCCCCCGAGGAGAGAGAGCACCATCCTGAGCTTCACCGTGAGGAGGAACACAGGAAGCCCGCTTTCCAGCTTGCCGGGAACTCTGCTAACTGCTTCAGAGTATCACCTCTTCAAGAACAACGCTTGCCCCCTCCTCCTTTGGGTGCTTCGTTTACTTGTTTCCCCAAGGTCAGCTGACAGAGCAAATCCTCCATTTCAGAGGAGGCAAACCTCCCAAGTGTGCCCACCCAGAATGCCCAGTGTCTCTTTTCTCCATCCACAGCACCTTTCCTCTGGGGGCCTAGGAAAAACCTCCCTCTGCTGCTATCTGATGTCGACATCAGCTTCCTACACCAGGTCCTTTCATTCCAAGGTGGGTTTAACACTTTTTCTGGCACAGACAAAAGGAGTCTGAATGTAGCCATTCAGGGTTATACTTCATTTGTTTCTGCAGTCATTCATTCATCAAAAGTTGTGGGGTTCCTACTTAGAAGCAGAGCAGTGGTGGTAGAAATGAGACCACAGATTCGGAAATTTTTGGAACTTGGCTTTTGCACTTACTTAAATTACGTGCCAGAAGAAATGACAGAAGCATGTATCAGCCTGAAGCTGGATGCCTGCTTCACTTCAGCTCAGTTCTGCACACACCAGTGTTTCCCGGGTCCCCCTTTTTATATTGAGCATTACCCAGTATCTACCCTTTTCTCCTTTCTAGAATTGTTTTGGGATTCATAGAGGGGAGAGGCCCTTGTGTTCATAAGCAAACAAACTTACATGTTGCACTTGAAAAGTGACTCAAGGGTATATTTTTAAATCCAGGGAAATAATAGTAAACAAAGATAGAATGCACATCTGATAAGAGATTCAGATACACATTTGGAAAGAAAAGGAGTCATTGCATTCCTTCAGAAGAAGGATGGGGGTATGGCACTACAGATATTTGGAATCTTTGAGTTTCTAACTTTTAGAACACATGACATAGAGTTCTTCCAAATTCTGGAGTCTGAGGTTCCTCACTACAGGCACCCAGGGGACAGACACAGCTCTGGACTTGGGGTCAGGCTCAAGCTGACTGCAATAATGGTGCTGACCAGAGAGAGAGAGCAAGACCCTACCACCAAGGGGCTCACAACCCACAAAGGCAAATGCTCGAAACAGAAGTGCAAATGTCTGCCAGGACTTTCAACCCTGGTTGTGCATCAGAATTGCTGGAGACACTGTGAAAAAAACAAAACAAACAACAAACAAAAACCAGTCAGGCCTGAGCTGCACCCAGTCTTCTGAATCTGAATCCTAAGCTTGGATACCAGCTCTATTGCCAAGACTTGCTGAAGCCTCCACATAACATAACTCCCTCGCCTGTGTACCTGTACCTACTTCCCTGGTAGGTTTTTATCACACTCCTCCTTACCCATGTGTTCACCTGCAATCCAGGTCCTGCTGGACTCTGAGCCTGATAAGTCATAGAAATACTTGTCATATGACTAGAAGGCTTCCCCCCTCCCCCAGAAAACAGCTGGATATTCAAAATTAAAGTTAATAGTTGAGTTTTTACATGAATGATTGGAATCATATGTGATATTTCCTTTTTAATTGGGATCCAGGCATCTCATTTATCACTCCAGAACTTAGAAGGAAATTTCCTAAGACTGCTATAACATACCGAGACAGACTCATTAGTCTAGGCAGTGACCGTGGCCTAAATCTTTTTCAGCAGTGGGACTGAAAGGTGAGCCCGGGGAAGGGGAGAGCTGTCAGGTTCTGACTTTCTCTCTTGGCCAGTGACTCATTTGCAGCTGCCACATGACAAGGGGGCCCAGAGAGTAGATGGGACACTGTGAGCGTCACCCAATTACCAATTTTCACATTTCAGAAAGACCTAGAAATAGGAAAACAGACTATGATAAGCCCTAAAACCACATCACATCTCCTCTTTCCATACAGTTTACTTTCAATTGGCAATGTCATCAGCTATGTCACCCAGCAATGACATATACTATTTCTCCTGAAAACCCCTCTAGTAGCAAATGTCCCATGGGGTCACCTTCTCAGTCAGCTGAGTCAGAATCACAGAACTCTGGAAATGGAAACCTGACAGAGATCTTCCTAATAACAGCGGAACTGTTAATATTTCTTGAGTACCTACTGTGGGCCAGCCACTTCAGACATTTTATTTCATAAAATCCTCACACGAATCCTGACATCTAAGTTTCATTGTTTTCATATTTTAGATGAAAAAAAAAACAGACTTGGGAAGGTGAAGTGATCTGTGCAAGGTCACATATCTAGTGACCCAGAGCCATGTAACCTAAAAGCCCCCATTTCTCAAAGTGGAGATTATACACAAGACAGCACGCCTAGAGTCATAAGAAGCCGCATAAACACAGCACATGCTCTGAAGTGCCAATTTTATTCAATGATAAGTAATTTAAAACACTGTTTTCATTAAAGCAAACATGCATTTATCCGAGGGAGGGAGAATATGAATTTGCACAAAATGTAAAGATAAAACATGAAACTTTAGGAAATTCTTACTTGTGGCAAGCTACTTCTGGTTTTGCCTCTCAGACCCCCAGGCTGTTACCATATTTCCCAGCCAGGAGGAACATTCCCAAAGTTTTAAAAGCAGAGCCATAAACCCAAACAGAATTTAGGAATGGCACCCCCAAGTGGAAGATGGGGGAATGGTGCGTCATTAAAGAGCAAAGAGTAGTGACTCCATTTGTGAGGAGGCTCAATTTCAATGTCCACCACTAAAGGAATATAAATCCTATAAGGCCATGAGTTGCCAAGACCCCACCCATCTGACTGATGTTTTCAGGAGGCTTCCAAAGCTGTCCAATATGGAGATAAGAATCTACAATGAATGAATGAGCCAGCGGCAAGCCCTACCTTCCCCAAACTCCCCAACACACACACACACACACACACGCACACGCACACGCACACGCACACACACATCACTTCTTGTCTCTATCCCTCCCACCCCAGACCTTAATGCCCCTAAGTCCTAGGTATCTTTTTTCAAAAAACACACAGAATCATCTTTGAGGTGACTGCAATCATCCAGGACCTGATTTTAAGGTAGGTAGGTCAGCCTATACTCTGTTGAGGCTTGAATTCCTCCAGAGAAGTTAATCAGTGAATTCTGAAAAGAATAAAAGAAAGGACTCCAGCCAGGCCCTTGGCCCAGTAGAGCTGGGCACAACTGCCTGGCCTCCTGATATTAGTTGAAGTGAATAGGTTTAACAAAAACAAAAAACAAAAAACAAACAAACAAACAAAAAACCACTGAATAAGGCAAAAAGAAAGCATCACCGGGTCGGGCTGGAAAAGAGACCTGAGCCACAGGAAAGGGTAGTGGCACCGCATCTACAGACACGCTGCAGCCAGTCTGTGCCATGCTTGGCTTCCCGAACACATCTGCTCCCCCACCCCACTGACCCACTGGGCTTTGCAATTCCCTTTGACTGGGAGGCTCTCCTTTCCACTCATTGCCTGACTAATTCCTACTTACTCATTAAGCCTCAGCTTCAATGCCACTTCTTCCAGGAAGATTTCCCTGATTCTCTTCAGCCTAGCAACTCGTTTACTCCCATAATACCCCTTATTTTCCCCCAGCCTAGTGTCTATCAGACTGCATTATCATTGTCTATGTACTTGTCTGTGAATGCTACAAGAGCATGAATCCTCAAAGACAATGCCCAGCACATTGTTAAATACTCTATGAATGCCTTCTGAATGAATGTTAAAGACACACTACAAGTCCCCAAAGAGGACCACTGGGCCACAGGAATATATTTTCTGGCAACCCAGCTACCTTGAAAGCCCACAGCAATAAGAGGCTGCTTTGGAGAGGACTGATAAAGGAGAGGAGCTCAACCTCACACGTGCACTGAAGACACAGAGATAAAACAGAAAAGGTCTTGACACTGGAGACACTCAGTCTAATGGGGTAAACTATTAGGGACACAACAGTGAAGACAGATTGCATTGGTACAAAGCTTAAATGGAGACAAATGTGAAAACCAGACTGGGTGAGCAATGCCTTTGCTTACATACTCATCTTACTGCTCTAGAATGTCTCACTAGACAAAGATTTTAGAAGGAAATATTCATTAAAAAAAAAGAAGGAAATATTCATGAGAACTTTGATACAACTAATATGCTATTCATTTGTAAAATAATTGAAAGTCAGCAGAACTCTTTCATATATATATCATTTTATTTCCTTTTACTCATGCATCAAATATTTTGGGGATGCTTCTTTATACTACACTAATATCTACTATTGGGCTAGTTGGGAGGGTTCAAAGATAACTACTTTTAAGGAGCTTGGATTCACATGGAGGAGATAACTAATAACTGTAATTCAAGGCAGATAGAGACGGGGCTGGGTAAATCAGGATTATTTCTGTTGTAAGTGACTCAATCTGACTTAACTAACAAAGGAAACATATGTCTTACATAACGTCTTACGTCTTACATATGTCTTACATAACTTATCCAGCTTTAGCTTTATCCAGGGGCTTGAATAATGTACACCAGTCCCCTCTCTCAATCTCTTAGCTTTGCCTTATGCTGGGGTAGCATCACTCTCAGGCTCCATCATGGTAGCCACTCACAGTTTCTGGCTCAAATATTCCAAGGCCTGATTTGACCTGAGAATAGAGCTTCTCTTTTCCCACAGGTTTTAATGAAAATTGGGGGCTGATTATCCTTGGCCTGAGTAATGATCATATACTCTCTCATGAGCCAATCACTGAGCCATGGAATGGAATTAGCTGACTGATAACCCTAGGTCACATGCCCCTCCTCTAAGCAGATGTGGGGCCAGGCCCACCCAAACCACATGGGCTGAAAGGAGAATGAGTCTTGAGTAGCCAAGAGTCCTTAACAACAGTCTGATTAAATGCTTGAGACTTAGTCCTCATAACAGCTTTGTGTTTTCACCCATTTTACAAATGAGAAAGACGAGGCTAGTAAGAGCAAGAACAGGACTAGGATCTGGTCTTTGGACTTAGTTCTGGGCCCCTTCCATTTGTGTTTGTTGGAATTTGGGATGGGACCATATTTCCTTGGGTGAAACATTATAAAATGTTCATGAGCGTTATAAAACATTTCACATCCATGGCTCTAATACTAGTGACACCTGCCTCCCATCATTGTGACAACTAAAACTGCTCACACACATTTTCAAAGGTCCCCTTGAGAGGCAGCACCTCCCTCTACTTGAGAAAAACTGAATGTTACCCAAGCAAACCTTATTATCAGGAGTTTCATCCTTCTCAAAGTTCCTAAATGTAAGCTCTAACATTCGGTTTCAGAGATAGACTGAACTTTTGATTGGACGTCTCTCAAAGATCCTCTAGTCCAACCCTGCAGGGCAGCAGTTCTGATGTAGAGGAGAAGGGATGAGTGAGGGTGGCAGGGAAGAAGATGGGCAAAGCATGTACTCTTGGAAGGTGAGTGTAAAGTGTTGGAGGTGGTAGGTCTCAGTTTCCCATTAATGCTCCTCTGCTTCAGATACTAAAATCACAGAATTAACACATTTTTATGATCAGGATTCAAGCTGTTTCTTAGGGAAGACAGTATTATCCTCCCTTACTTGAGTAAGATAAGAAATTATGGGCCTGTGTGAGGCAGAGTGTTCAATTCTGGACACTACTCACTAAGAAAGATATTGCCAAATTGACTTGTATTTTGATGGAGCAAACAGGATAGGTGGGAATTTGAAACTAGCTCTTGACATGTAGAACACGTCATGGACCAGGTCAGACTACACCTGGGAAAACATTCAAAAACCTCCTGAGATACTGAAGACAATCATCCAGGAGTAGAGTTGGAATTACTCTATACAGCCCCAATAGGTCGAACCGGGTCTGATATAGGAACAGAAAACACTTGAGCAATGAGAGATGTCTAAATGCAGAATGAGTCATCTGGTAAGGTAGTGAGTTCCCCACTGCTGGAGGTATCCAGCATCCTGAGGTGATGAAGTGGGTTTGAAGTTTAGCCTCTTAAATGTCCTCAAACAACACAAAATGGATGAAGTTTTAGTGCCCCACACACTGCTAACAGTGACTACATAGAGCATGTGGGTTGTAAGTTATGCTCGGTTTCTACTGGAATAACTGTAGGGTAATACCCCTTCTCCCCTATCCAAAAAGCCTATCAGAACATGAGTGAGAGAGACATTATTGTAGCATAATTTTGAGTCTGTTCTAATTCACAAAGGAAAAAAGGACATCTCTAACAAGCTTTCATATTTTATTGATAATGCAATACTTTTATCCAAGCAAGTAAGCACCTGGTAACTACTGGCCTCGGGGGTTGCACTAGATGATCTCTAAGGTTTGTCCAACCAAAAGTTGAATCTAAACCGAAGGCTAGAGGGCCTACAGGGTGTTTAGTAATTTACCCACAGGACTTCTGGCAGGTATGACATGTAGTACTGTGCTTCTGCCTATCTCATGGGCGACAAGAGGCCCATAAACATACAAAGGTTAAAATGACTTTATACTTCCCCCTAGAACTGCCTAGGGAAATGGTGACAGGTTTTAGAAAGCAATTGTGACCTCTCTATGCACTCCTTTGTCTGCAGAAGTACCAGTTGAGGCAGCTCTCTTTGTAAAGGGTCATCTCTGTCCGTTAGCAGAGCTCGGAGATAGAAAAGACATTTGTCACTACCAGCGTCTAGCAATGAAGACATTTCAAATCAGAAATGCTATGAGATTGTGGGACGCCAGATCAGATATTACAGAGGCTGGAAAACTCCCATCTTGCCTGAAAATGCCACGTAAGGACCTCTCCCAATCTTTGATCTTTGAAGCCACTGGAGCCAAGCTAGCTGGCCATCACATATTTTCATGACATCAAGTCCCTGTGAGTGGAAACACTGTTCTATTTTGTACCATAGGATTTGGCATGATTCTAGGTCACTGCTTTGTTGAAATTACAAAAAAATGGATGTTTCTGGGGGACACCAGGGGCATTAGAGATTGTTGGAATCAATGTACAGAAATGTGAAAAAGTGGGACTTAGTCTTTGTCAAGAGGCTCAGAGAGTGACTGTACCTTATTATTTCTGGTTCTCATCAAGAAACAAATGAATACCGGGGCACCTGGGTGGCTCAGTCGTTAAGCGTCTGCCTTCGGCTCAGGTCATGATCCCGGGGTCCTGGGATCGAGCCCTGCATCAGGCTCCCTGCTCCTCCGGAAGCCTGCTTCTCCCTCTCCCACTCCCCCTGCTTGTGTTCCCTCTCTAGCTGTCTTTCTCTCTGTCAAATAAATAAAACCTTTAAAAAAAAAAAAAACAAAAAAACAAATGAATACCTTATAGCCACCACTGCCCCACATCTCAGGATTCTAGAGTCAAACCTTTCTCCCTTCTTTTCTCACTCTACACTTCTCCTTGGAGTATAAAATGTCCTTTCAGGGCACCTGAGTGGCTCAGTCATTAAGTGTCTGCCTTCAGCTCAGGTCATGATCCCAGGGTCCTGGGATCGAGCCCCACATCGGGCTCCCTGCTCAGCAGGAAGCCTGCTTCTCCCTCTCCCACTCCCCCTGCTTGTGTTCCTGCTCTCACTATCTCTCACTATCTCTCTCTGTCAAACAAATAAATAATAAAAATCTTTAAAAAAAAATGTCCTTTCATGATGATAATTATCACCTAAAGTCTATACCATCTTTCCATGTATTGGTGCTGAATTTCAGACCTGTATATCCAACTACTAACCAGTCATCTTCAGAAGTCTGGATGTTCTCAAACCAGAATTCATCATTTGACAACTACTGACCCTTCCTTCTCACCTCCCCCCACTTTCCTACCAACAAACCAGTTTTCCTCCATGTACTTCCAGTCTTAGCTGGTGGCACCACCATTGGCCCATCAGAAACATCGTTGTCCCACTGGACTCCTTTTCCTTCACCACTGAGGTCTCAGCAATCTTCACCCACACTATTTCTTTGATTGGAATCTTGACCTCTAGTTAAAAAATCTCTGTATGATCTTTCTAAAACACCAATCTGATCATGTCAGCCTCCACCTATCCCCATCCCCACCTCCACCTCCCTCCATCTCCCCACCCCCACCTCCACAAAATGCTTCCAATTTTCCTCATCACTTGTGGAGTAACATCCAGGAGGGATCCAACCCTTATATTTTCTCCCATTCCCCCTGCATTTAATCTGTGTTTTAGATTTATCCATCTTTAATCATCTCCATATTCCATACTAGTTCTTGCCACTATATCTTTGCTCTTATTTCCTCCACCTGATGCTTTTCCCACTTCATCCATCTGGTAAATTCTTATTTGTGCTTTAAAACCCACTGGTGTGCCACCTCTTCCTGGAAGTCTTTCCTGACTCTCCTGCTCCTTTTTGTCTCTTCATTTTACACCTGCAATCTCTATTCTTATCCCTCTATTGTCACTGGAAGTCCTTTAATAAGCCATGAGCTTCCTGAGAACAAGGATTGTGCCTTAGTTTTCTCTGCCTGTTCGGTTCTGGGTACTGAACCTGGCAAACACTAGAAGTAAATGACTCTGTAAGTGTAAAGGAGATGCTCTCAACTACACTCTAAAGGGGAGGGAAGGGAGAGAGGAGGACAGATTTTTTTTTTAAACCATCAACAATGTTTCTGGTCCTTTAAAGATGGACATTGAGATTCACCCCTGAAGGCACACGATTTCTTCATTTCTGGAAGACTTTAATGATCCTTTATGAAAAATTGAAGCTATGATCCTCAGTCCAATGAAGCGCTTATGGAGACAGTGAGGATCCAAACTACTCCACATGAAAATATAAGTGGTAGTCTTTACTGATGATAGAGAGGCATCCCCAAGGTTATCATGCTACTGAGAGACTGGTCGTAGACTGAGAGTGAGGATGAAATGGGGTGTTTCCCTGAGTGTCAGGGATCTGGATCAGATAGGCAGGAACTTGGCAAGAGCACTCATTTTGTAGGAATACAAACTGGCTTAAGCAGCAAGGTCACAGGCTGGGATAACCAAGAGGGATCTCTGTGGGATAGCATGGCCAAAGGACTTGAGAAAAGATACCTGTGGTGTCCAGTTGTTTTGGTTTTTTTTTCCTGTGGTGTCCAATTTTAAGGCATCCCTAACTCCCTGTATCATTCCCTCCAGCATCCTATTCTCCAGTAAAGCTTTATGAAATGTCACAGCCCCATCTTAGCTGAACTCTGGGGAATTAGTACAGTGGCCAACATCCACTGTCACAGAATAAACACAAAGCCTCCAAAATAGTCTAAAATGGAGGCAGAGTATATTGCCTGCTAGGCAAAGAAGAATCATGTTCCTTAAGAAAAGTCAGGGAGAAGGGCCATATGCACCCCAATGTTCATAGCAGCAATGTCTGCAATAGCCAAACTGTGGAAAGAGCCGAGATGCCCTTCAACAGATGAATGGATAAAGAAGATGTGGTCCGTATACACAATGGAATATTACTCAGCCATCAGAAAGGATGAATACCCAACTTTTACATCAACATGGATGGGACTGGAGGAGATTATGCTAAGTGAAATAAGTCAAGCAGAGAAAGTCAATTATCATATGGTTTCACTTATTTGTGGAACATAAGGAATAGCATGGAGGACATTAGAAGGAAGGGAAAAATGAAGAGAGGGAAATCGGAGGGAGAGATGAACCATGAGAGACTATGGACTCTGAGAAACAAACAGGGTTTTAGAGGGGAGGGGGGTGGGGGAATGGGTTAGCCCGGTGATGGGTATTAAGGAGGGCAGGTATTGCATGGACTGGATTCATAACACTGGGTGTTATACGAAAACAATGGATCATGGATCACTACATCAAAAACTAATGATGTATTGTATGGTGACTAACATAACATAATAAAAAAAAAAGTCAGTAAGTCTTCTGCAAGCTAAAAGTGAAAGGGACAGATACGATATGCAGAAGGGGAAGTTTTTTTCAAATTTCTGATTATTTCAAAAGTGGATTATAAAGTCTCCCTTGAGATTAGTTACTTTTCTGGTTTAGAATTATTGAGGCGCAGGTATGGTTCTAAAACATGTTCAGAATAGGCTGCATTAGGCTCTTAGAGGTCTCAGTGTCACTCAGTGGGCAAATTTGAATAGAATGCTTGAGGCTTCGTGAAATTTTTATTTAACGTTTTTGTTGGAGTAAAACAGTACACAGTTTATAACAGTCTAGTCTTCACACAGAAAGTGGCCATAGTTCAAGGTCAGAAGTCAGTCCAAGGTGACAAGCAACAACCAGGGCGAATGTTTCAGTGTTCCTGAGAAACCCCCAAGGCACCCTGCAGAGGCTTACTTGGTAGAACATTAGGGGCTCAGATGATGGCTATTTGGAGAGAGACTTATGAACTCGGAGCAACTAGGGCTACCAGGGTTTCTGAATGTCACCCCCAAATTAAAATTGCCTTGAAACCTAGTTCTTCCCTATAATTAGTAACATTGGCTCTTACCTTTGTATCAGTTGAAGTCAGGGAAAATACCACATCAAAATTAAAGGTGGGAAACTGGATCTATTCTGCACAAAGACAATCATGCTCTGAGTTATACACCAAAACCCACAGTTTTGTCTACTTAAGCAATGCAAGGCTTCTGCGATCTTTTAAAGAAATATTATCATTTCCTTTCCATGAAAAATTACCAGAGGTATTGTTCATTTTTTTTTTCAATACAATTGAAATCATACATGGTAGGGAAGTTTTTAATTAGTCCGTTCTGAGCAGGAACTGTGTGTGCTCACCGCAGTAGGAGTCTAATAAATTACTTCATAATCTCAACCGGAGGCTTTGTGTTGGAAAATACTCATTAGTTTGCACCAGCAGCCAGAGGCTTCCTGTGAAAGGTCTAAGAAACACGCTGCAGTAGTTGTAGAGCAAGTTGCTTGAGCAGAACTTCTGAGGCAGTGAAAACAAACGGGCCTGCATGGTGAGGGAAGCCATGCGGATCTGAGCTTCAGTGTCTGGGGACAAAAGAACTTCTGGAAATTGCATGCCAGCCCCTTCTGCCCAGTCCACACTTCCCTGCTCATATAGCTCTTCTCCCACCCCCCAATCAAAAGCTTGCCTGCTTGCTTTCAGCTCTTCCCAATATATATATATATATTTAGTGTGGAGAGATCAAATGCTTGGAAATACTTGTCCCAAACTAGTAAGGCAACGCATATACTGTTCGGTTGAGATACATACATATGTACATATACACGCACACCAGTGGGCAAAATGTTATTAGCCCAGCTGGTAAGAATAGTTCCTCTCAGGGGGAGCATAGGATTTGATATGTTAGTCACTTGGAGGAAAGGTTGAGACCCCAAGAGTCATGTTCTTATAATAAAAGATGTTCCCTAAATTGCTTTCTAAGGAGAGAGTGTCTTGCTGATCTCAGCGTTCTAACATTGTTGCACTCTGGTGGTTTGGTAAAGAAGTTTGGGTGATTGCTGGGGTAGAACAGTTCTGCAATATGAAGAGGTGAAAATTTGAAACTGGGGGTGGAGGGTTCAGGGAGAGAACCAAGAAAGCCAGGCTTTTTTTTTTTTTTTTTTCTTTTTTAAAGATTTTATTTATTTATTTGACAGAGAGAGACACAGCGAGAGAGGGAACACAAGCAGGGGGAGTGGGAGAGGGAGAAGCAGGCTTCCCGCCAAGCAGGGAGCCCGATGTGGGGCTCGATCCCAGGACTCTGGGATCATGACCTGAGCCGAAGGCAGACGCTTAACGACTGAGCCACCCAGGGACCCCAAGAAAGCCAGGCTTTGTAAGCAAGAAAGGAAAGAAGGAAAAATGTACTTCTTAGCAGAGCAGGAGAGGTGAATGTCTAAGGGGATTTTGAAGTTATTTGCTGTAGCATATACATGATAAACTCCTCCCTCCATTTGCCCTAGAAAACAGTTTCCCAGAAGCAGACCCTGAGGCTAGGATTCCTATGCAAGGGGCTTATTAAGGAGGTGCTGCCAAGGGAGCCCAAGAAGGGAGCAGGAAAAATGAGATAGAGAAGAGGGAAAAGTCAAGCTAAAATACAATCCAGGCAAAACCCATCAGCCTGATCCCACAGGGGAACTCTGGAGCGTAAGTACTGGTGGTAAGGGAGCTGGGCTCTCACACTCCTGCACCTGTCAGTCATTGGTCAAGGGTGGGGTGGAGGAAGGGGATCAATTCGCAAGCACTCTGGCTCTGTTATGGAGGACAGTGCTCACTGAGGAAGAGTTGTACAAGGTGTTGCGTGCAAGAAGCCAAAGGGGTAGGGAAGGCAGAGCACAAAATGGTAAAAGTGGATCTGAGGAGATCTGATAGAGCACTGATAGTGTCCACTACATAAATCTATAATAAAGTCTACATTTGCTCACCACTGATTGTGTAGGAGTCCATTTTTTGTGGTAATAAAAGAAATAAACCTGACATATGCGTTCAGGTCAAAATCTTCAGGGAGTAGAAGCAGAGACTGTCCTTGTAGGTGCAGAGAACGAGGAACACCTGACATCTAACTCTGTAGGCTTTTGGAACCAACCTCACAATTGCATCCAAATATATATTAATGTATACTCATGAAGCTATATTACTGATGCTAGATTGAGATGCAATTCCTGTTATCAAAATGGGATCTATATATGGGAGGTACGTGTATTCACATCTCTAATCATTTCTGCTAGTAAAATGTCCATAACTCCTGCTTGCCCACCTCACACAGTCTGATGCCAGCCTCTCGCTCCAGTTTTATCTCAGCCCAACTCCTGCCATGAGTTGCCCCTCATCCACACTCCATGCTGCCCTTGCACAGTAGCCACAACTAAACTAAACCTTCACATGCACCAGGCACTGAGCCAATATGGGTCATGGGTGTCACTTAATCCTAACTCCATGCCTTAGATGTTATTTTATTTCACAAGTGAGAAAACTGCATCTTGATGAGGTAAAGTCCAAGTTCTCTAAATGGGTAAGGGGTGGGGCTGCATTTCGACCTAGGACCTGGCAACTGAAGAGTTAGTGCTTTTCGCTGCCATGCTCCTTTCTCCACGGACATTGTCTCCCCTTCTAAAGCCCTTTCCCCACTTCAGAAAGTCCATGCCCTACCATATTCCAAGAGCCAGTGCCCATGCTATCTCCTCCACAAAACCTTTTAAATTAGGCAGAATTCTTGGAGGGAAGGGATAGAAATCCAATATACAAGAAAGGGAAATTATTGGCTTGAGCATTTGGGAAAAATACTGGAGTGGTCTACATGTTCAAAGGGATTGCCATAGGAACCAGGGCTTAATAGGGACTTAATGCAGCTAGAATCTTCTTTCTACCTCTATCATTCATCTACACCCGCCCCCAGCCCAATAGCTTCAGCAATATGAGATACCTCTCTCTCTCATCATCCATTTATCAACCCAGAAAGGGACCTGATTGGCCCTATTTGGGTCATGTGCTTAACCCCTGCCTCAATCTCAGAGTCCAAGGGAATGGATTATTATGATCAGTGAGACCATGGACACTGGATTGTTACATGAGGAAGGGGGTGGCAGAAAACCACTCTGGCCAGTTCATAGCAATCGCTCCTACAGTTCATTAAACCATCTATGAAGATCCAGAGAGAATTACTCTGTTCCACTTTCTCTGGCATAAAACAACCATTTTATCATGCTTACAGACTCCATGGGTCAGGAATCTGGATGGGACACAGCAGGGATAGCTTGTCTCTGTTCTACAGCGTCTCTTAGATGAAAGACTTGAAGACAGGGGTTAGAATCATCTGAAGGGTCATTCATTCACACGAGTGGCAGCTGAAGATGGCACTCAGCTTGGGGCTCAGTTCCTTTCCACGTGGCCTCTCCATGTGGTCTGTCTGTGTGAGATGGTTTGGGTTTTCTCACAGCAAGGTGGCTGGGTTCTAAAGCTGAGCATCCTGTGAGAGAAAGCCATGTGGGAACTGTACTGCCTTTTCCAACTTAGCTTCAACCTGCTGCATTGAATTTGTTGGAGCCTCACAAGCTTGCCCAGATTCAAGGCGGCGGGTGGGCGGGGGGGGGGGGGGGGTAGGGGTGGGAAAGAGAATCCACCCCTTGATAAGGTATAGCAAAATTCTGGAAGAGAATGTGGGACCAGAAATATTGCTGTAGACATTTTTGGAAAATACAGACTGTCACACATTTTTCCCTGTGAAGTTTCTTTATGTTTGTCATATCTCCCCTAAATTATTGTGAGCTCTGTGAGATATTCATCTTTGTATTTCCGTGCAATGCCTTGAGCAAGACCTTACACACAATAGGTCTTCAAAATATGTTGATTAGCTAAATATCTCTAACCTAATGGCATTACAATTTTTCCACCAACTAACTGTGTGACTGTGAGAAATTTATGCAACATCTCTGAGACTCCGTTTACAAACTGAGAAAGTTTAACTAAAGTTGTGGTTTCTAAACATTCTGGTTTAGCAGCAAGTTACAAATCATTTTCTTCAAATTACATCTAATGCAGAATTCCAGTACGTAAAACAGATTGGGGGGGAGGAAGCCAGATGTGGATAAGAGGGAACCCTGGTGCACTGTTGGTGGTAATATGAATCAATACAACCACTATAAGAAACAGTATGGAGATTCCTCAAAAAAATCAAAAGAACTACCATATGATGATCCAGCAATCCCACTTTGGGTATATATCCAATGGAAATGGAGACAAGATCTTGAAGAGATACCTGCACTCCCATGTCCACTGTAGCTCTATTCACAATACCCAAGATATGGAAATAACCTAAGTGTATGTCAACAGATGAGTGGATAAAGATGTTGTATGTGTATGCAGTGGACTATTATTCAACCATGAGAAAGAAGGAAATCCTGCCTGTTTCGACAACATGGATGAAACTTGAAAGCATCGTGCTGAGTGAAGTAAGTCAGACAGAGAAAAATATGCATGGTATCATTTATATGTGGAATCTAAAAAAGCCTAGTTAATAGAAACTGAGACTGGGGTGGTAGTTACCAGGGGCTGAGGAAAAGGGAAGGGACAGTAGAGGAACTGGAAAGATGTTGGTCAAAGAGTACAAACTTCCACTTATAAGATAAACAAGTTCTGGGGATCTAATACACAACATGGTGATTATAGTTAATAACACTGTATTATATACTTGAAAATTGCTAAGAGAATAGATCTTAAATGTTCTCACCACAAAAAAGGAAATGGTAATTATGTGATGTGATGGAGGTGTTGGCTAAAGCTATGGTGGTAATCATTTGCAACATGTGAGTAAATCAACATTTGGTACACCTTCAATTTACACAATGTTATATACCAATTATATTTCAATAAAGCTGGTGGGGAAGAAAAAAAACAGAAATGCTCTTTTTGAAGCAGGTATAAGAGGACTGGAGAACTGCCCAATTCTCTCCCCTCCCACTGGCTGCCATAGATGACCCTGAGACAGTATCATGGAGCTAGTGACCATCTTCTATTTTTAATCTTCTAGAATCTCTTCTGATAACAGAATCTACCTCTTTTCTGAGGAACCTCAACCTCCTCACCATCACCACTCTCCCATTCCACTTGGTTCTTCACACAGAACTGACCCCAGTTCCCATCTCTAAAGATGAAAATGTGACCCAGACCTGCCCAAGCAGAGTCACCAAGATTGGTTTGAAAATGAGTGTGACCCATTTAGGGTCAGTGAGACTCAATTCTAAGACTTTTTACTGAAAATATCAGGAAGGAAGATGCTCTTTGTTCTGGGATTGCTCAGCCAGTAGAATAAAAGCCTAAAGCTGCTGTTAGCCATCTTTGCTGCTTTATAGGAGAGAGTCTGACCGACAATAAAGCTCTAAAACAGAGATAAGATGAACTGAGAGACAAGAATGAGAAAAGCAGGGCGCCTGGGTGGCTCAGTCGTTAAGCGTCTGCCTTCGGCTCAGGTCATGATCCCAGGGTCCTGGGATCGAGTCCCGCATGGGGCTCTGCTCAGCGGGAAGCCTGCTTCTCCCTTTCCCACTCCCCCTGCTTGTGTTCCCTCTCTCACTGTCTCTCTATGTCCAGTAAATAAATAAAATCTTAAAAAAAAAAAAAAAAAAGAACGAGAAAAGCAGGGAAGTGGTGAGTTGATAACATTATTTGAGCATCTGGATCCAGGCATGCCTGTTGCTAATATTAACCCTGGATTGTTCCAGACAGTTTGATTGTTTTGCCCCACTTCTGAATGAAAGAATTAGAGCAAATACATAGAACTGAAGGTTCTATGGAACACAGTTTGAAAACCACTGCAGGAGATCATCTTTCAGGTCCCTTGCCCTTCACGAACCACTGAAGGTATAGACCTTTCAGCTTTTCATCGTTTGTCACTATAGCACCATAGCACTGGAAATGCATTGGTTTCTTGGAAATTACAGAATATCTGATGGCCACGAGGACACCAGGAAAATGCCTGTGGATGGATACAAGACTCACTTATGATACCATCTGACATTTGCTCTAAGGCAACCCAGACTTTCTGTTTCTAGGATTGAACTTAGTAAAGCTTGGAAGCTTTTAATCATACATAAATTCTATATTAAAAAGCCGTATGTGAGGGGCGCCTGACTGGCTCAGTCAGAGGAGCATGCAACTCTTGATCTCTGGGTCGTGAGTTCAAGCCGCTCCTTGGGCATAGAGATTACATACATACATACATACATACATACATAAATAGCCATATGTCTTCTGTAGGAAAAACCACATTAATGGATCTTTAAAATTTTTGTTAATTGTGGAGTCAGGAGAGCAGACTGTTAAAGGCCCATTTTGGCAGAAGAAAAGGAAGAGACTGACCAACCAAATCTGATTGGCTAAGTGTGCTGGTTTCTGCCATGCCTTTAGCAAAGCCCTGTTCACTCATCTATGGAGGAGTGGTGGTGGTCTCTCCCACACGCTCCTAGACATGCTTTAGGGGTTAAAAGCAAAACCTGGTGCTTTTTCACTCTTCTATTAAGACTCCTGAAATATCTCTTTGAATTTTTCTGTACCCTGCAGGGGGCCATTAATAGATCTATATCAAGAATACGGAACCACCTCAAAACCACGAATAAATCTCACAACGTAGTCAATGTTGACCACTGTAGGATCTGATGTCTTTGGCAAAGGATGTTATTCCAGCCTATCTCAGGGCCCAAAAGAGTCCTGGTGCTGAGTCAAGTTGGATGCTTTGCCTCTGCATGATACTGTCTCTACTCATTTTCCTGTAGTTATTTCAAAGAGATTTCATAATACAGGAGAATTACCACAAAGATGATTTCTAAATGGTATTTAAATAGGAACCCCTACTCTTTTTCCATGCTTTTCTTAAGTCACCTTTGAACCTTTCCTATTTGCAAATGGTATTGCGGAAACATCTGTGTTTTAAGTTGAGTCCCTATCATTTGCAGGAATTCCTCTCTCTTTTTTCTCTGCTGCCTCATCCTGCCTGGAGTCAGACTCGGTTATGTCACAATCATTTTCAGGAAAGCAGACAGTGCTGCCAGAGGCTCAAGATTATGACTTTCCCATACAGAACAATATCATTTTCAGGGCAATTTCTCTTAGAAATATATACCTCAAAGTGAACATGAGGAGGTGGTGATGAGACAAGAGAGGGGTCTGGAGGCTCAGCTTCAGGGGTCTCCTATAGAGGACCCTCTCGCTCATGAAAAGAGACTAGGCAGGGCCCCACACATAGCAGGTACTTCATAAGTGTCAAATGAATGAATGAATCAGTGACTAGAAGAGTGGCATAAAACATGCAATTTCACCCATTTCAGTGAATTCGCATAGGAGTCCAATAGTGGAAGAGGGAGAAATGATATGTGATCACCTATTGTCCCTGGGGGATAAACCTGAGGATACAGAAATACTTTCCTAAAGATTATTTTCCTAGATTCTTACCATACTGATGCTTAGAATCAAGGAATATCAAAATTGGAAAGGACCTTATACGCAAAAATTCTTCTAAAAAATTCTTCTAGGGGTGCCTGGGTGGCTCAGATGGTTAAGCGTCTGCCTTCGGCTCGGGTCATGATCCCAGGGTCTTGGGATTGAGCACCACATCGGGCTCCTTGCTCCGCGGGAAGCCTCCTTCTCCCTCTCCCACTCCCCCTGCTGTGTTCCCTCTCTCACTGTCTCTCTCTCTCTGTCAAATAAATAAATAAAATCTTTAAATAAACAAATAAATAAATAAATAAATAAATAATTCTTCTAAAAGTCTATAATTGGCCCTGAAGATCTCCAAACTGAGTGTTTCTGAGCATATTGTGGAATATTAAGAGGTGCTATTTGGAGTAAGAAATACAAGTTTTGAAACAAGTTTTGGAAGCAACATGGTAAACAGAAG
Source organism: Halichoerus grypus (assembly GCF_964656455.1). NCBI lineage: Eukaryota > Metazoa > Chordata > Mammalia > Carnivora > Phocidae > Halichoerus > Halichoerus grypus. The sequence continues at coordinate 56,658,497 of NC_135725.1, forward strand.
TAAATAGGCATCTTTACTGCGGGGTTCTCATAGTCTTTTTTTTTTTGTATAAACAGTATTTGTTTATCATTAATAAAGTGGAGGTCTGCATCTTCCCTCCCCTCCAGCACATCTTGTCTCTCTCATAGTCTTTATTGGCTATTGTTTATTGTAAATCTCCAAGGGGCAATATAGTGGACAATGTTCATCAAACATTTTTAACACAGAATCCCTTTTTTTTAGTTTCTCCTATTACTACTACAAGGGCCTTTGATACATGCTTTTGGAAACGCTGTCCTAGAACAAAGTTCTGACTGTATTTCTCCTATGGATATATTCAGCACAAGGGAGAATCTATTCTCGTCCCCTTGTTTTTCAAGCTCTTTTCTTCCCAATAATGTAGTCCTAAAACTGTATTAAAATATCTTGGCTCTCCCTAAGTTATTTAATGAAATATGAATTAAAATACCAACAGTTTTTTTAACTAGTAAAGATGAGTCTAATGTTCAGATGGAAGAACAAACAAAAACAACGAGATAAAGAAGGAATACGGGTTGTTACCATCAGATGTCAAAACATATTATAAAGATATAATAAAACTGTGTTAATAATTGCACATGTCCACATCAACAGATAATAGTGGAACAGAATAGAAAGAAATGCACCAAATGTCCACAGGCACTTGAAATCAGTTGGGAAATGGTAAGCACTGCAATTTTTAGAGTTAGAACACTGACTAGCCATTAAAACAAAAATAAAATCAGATCCATAGTTAACATCTTACGCCAGACTAAATTCCAAATGTCCTTAATGGACAAAAGATTTAAGTGTAACAAATGAAATCATAAAAGCACTGAAAGAAATTATGGAGGAATTTGTTTTATATCTTAGAGTGTGAAAGACCTAATTATAATAAAAACCCAAAAGCCATAAAAGAAATGAATGGAAAATCTGACTACAAAAAAAATATCAAAGGTTCTACATGGCAAAACCCAACATCAACAAAGCCAACAAACTGGGAAAAAATTTTGCAACTCATATCACAGAGGAAGAGTCAATTCCCTAGTATGGACGAGTTCCTACAGATCAATAAGAAAAAAGGACTAAAAACTGCCATAGAAAGGATATGATTATTCCACAAGGAAGGAAATACACATCTGCCATAGAAAGGATATAATCATTCTACAGGGAAGGAAATACACATCTCTTAAAACATCGGAAAAAACAATCAACCTCATTCATAATAAGAGAGACTCAATATAAACTATAGTGAGATATCATTTGTCATAGTATGTATAGTAAACCACTCTGTGCAGAGGAAAAGATTAGAGGGGAGAATATGCTAAGTCCCGGTATATACATAAAATACATCGCAGGTTTGCCTGAGAAAATCCTAACACTGTCGTTTGTAGGGAAATTTGGTAGTTGAGAGACAAGGAGAGAAGGGAGACTTCACTGTCTTTTCTTTTGTAGCTTTACAATTTTGAATCATGAATGACTTTGAAACGTGAAAAAACTAAGAAATAAAGTTGGATCTAAGAAAATCTATTTTTATTTCCTTTCCACTACATCAGTTGGCTCAGCTATGGCTGGTCTCTGCCACTGCCCTCCTCTGGTTTCCAAGAGTCCTTTAAGAACTGCAAGGGCTGCTCAAAGTCTTCATAATACCCAGGGCTGGTTTCATAGCTCATGAAATGAAAGTTGTCCTCAGAACATTGCCACATGATTTCAGAACACATTTTAATGTGATGTTTCTGACAGAGCAGCTGTGGCTTCACTTAGCAGAATATTTGAGCATTTTAGTCTAAATACGGCAGTTGGGTTCCTAGAATAAAAGGTGGTGAAGGGATGGAAGCATGAAACCGTGGAAAGAGACTGGTTCTCTAGGTGGCACATATTAAATTTCAGAACTGTAAATTTTATTTTTACATTATTCTCCTGATTAGATTTTATAACATAAGTAATATTTATCTCAACTCAAATACATAGATATACATGTTTTGCTTTTTGTCTCTTACCTTTCAACTGATAAAATCTGATTATTTCCCTCACAGCACTGGGTGAAGAGTTGTAGGATGTTACAGCTAGAAGAAACCAGAAAGATCCTTTAATGGTGTTGTTCGGCATAAATAATCTGTTTGCTAGGTATCAAGGGAATATCAGGTGACCTCCTTCCCTCTGCATTTGAACCCATTGCCCATTTCTGGTAAGATTCAATACAACAGTCCATTTCAGACTCTGAAAAGACATGTGGGGTCATGATAGCTTCTACTAACATGTATTAATCTTCCTGGCAGGGTGGTAAGGAGAACTAAGGGGAGCCTCAGAATAGCAGAGTTAAACAGGCTTAGGAAATAACATGAGCCTACCAGGATCATGGGAGCAAGTAATTCAAACTCAGTTCAAACAAACAAACGAACAAAGTTACAACGATTTATACGGGTTATGCCTCCCTCCACTTTACACAATCACGTTGTAGTTCAACCTTCTCCCATTTTAAAAAGCAAAACACATCCTTTAACGACCATTCTCATCTCCCAGTCCAACCCCCCTGCACAACCATAATAATCCCAATCTTTAAGCAGCAAGGAACCAAAACAGAAAGGAGAATTAAAGCTGCAAGCACAAGCTTTGCTCCCAATGTGAAGGAAACACATCCAATCATTCTTCTTGTGGGCATCTCACATCTCATGCTATTTAATACCTGCCTTTGACATTGAACGTGTCCTCAGATGGATCCAGACTTTCCTGACATTTTAAAACATATCAAATGGGCCCATATCAACTATGGAATTTCTTCTTTTAGCCAATGTTCACATCTCATTTGTATATCACAATTGTTTGAGAAAAGAATCTGCAAATAAAACCAGTTTGGAATCCACTACCTAGACTGTACAAGCACTATAAATGGAAGGAAGATCATGACAGGATGGCCCCACCCACAGAGAGGGTCATGTGGGACTTTAGAGAGCTCTAAGCCCTGAGGACGGAAGAATACAACCTGCTGAGGGTTCAAGATAGTTGTTGACTGCATATCCCCTACTCTCACCACTACCACCACCCCCCCTCCCCCGTTGAGTCTCCCCTCAAGTATTTGAAGTATTCCCAGTACGATGAACCACTGTTAATACTGATGAGAATTCTACTCTCTTGTTCTCTTGTTCCCAGGTAAAGGATCTTCCCTAAAGGAAGCCATTTTGGAGCAAATACTGCCAGTTCTCTCCCACCTTAGTCTAGTTCCTCTATATGGGAGAGTCACTTATCTGACTAATGAGATGGGGAGATCCTGACTTCCACTGGTTCACATTCGCCAGAGAATGGGGGCCTGAGTTAGATGAGAACAATGCTGGCCTTTACATTCTTGTTTTCTCTGACTGTTTCAGACTTGCTCAGAGCCCATGCACGGTGGATACCTGTGTTTCTGATCTGCATTCAGGAAGCAACAAGGTGCATCTCTGTCTCAGGCTCCAGCGTTCCAACTTGCCTCTCTCATTCTGCTCTTTTCTTTTTCTGGGGTGCTCTCTCTTTCTCTTGCATTTGACAAGATATGAAGTAGGCTCCCTTCGGCAGCTGGCAGGTTATGTGGGCCTGGAGTTCTTTGTGTAGACATCCTTTCCCTCAAATGAGTCCCCAGGTCTAGGCTGAGATGGAAGGGAAGTAGTAGGAAATCTCACTCTGCCCCAAGTCCAAGCTATGTTCTCCAACACAATAGATTAGAAGTCCTTTATCTTGGACAATATATCTGATATTATACTTTAAGTCTCATTTGTCTTTTAGTGTCTATTTCTAGAATTGTTAGAATGCAAAATGGAAAAGAGGTCGGGATCCCAAAAATCTCCAACACTCACCATAGGGTTCAAGCAGTCATGGGATCCTTCTGCCTTATATGGATCATGGTGCTCACCTGTCCACCTAGCAAGGGTATATGGGTATATTAACTGCCCCAGAGTTATTGGAAAGAGAAAAATTATGGTCACTGTATTATAGCTTAGTGCTTCCAGCAGGAGGCCTGTGTATCAATGGCCTAAACTGGGAAGAAGGTAGGCATTGGAGTCAGCCAAACTTCAGCTTCAATTTTAACTCTTCTACCTATTCATTCTATAACTCTGGACAAGTTACTTAAGTTCTCTGATCCCGTTTCGTCATCAACAAATGGGAATGATAATTATTTTCCTGTCAGTTTTTTGTGAATAAAATTAAATGGAATCATATACATTATGATAGCATATAAATTAAATCAAATCATATACATTAAGTGCTTAGCACATAGCCAGTGCCTCCAAAATTGAGCCTATTAATATTTCTGTGTAGCTGTAACTGGTAACCCAAGGGCTTCTCCTTGGATCTACTCGGCTATACTAACTCCAATAGTAATATATGCAATCTCACATACAGAGCTGCAACCCTGGAAGGCCCAGCCTCTACTTGCTAAGCATCCCCATAAAGAAGAGTGTATCTGGTGGCAGCAGGGGGTGGGAGAATGGGGCACATAAGCTTTGAATCTGTGGCTCCTTGGGTGGTGGTGAAGCTCCTGAGAGAGCCTGGCACAGTGAGGAGGGGTTGTTAAGCCAGGGACAGCCTTTGGCAACAGCGTCAAGGAAGAAGACCAGCTGGGGGGGTGGCACTGGCAGCCATGAGGTGTGGGAGGGTAGGCTGGCCATTGCTAAGGCGCCAACAGCAGTTTCTGGAGCAGTTCTGGCATGGCCTATTTGCCAGCTAAGGCTGTGCTTCTGAGG